>NC_041385.1:173697188-173703226 GCF_002162155.2 Triticum dicoccoides
CTCTCTCTCTCTCTCTCTCTCTCACACACACACACACAAAGACTCCATCTCACACACACATGCTCTAGGCGGAGCATTTGTTCCTACCACCCTTCATCCAACCTTACCCGTATGATAAACAATCACCTTAATTTACTTGTATAACATGGACAAATTCCACTTTACTTTAGTATTCAGCAAACTTATCATTTGTACCCTTATAAAAAATGAGTTGGCGATGATGGTGTGCCTGCCATCTTGTAATATGGACCGTCTGATCTATATCTAACGGATAGAAAGAAAACTATGATAATTTTACAAAAGATACCCGCACCTCTCTCCACATCCTTATCTCCCACAACCTCATCGCTCAGCAATTAAAAAAGGAAGTCTCTGGAACAATCTAGCATGGTGGTCGCTGCCGCCTGCCGGCGCCGTCCATCCTCATGCCTCCGCCCATTCCGACCACCAGTCACCACCATGCTCCACTCCTCCTCACCTTATCTCTCATCTTTCATTTTTTATGACATTCTCGAGATACCAGTTTTCCGATAAAATTCTCGAGATATCATTAGTTTTTACACATGGGATTACTCCTGCATGGGTCAATCACAATAGGTGTTTTACAAAAAAATGCATATTGATGTTCCGTGCAATGCACGAGCATCTTTCTTGTAATTATATAACACAAATCACGAGCAGGAAGTGACATTTTTTTACACAAGCACGTTAACATGGCCACGTAAAACACTAGCTAAAGTAAATACCATTATACTTATATCCCGATGCAAAAGGTTGAGTACTGATACGTCTCCAACGTATCTATAATTTATGAAGCATTCATGCTATTTTATTATCTGTTTTGAATGATTATGGGTTTTATTATACACTTTTTATATTACTTTTGGGACTAACCTATTAACCGGAGGCCCAGCCCATGCTGTTTTATTGCCTGTTTCAGTATTTCGAAGAAAAGGAATATCAAACGGAGTCCAAACGGAATGAAACCTTCGGGAGCGTGATTTTTGGAAAGGATATGATCCGGGAGACTTGGAGTTCAAGCCAGGGAAGGCTCGAGGAAGCCAGGAGATAGGAGGGCACGCCCACCCCCTGGGCGCGCCCCCAGTCTCCTGGGCCCCTCGAGGCTCCCCCAACCGACTTCTTTCACCTATATAAGTCCACGTATCCTAAAAACATCGAAACAGACAATAGATCCAGAGTTCCGCCGCACAAACCTCTGTAGCCACCAAAAACCTCTCGGGAGCCCATTCCGGCACCCTGCCGGAGGGGGGATCCCTCACCGGTGGCCATCTTCATTATCCCGGCGCTCTCCATGACGAGGAGGGAGTAGTTCACCCTCGGGGCTGAGGGTATGTACCAGTAGCTATGTGTTTGATCTCTCTCTCTCTCTCGTGTTCTCTCTATGGCACGATCTTGATGTATCGCAATCTTTGCTATTATAGTTGGATCTTATGATGTTTCTCCCCCCTCTACTCTCTTGTGATGAATTGAGTTTTCCTCTTGAAGTTATCTTATCTGTTTGAGTCTTTAAGGATTTGAGAACACTTGATGTATGTCTTGCCGTGCTTATCTGTGGTGACAATGGGATATCACGTGCCACTTGATGTATGTTTTGGTGATCAACTTGCGGGTTCCGCCCATGAACCTATGCATAGGGGTTGGCACATGTTTTCGTCTTGACTTTCCGGTAGAAACTTTGGGGCACTCTTTGAAGTACTTTGTGTTGGTTGAATAGATGAATCTAAGATTGTGTGATGCATATCATATAATCATGCCCACGGATACTTGAGGTGACAATGGAGTATCTAGGTGACATTAGGGTTTTGGTTGATTTGTGTCTTAAGGTGTTATTCTAGTATGAACTCTTGAATAGATTGATCCGAAAGAATAACTTTGAGGTGGTTTTGTACCCTACCATAATCTTTTCGTTTGTTCTCCGCTATTAGTGGCTTTGGAGTGAAACTTTGTTGCATGTTGAGGGATTGTTATATGATCTATCTATGTTATTATTGTTGAGAGAACTTGCACTATTGAAAGTATGAACCCTAGGCCTTGTTTCCTATCATTGCAATACCGTTTACGCTCACTTTTATCATTAGTTACCTTGCTGTTTTTATAATTTCATATTACAAAAACCTATATCTACTATCCATATTGCACTTTTATCACCATCTCTTCGCCGAACTAGTGCACCTATACAATTTACCATTGTATTGGGTGTGTTGGGGACACAAGAGACTCTTTGCTATTTGGTTGCAGGGTTGTTTGAGAGAGACCATCTTCATCCTACGCCTCCCACGGATTGATAAACCTTAGGTCATCCACTTGAGGGAAATTTGCTACTGTCCTACAAACCTGTGCACTTGCAGGCCCAACAATGTCTACAAGAAGAAGGTTGTGTAGTAGACATCAAGCTCTTTTCTGGCACCGATGCCGGGGAGGTGAGTGCTTGAAGGTATATCTTTAGATCTTGCAATCAAATATTTTTGTTTCTTGTTTTATCACTAGTTTAGTCTATAAAAGAAAACTACAAAAATGGAATTAAGTTTGTCTCATACGCTTCATCTTTTCAATATCTTTCGTGAGTATGATGAAGAGGAAAATTGTGCTCAAGTGCTAGAAGAAGAATGCATTAGAACGTTTGGTACTAGATATTTGTATGATGAGCATGACTGCAATGTTGTTAGTTTGAATTCCTTGAATATACATGATGCTAATGATATGCAAAGCCACAAGCTTGGGGATGCTATGTTTGATGAAGATGATATTTTTTTGTCCCCCAAGTTTTGATGAGCAAATTTATTGTGATGAAAGCATGCCTCCTATTTATGAGGATTATATTGATGAAAGTGGGTTTGGAAGAGTGTCAACTTTAGGAAGTAGTTATCCCACTATTTTGGAGGATGTTGAATCTTATTGTGATGAATATGAAAGTGGATTTGGAAGAGTGTCAACTTTATTTAGTGATGATTCCACTATTTCGGAAGAGATTCCAATTGATTATGAGAACAAAGTTGCTATCTATGATGATTATTGTGATGACTTGTATGCTATTAAGAATAAGGAAATCCATGAAACTTGTCATTGTGATTTTAGTTTTCAATTGGATTATGCCTCACATGATAATTATTTTGTTGAGTTTGCTCCCACTACTATTCATGAGAAGAATTTTGCTTATGTGGAGAGTGGTAAATTTTCTATGCTTGTAGATCATGAAAAGAATGCTTTAGGTGCTGGTTATATTGTTGAATTCATTCATGATGCTACTGAAAATTATTATGAGGGAGGAATATATGCTTGTAGGAATTGCAATAATGTCAAGTTTCCTCTCTATGTGTTGAAAATCTTGAAGCTATGCTTGTTTTACCTTCCTATGCTAGTTGATTATTGTTCCCATAAGTTGTTTTCTCACAAAATCCCTATGCATAGGAAGTGGGTTAGACTTAAATGTGCTGGTCATATGCTTCATGATGCTCCCATTATGTTTCAATTCTTATCTTTTAGGTGAGCATCATTGTCATCATCATGCCTAGCTAGAAAGGCATTAAAGAAAAGCGCTTGTTGGGAGACAACCCAATATTTATCCTTACTGTTTTTGTGTATCCACATGATTATGCTACTGTAGTAATCATGTTTTATAGCTTTTTTTCAATAAAGTGCCAAGTAAGACCTTTAGGATAGTTTACGGTGATAGTTGTGTTGATCCTGCTCAAAATCAGAAACTTTTGCACACAGTAAATTAGTTTTGTTAATTCACCGAAACGTTCTTATGATCTGATTATTTTTTCTCTGGATTGGTACACAAATTCCTTAGGACTTCCTAATTTGGTAGGATTTTTCGAGTTCCAGAATTATACGTTTGATACAGATTACTACAGACTGTTCTGTTTTTGACAGATTATGTTTTCTACGTGTTGTTTGCTTATTTTGATCAATCTATGAGTAGTATCGGAGGGTATGAACCATAGAGAAGTTGGAATAAAGTAGATATTACACCAATATGAATTTATAATGAGTTCATTACAGTACCTAAGTGGTGGTTTTATTTTCTTATACTAACGGAGCTTACGAGTTTCCTGTTGAGTTTTGTGGTGTGAAGTTTTCAAGTTTTGGGTAAAGATTCGATGGACTATGGAATAAGGAGTGGCAAGAGCCTAAGCTTGGGGATTCCCAAGGCACCCCAAGGTAATATTCAAGGACAACCAAGAGCCTAAGCTTGGGGATGCCTCGGATGGCATCCCCTCTTTCGTCTTCGTTCATCGGTAACCTTACTTGGAGCTATATTTTTATTCACCACATGATATGTGTTTTGCTTGGAGCGTCATTTTATCTTGTTAGTTTTGCTTGCTGTTATTTAGAATAATGTTTTGAATCTTTATTTTCAATAAAAATGTTAAGGATAGCCTTTACCATGCTTATTTTGCTAGTATACATGTTGCTGCTTGAAAACAGAAAGTTTACCACTGTTGCAAAAATTCCCTAGAAAAGGAGAATGATATAATGTTGAAACTTTTTGCATATTGAGATCTGATAAATCTTCTACAGTGTAGTATTTTTCTCATAATTTTTGGAGTTAGGGAAGTATTGATACTCTTGCATTCTTTACAGACTGTACTGTTTTGGCAGATTGCTGTTATGTTTACATTGTTTGCATATGTTTGCTTGTTTAATGATTCTATTTAAGGATAGGAGTACTAAATATGCAGAGGCATTTAGTATGCAATGTTGAATAATAATTTTAGTGATTTGTTACAGTAGAAAATGATAAGGTTTTGCATTGGTTTATACTAACCTATCTCACGAGTTCTTGTTGCGTTTGGTGTGGATGAAACTTTTGATAAAAAGAGAAACCGTGGTATGAGAGGAATTAAGGAGACACAAAAGTTCAAGCCTGGGGATGCCCAAGGCACCCCAAGATAATATTCCAAGAAGTCTCAAGCATCTAAGCTTGGGGATGCCCCGGTAGGCATCCCACTTTTCTTCTTCAACAACCATCGGTTAGTATCGGTTGAACTTAAGTTTTTTCTTCTTCACATGAGTTGTGCTATCCTTGCAATGTCATTTTATTTTCTTTTGCTTGTTGTTTGAATAAAATATCAAGATCTGAAATTCTTAAATGAGAGAGAGTCTTCACATAGTTACATAATTATTTAGCTACTCATTGATCTTCACTTATATCTTGTTGGAGTAGTTTGTCATTTACTCGTGTGCTTCACTTATATCCTATGAGTAAATTTTTGAATGAGTTGATTGTCATAAATCTGAAATTATATATGTCTCATTTGCTTATCCCATGGGGAGTAATGAATTCACATATAAGAAGTAGAGGTTGTAAATTTATTGAAGGTTAGCAAGCATTGTATTGGTCGTTTGAACAATTCATGAAAGAATATTGAAGGAAGAGAGATTTCACATATAAATATATTATCCTAGACATCTTTTATAATTGTGAGCACTCATTAAGTATGACATGATAAAGAGTTGATGTTGGACAAGGAAGACAACGTAATGGGTTATGTTTTCTCACATCTCAATTAAAGTATATTGTCATGGATCATTCAAACATGTTGAGCTTGCATTTCCCCCTCATGCTAGCCAAAAATCCTTGCAACAAGTAGAGATACTACTTGTGCTTCCAAATATCCTTAAACCCAGTTTTGCCATGAGAGTCCACCATACCTACCTATGGATTGAGTAAGATCCTTCAAGTAAGTTGTCATCGGTGCAAGCAATAAAAATTGCTCTCTAAATATGTATGATCTATTAGTGTGAAGAAAATAAGCTTTATACGATCTTGTTATGGAAGCAATAAAAGCGATGGACTGCATAATAAAGGTCCATATACAAGTGGCAATATAAAGTGACATTCTTTCGCATTAAGATTTTGTTCATCCAACCCTAAAAGCGCATGACAACCTCTGCTTCCCTCTGCGAAGGGCCTATCTTTTACTTTATGTCTTTTACTTTATGCAAGAGTCAAGGTGATTTTCACCTTTCTCTTTTTCATTTTATCCTTTGGTAAGCACCTTGTGTTGGAA
>NC_041385.1:173703426-173710225 GCF_002162155.2 Triticum dicoccoides
ATATATATATATATATATATATATATATATATATATATATATATCCAATTGGATGTAAGTTAGCATGAACTATTATTGTTGACATCACCCAAAGGTGAATACGTTGGGAGGCAACACTATAAGCCCCTATCTTTCTCAGTGTCCGATTAAAACTCCATAACCATTAGTATTGCGTGAGTGTTAGCAATTGTAGAAGACTATATGATAGTTGAGTATGTGGAGTTTGCTAAATCAAAGCTCTGACATAGACCCTTCCTGAAAATAAGATGAATTGTAATTGTTTGATGACTGAGAATGAAGTTTGCTAGTTTTCAAGAAAGTATATGGTCTATGCATTAACATGTGAATTGCTTGTTGCTTGTTCGTGAGAGGTTTTATGAGATGAACTACTATTATGACATATAATCATGCTACAATAGGTGATTGAAATTATCATTGATCAAACTTGTGCACCTTCTAGCATTCACACTTCATAAATTCTTTCTTTTATCATTTACCTACTCGAGGACAAGCAGGAATTAAGCTTGGGGATGCTGATACGTCTCCAACGTATCTATAATTTATGAAGCATTCATGCTATTTTATTATCTATTTTGAATGATTATGGGCTTTATTATACATTTTTATATTACTTTTGGGACTAACCTATTAATCGGAGGCCCCGCCCATATTCCTGTTTTATTGCATGTTTCAGTATTTCGAAGAAAAGGAATATCAAACAGAGTCCAAACAGAATGAAACCTTCGGGAGCGTGATTTTTGGAAAGGATATGATCCGGGAGACTTGGAGTTCAAGCCAGGGAAGGCTCGAGGAAGCCAGGAGATAGGAGGGCGCGCCCACCCCCCTGGGCGCGCCCCCTATCTCCTGGGCCCCTCGTGGCTCCCCCAACCGACTTCTTTCGCCTCTATAAGTCCACGTACCCTAAAAACATCGAAACGGACAATAGATCTGGAGTTCCGCTGCCGCAAGCCTCTGTAGCCACCAAAAACCTCTCGGGAGCCTGTTCCGGCACCCTGCCGGAGGGGGGATCCCTCACCGGTGGCCATCTTCATCATCCCGGTGCTCTCCATGACGAGGAGGGAGTAGTTCACCCTCGGGGCTAAGGGTATGTACTAGTAGCTGTGTGTTTGATCTCTCTCCCTCTCTCTCGTGTTCTCTTTATGGCACGATCTTGATGTATCGCGAGCTCTGCTATTATATCTGGATCTTATGATGTTTCTCCCCCCTCTACTCTCTTGTGATGAATTGAGTTTTCCTCTTGAAGTTATCTTATCGGATTGAGTCTTTAAGGATTTGAGAACACTTGATGTATGTCTTGCCGTGCTTATCTGTGGTGACAATGGGATATCACGTGCCACTTGATGTATGTTTTGGTGATCAACTTGCGGGTTTCGCCCATGAACCTATGCATAGGGGTTGGCACATGTTTTCGTCTTGACTTTCCGGTAGAAACTTTGGGGCACTCTTTGAAGTACTTTGTGTTGGTTGAATAGATGAATCTGAGATTGTGTGATGCATATCGTATAATCATGCCCACGGATACTTGAGGTGACAATGGAGTATCTAGGTGACATTATGGTTTTGGTTGATTTGTGTCTTAAGGTGTTATTCTAGTATGAACTCTTGAATAGATTGATCTGAAAGAATAACTTTGAGGTGGTTTCGTACCCTACCATAATCTCTTCGTTTGTTCTCCGCTATTAGTGGCTTTAGAGTGACTCTTTATTGCATGTTGAGGGATTGTTATATGATCTGTCTATGTTATTATTGTTGAGAGAACTTGCAGTAGGGAAAGTATGAACCCTAGGCCTTGTTTCCTATCATTGCAATATCGTTTACGCTCACTTTTATCATTAGTCACCTTGCTTTTTTTATAATTTCATATTACAAAAACCTATATCTACTATCCATATTGCACTTTTATCACCATCTCTTCACTGAACTAGTGCACCTATACAATTTACCATTGTATTGGGTGTGTGGGGGACACAAGAGACTCTTTGCTATTTGGTTGCAAGGTTGTTTGAGAGATACCATCTTCATCCTACGCCTCCCACGGATTGATAAACCTTAGGTCATCCACTTGAGGGAAATTTACTATTGTCCTACAAACCTGTGCACTTGTAAGCCCAACAACGTCTACAAGAAGAAGGTTGTGTAGTAGACATCAAGTACATGTCCGAAGAGTAGAGTCACACACATGCACTCTGTCTCACAGAATCTCACACACACACACCAGTTACGTGACACCCACTTAAGCAGACACGTATGTTACAATTTGTGCACCCGCAGGTACACGCGATGTTGCGCATTTATTTAAGCTGGACGGTGAACCCAAACAGTACCTGCATTCATTCCCCTCCCGCCGCCTCTTCTTTGGTCGCTGTCGCCTGGTAGCTATGGCCCGGCCGAAGGTAACAACACACGCCATACTCCCGCCGGAGCGGCGCTTTAATATGGAAATTTTAGTGGTCATGCATGCATCTTTTTGTGCTAGCACTCCTCTATAAGGGTTGACTGGTCACTTCCCGCGGACGTGCGCGGGCGCTGGAAGAGGAAGGAGAAGGGAAGAGGGCTATGGAGTAACGTTTTTTACATAATTTCTTAGGAAACTGAGTGCAATAATTGAGTAATTTTGCAAACTACCAGTACTACACCTGAAATGGTTCAAAACCTATACTCCCTTGCTAGCGCGTGCTTCCCGCGTGAAACAGCCAGCGTCACCCTGGAGCGTCAGTGCCGCATTAATGCCCGGCTAGAGTGGAGGCGACCTCTCACTGGCACCGGCTTTGAAGTGGCGCGACGGTCGAGAGAGCGCCGCTTCCCGGTGCACGCGACTACTCCGCATCGAGACTGGCTATAGGCCCTATTTGGATCCATGGGTTAGAGTTATTTTGAGCTAGTTAGGGCTCAAATAGCCCTAAAGTATCCAAGCATGAGGATTTAAATTGGAGCAAGTTGCACCGAACCCACCAAAAAAACCTATCCCACCCAAGAGGTGCTAACTGGAGATAGTTCTCAATGGGACCACTGAAAAATCACTTTTCTCTCTCCATCAAGTGCATTTATTGTCAATCTAACCCTGTCACCCAAACACCTCTTTGGCTACAATTAGTTCAGGGTTAGTCATGAGTTAGTCTAACCTCTAGCTAAGTTAGAGTATCAAACAAGAGCAGTATAGGACATGCAAGTTGCTCAAAGCATACAGTCAAATTCGTACGTGAAAGGATTTTTTTTCTTTTTGAAAATGGACCGTGAAAAGGATTTTTTTAGAATGCTCTTGGCATGTCGCTAACATGTGATGAGTTAACCATCCTCAATAGATGGCAAAAACGCCAACCCGCCACACTTTGAGAGAGACGAGGAGGGAGAAGTGATACAGGCTGCTGGATTACTAGAGATAGGTGTCGCACAGAAGCCAAGAAATATGGTGATAGCGTGGGTTAGCCATGTACTATGATGTAACTACACTGGGATGCCGTGTTTCATACTCTTCCAGTCCATTGTGGAGGTGGTTGGTTGATTTTATATCGCTGAATAATATTAAATATTATGAGTGCAGACGCTCCACCACGAGGTTCCTTGCTCCTTATCGGTTGTCGGGAATTTATGTTCTTCCACTCTATTTTTTTACATGAGCTTTGTCCATCCTTTTGCCAACACACGAGACATCTAGCATCAAGGTGCACGTGTTATGCAAGGATCGTTCCATCTATATGAAGAACACGTGGGACTGGAACTACGAGACGGACATGTACCCAGGAGTGGACGTACGAACCTGAGTAATGTAGCAGTAAGTGAAGTAGAAAGGCACAAATGGTATGAACATGCGTGGCATATAGGGTGTGTTTGGTTGCGTTCTCGTCTCAGCATAGTTGTTCCCTCTTCATGCATGCTCAACTGAACACCCCTCTTCATGCATGCTCTCTTCATGCATGCTTCTAGTGTATTTATGCTAAACTAGTGTGGACTCATGCACCCTCCATACACTCTACCAAACACCCAAAAGTGGCTCGAGAAGGGAACTCTTGGGCGGCATTTGTATCTTACTGCGTACTACCTAAGTACTCTACTACTACTATATTAGTTGGAGGCACATATTAACTTTTATATTTGTTTACGTGTATGCCCCGAGACCTTCCAACTAGACGTGTCTTTCTCTCCGGGTTGCACTTTGTATCGTTCATACCACTAAGTACTACTACGTGTGGTCTCCGACCCAAAAGTGGAAGAAGTGGAGATACTCTACCACGCTGTTTTTTTTGCGCTGGGCTCTACCACGTTGTTCATGTCCCACTCCTTTCGCTGACGTGTGGGACATCCAGCACGTGCCGTGTTTGGCACTCTTCGTCGTAAGAGTTGAAACGCTAGCATTCATCAGAAATAAAAAATAATTATAAATCAGCAGTGATACTATTTTTTTGAGAACCAATCAGCAGTGATACTATACCACGCGGTTTTCTTGCTCCTCGATATCGGAAAGAATACTTCTGTTCGCCAATATGTGGAATGTCGACCATCCTGGTCCACTTGCCATGCACGCAGAACTCCAAGGGAGAGTCACCCCGGTCATCGCGCCGCAGTAACAATGACTAATGAGCCGTCAAATCACAGGCCCACTTCCCACTTTGAAGTTGCTCGGACGAAGGAACCATCATGACTTTGTTGAATTCCGCTTCTTGAAGAAAACTACTGTACCAGCAGTACTGCTAGCTATAGTAGTTACCCCCAACAGAGGCCTCCTTTCGTTCATAGGATAGGAATTTTATAGGAATATGAAAATCATAGGAAGTGAGATGACATGCATCTCGATTCCTATAGAGAAAGAGATGCCATTTGATGCATAGGATAGGAATTTTTCCATTTAGTCTAGGCTAATGTACTGGTAATTTGCTCTAAAAACTACAGTAGTAGCTAGTAGTACTTGTACATGCTCGTACTCAGACACAGACACACACACTAACTACTAGTACTACTACTTCTCACATGCCGGCCAGACGCCGTCGTTCTCCTTCCCGGCTTTGTCGGCGACACCCCACCGTGCTTGGATCTCCGCCGACCTCTCCGCAGCAGCGCGTGCATCCTCTTCTTTCTTGCGGCGGCGGGCCTCTCTTTTCTTTAGTGCTTTCTGACTTTTCCGCTCCCTCTATGCGGCTTTGGCCGCCTCTTGCTCTACCGCCCATTCGGCCTTGGCATCTTCAAATTCCTCCCACATAGGTGTGAGGTCGCGAGCGGCGATGAACTCGGCATGGCGGGATGCCATCGCTTCCCTATCATTTTGTGTGCGGTCGTGGGCGGCGAGGAACTAGGCGCGGCGGGATGCCGTCGCTGCCTTACCGGTTAGTGTGCGGCACGGTGGCATGAATGATGCTTGGTGAGAGCTCTAGGGTGGAGTGGCCGGACAACCGTATAGTGCATTGGTTTGTCAAGAGCTCAAGGACAGAAGACAAAGGAAATTTGGATTCCCCTTCAATCCTGGTCATTTATCACCGAGTAAAATGCATTGGCGGTCATCGAACTTGTCTTGATAGCTCACTTTGATCATTGTATATGAGACATGGTGATTATATGGTCACTGGCTCAGCGTATAGCTCCGTATTTGTCTGGTTGACTAGTCAAACAGTTCGCATGCGCCTCATCAGCTCGTGTTCTTTATCTATCTACGCGGGCCTACCTGTCAATGGAGAAAGAAATACTGTAAAAACCAAAATTATGTGTATGTGGGGAATCAAACCACGGACTCGTCGCTGCAACGCACCCTCGTCAGCCAAATGAAAATGAAATACTTTGCGTCAGACACTCACGCTCACGCTGTCAAAGCATGCTAATGCATGCACATCGCCCTCTAAATCAAAGTCCTGCTCATGGCGCAACGCAAACGGCAAGCCCATCAGATGCATGCCCCGGTGGTGCCTGACATTACTGTTTAGACGTTTGATGGAGGCCTACGCGAACGCCAAGCATGTATTCACCTGGCTCAACACCAACGGTCATACTCGGAGCGCCTTGCTCATGTATATCTTCCATCACAACGACAATCTATAAAACAGCCTAGCTAGAGAGGGTACTATGGTATGGAGTATGTACTATCATGAGCGACCGATCTTAGTGCCACTGCACACGAGTGTGCGTCTGATCGATTCGTCCATTATTCGTAAATTATGCATGGTTGTGTGGTGTCTAATGATGGTCGTCGAAGGCTAGATGGCGACAAGAGCGGTTGTCAATACGTGCCATATATGCTTCAAAGGCCCGTCATCCATGAGTTCACACTTTACCACCACGCCAGCGTCTGACCGCCCTGGCCTATCGAAACCCCTTCCATCGCTAGCGCGTGCTTCCCGCCTGAAACGGTCACCGTCTCTCCAGAACGTCAATGCCGCATTCACCAGACTTAACTGCAGGTGCAGTTGGTGTGTCACTAACATGCGGGCCAGATGCCCGTTGGGCCCACATGTCAGTAACCCAATGCATCTATAGTTAAGTCACTGAAGCAGCATCTGCATTCACGCCCGACGAACCTACTCCGGCGTCAGCCGTCCATCCGTCTGCCGCGGCTCATTGCCGTTCGCCCGCTGTATTAACTTGAGCCCCAGCTCCCAGCCATAGCCAAAGACCCACACTTATTCTCCTCCGGTCCCTTCCTTCTGTCGGCACCACTCCAACCATGGCCTCCTGGCGCTCCGAAGCTCTCTCGGACGAACTGTCGCAGGAGCAGATGAGGGACATCGGCGGCTCCGCTCCGGGCGCGCTCCGAAGCTCTCTTCGACGTACTGTCGCATGAGCAAACGAAGGAGAT
>NC_041385.1:173710486-173738582 GCF_002162155.2 Triticum dicoccoides
TGCCCTCCGCCGCCAGGACCAAGAAGTCGGCACGCGTGCGTAGCCGACAGGAGGAAGAGTAGTACATGGTAGGTCGCCGCCGCTATGGTCCCAGGAAGGCCACCGCTACTCCACTCAGTCGACGCCAAGCTTTGTGGGGTAAACATCAGCGGCCGATTAGCCGCTTGACGGTGACGTGGAGGCGGAAATCTTCAGAACCTTGTGCTCCGGAGGAGCAGGTTATCGAGGCGGATGAAGAGGACGCAAAGGCAATGGCCGACTTTCTCGGGTTCATGGCTGGACATGGTGGTCGGGCGCCGGTGATCATTTAGATTAGGTTTACAGTAGGTTTAGTATGGTTTGTGTGAAATATGTAATGAATTTCGTCCACTTTGTAGGAAAAGTTTTTGAGATGTAATGAATTTCATCCGGTTAATTTGAAATTTGCTTTGTTTGCATGAATTTCGTCCGGTTAGTTCATATAGTTGTCGAAAGGTATGCGGGCAGCATCAGATGGCATCCATTAGTGTCCTCGGACAGATGCCGGTGTAAATTTGTGGGCCAGCACTGGAGATGCCCTAACTATCATGCTATAATCGCTAACAGTGCTCCATTATTTGGCAGGGAACAGTTATCCCTCGATCAAAATCAGATCCGCGGTGTTTCGCACTCCTCTCGCGTAAGAGTGTAAACACTTGCTTACATAAAAATGGAGCAAGTGGACGGCACTGTAGCACGTCATATCACTCAAACTAGCCTGCCTAACGAGCGGGAAAGCACTGCCCTCGTCATTTTGTTCTGCTTTCTATCGATCAATCACACGAAAATGTTACGCTTTGCAAGTTCTAAAGGAAAAGGCGGCACACTTATGACTCGTACGCGTCGCACCCCCGACAGTCCGGCTCGCACACCGCTCACCAGAGGGGACACGCATTATCTTGTAATTTCACTGACATGTGGGACTGTAATTGAATAATCCGTCGATAGCCGAAATCTAATCGCTCAGCGGGCATCGGCTGAGAAGAGAGAAACGGGGGAGGGAGATTGCCCGCCCACCACACACGGACCCCAAGAAATATATGGTGATAATGTGAGGTGGGCCATGCTGGAGTCCGGACCGCTTCCGAAGCCCACTCTGACCGCCCTGGCCCCTCAAGACGCCAGCTGCCCGCCGCATGCATGCATAGCAAGTACTACCAAAACTGGGCTATAAGCCCTCTTGTTGTAGGGTCAAACCCTAGGAAGGATCTTTTCACTCTTGGAGGGGGAAAAGGAGGAAAAACTCAAGAACACCAAGAACACAAAGAACAAGGTCTCTCAAACAAACCAAGTATCACATCTACTAGAGTGGCACACATAAGATCCACATGATTACAAGATCAATACAAGGAGAGTAGCACTTGGTAAAATTCTTCCCACTATGTGAGGTCTTGATGATCTTCTCCAAGAGGAGGCCTTGATAATCCTATGGATTCTTCCCAAGGTGGGGGCTTGAGCTCCTAGAAGGAGGGGATACAATGAGCAAAGGCTCAAAATGTGTAGTCTAATCTTTGCTAACCCAACAAATGACCTAGGGGATCCACTTATATAGTCTAGGGACAAAACATTAGGGAGAGGGGAAACAAAGGACCAAAAAGTCCTCTAAAACGTGTCCACGGAGGAATGGTCCGGGCACCCGGGGTTAAACCGGCCGGGCACCCAGACCGGTCAGGGGAGCCGGCTGGCAGCAGACCGGGCACCCGGGGTCCAAAGCACGGGCACCCGGGGCGGTGGCAGGAGGTTGCGCGGGGCTGGCCGGGCACCCGTTGTGTGGGCTGGACGCGGCTCAGGCCAGGCCGGGCACCCGGGGTGGGCTGGCGAGGCCCTGGAGGAAGGCCGGGCACCCGGGGCCTTGGGGCCGGCTGGGGCGCCTCCCAGGCTGTGGCCGGGCACCCGGGGCCTTGGCAGCTGGGCACCCAGGAAGTCCAGGAGCTGCAGCCTCTTCTTCTCCTCGGTATTCTCCTTCTCGTACTCTTCTTCCCTCTCTTCCTTCCCTTGCCTCGAGGTCACTTGAGTCTCCGTCTTCTCCTTCTCACCATTGTCTTCTTGGTACCTAAGCATGCACAATGTTTTCGATGACGGTAGAATCCAACTCTCATGTGAAACCGAGCGAAACTCAAAGAGGAGAGAATCAACCTCGTTCTCGATGGCGCGTGCACGTGCTCGTGTCATTGGTCCACTTGGCGCTTGCGTTGGTGATGGAGTGTCAGTGCGAGTAGTCGAAGGATGCTCTGCATCATCTTCCCCCCCTTGGGAGAGATCCGTCCACGGATCATGCTCTTCATCACCATGGTACTTGGCCAAGTCTCTGACGTTGAAGATTCCGCTCATGTTGTACTTGTCGCATGGAATGGCGACCTTGTAGGCGTTGTCGTTGTAGCGTCCGATCACCTGGAATGGGCCGTCGGCTCGTGGTAGTAGCTTGGACTTGCGTTCATTGGGGAAGCGGTCTTTGCGGAGATGTATCCATACTTGATCACCCGGTTGGAACACCATCGGAGACTTGTTGATGTTGAGCTTGGCGAAGAGGCGTTGCACTTGGCGCTCGATGGTGCAACGTGTTTCTTCATGCATCTTCTTGAGGTAGGCAGCTCTTGTACTTGCGTCCATGTTTGCTCGTTATTGAAGCGGTAGAGGAAGGATGTCCAATGGCGACAAAGGGTTGAAACCGTAGACGACCTCGAAGGGGGACTTGCCAGTTGTGGAGTGTCTTGCACGATTGTTGGCGCACTCGGTGATTGGTAGGCACTCCTCCCACTCCTTGATGTTCTTCTTGATCAACACACGTAGGAGAGTCGCAAGCGTCCGGTTGGTGACTTCCGTTTGGCCATCGGTTTGAGGATGATATGCCGTGGAGAATAGTAGCTTGATCCCGAGTTGGCGCATAGTGTCTTCCAAAAGTAGCTTAAGAACTTGATGTCTCGGTCCGACACAAGTGTCTTTGGCACGCCGTGCAACCTCAAGATTTCCCTACAAAAGAGATTGGCAACATGTGAAGCATCGTCTATCTTATTGCATGGGATGAAATGAGCCATTTTAGAGAAACTGTCCACAACAACAAAAACCGAATCCTTGCCATTTTGAGTTCTAGGTAGTCCAAGCACAAAATCCATGCTAATGTCTTCCCAAGGTTGATGTGGGATAGGTAAAGGCATATGTAAACCATGGGATTGAGAGTGTGACTTAGCTTTGCAACATGTAGAGCACCGGTTGGTGAAGCGGGTGAGGTAGTCCTGGGCTGGGGGGTGTCCAGATAGCCGAACTATCATCATCGGCCGGACTCCAAGACTATGAAGATACAAGATTGAAGACTTCGTCCCGTGTCCGGATGGGACTTTCCTTGGCGTGGAAGGCAAGCTTGGCAATACGGATATGTAGATCTCCTACCATTGTAACTGACTCTGTGTAACCCTAGCCCTCTCCGGTGTCTATATAAACCGAAGGGTTTTAGTCCATAGGACAACAATAATTACAACAATCATACCATAGGCTAGCTTCTAGGGTTTAGCCTCCTTGATCTCGTGGTAGATCCGCTCTTGTACTACCCATATCATCAATATCAATCAAGCAGGAGTAGGGTTTTACCTCCATCGAGAGGGCCCGAACCTGGGTAAAAACATCGTGTCCCTTGTCTCCTGTTACCATCCGCCTAGACGCACAGTTCGGGACCCCCTACCCGAGATCCGCCGGTTTTGACACCGACATTGGTGCTTTCATTGAGAGGTCCTCTGTGTCGTCACTGATAGGCTTGATGGCTCCTTCGATCATCTACAATGACACGGTCCAGGGTGAGACCTTTCTCCCCGGACAGATCTTCGTATTCGGCGGCTTCGAACTGCGGGCCAATTTCAAAACGCCCCCGAAAAGCAACCAAAACGGCGACGCAAGCACCGCCCAAAATCCCGCCTCGATAACAACAGCACCCATACCGACCCAGCCGTAGAGCAACGCGAACCAGTGGACGACGAACATGCAACCAAGCAACCCATCCCCGGCGAAAACAATAGTCCAGACGATCTCACGCCGGACACATCGCCAGAGCATAAGAACCTTCACAAAAGGCTCGTCGCCACTGCAAGAAGTTTGAAGAAGCAGAAGCGGAAGCTCAAAACAGCGGAAGACGTATTAAGAATGAGATGAAGCAAAGTACTCAAGACCGCAGACAAATACGGCAATAGTCACCAAGCAAAGAGTTACCCGAAGCGCAAACTGTTGCCCGAATTTAACGAGGAGGCCGTAGAGCCCCCATAGTCAAAAAACAAAGAGGCCGCCTGGCCGGATAGACAACCAGATGACAGGCTAAGAGCGGCAGGCAGCGCCGCACACAAGCCGGCACACGATCCACATAAGGATCCTCGCAGAAAGGATGGCTCGGTCAGGTCCATCTATGGGCCAAAAAAGGCTCCAGGAAGCAACACAACACATCGAGCATTCGAAGATAACGGCACACCTAAATACAGGGGCGCCGCACACCCACTATGTTTCACCGATGAGGTGCTGGATCATGAATTTCCAACGGGATTCAAACCCGTAAACATAGAGGCATACGACGGAACAACAGACCCCGGAGTCTGGATTGAGGATTGCATCCTACATATACATATGGCCAGAGGAGATGATCTCCATGCCATAAAATACCTACCCCTCAAGCTCAAAGGGCCATCTCGGCATTGGCTCAAAAGCCTCCCAGAAAATACCATTGGAAGTTGGGAAGAGCTCGAGGATGCGTTTCGAGCAAATTTTCAAGGGACTTATGTCCGCTCTCCGGATGCAGACGATTTAAGTCACATAACTCAATAGCCCGGAGAATCAGCACGCAAATTTTGGAACAGGTTCCTCACTAAAAAGAACCAAATAGTCGACTGTCCGGACGCCGAAGCCTTAGCAGCATTTAAACATAACGTCCGAGACGAATGGCTCGCCAGACACCTCGGCCAGGAAAAGCCAAGAACAATGGCCGCGCTAACAAGCCTCATGGCCCGCTTTTGCGCAGGAGAAGATAGCTGGCTGGCAAGATGCAGCACCAGCGACCCGAGTACATCCGAGGTCAGAGATGGAAATGGGAAATCATGACGCAGAAAAGATCAGCGCCGGAATAAGGAAAATGGCCCAAAGAACACGGTGGTCAACGCCGGATTCAAAAGCTCTCGGCCGAACAACAAAACACTGCCTCTTAAGGACAACAGTGACGAGCTATCCAACCTAAACAAAATCTTGGATAGGATATGCCAAATTCATAGTACCCCCGGGAAGCCTGCAAACCACACCCACAGAGATTGTTGGGTCTTCAAGCAGTCCGGCCGACTTAACACCGAACACAAGGGGCTCGACACACCAAGCGAGGACGACGACGAACCCCACAAGCAGAGCGCCGGACAACAAAAGAACTTCCCACAAGAGGTCAAAACAGTGAATTCACTTCAAGTGATAACAAGGAAAAATAGGGCAGCATCTACCAAAGCACATGCCGCACGGTCCACCCCAGCGGAATCCCGAGATTGGATGTCAAAACCAATTACTTTCGACCATCTGGATTACTCCAGAAGTATTCGAAACGCAGGATGGACTACCTTAATATTGGATCCTATAATCGACGGACTACAATTTACACAAGTCCTAATGGATGGCGGCAGCGATTTAAACCTGCTATATCCGGACACAATCCGCAGAATGGGGATAGACCCTACCAAAATTCGCAATAGCAGCACTTCCTTCAAAGGAGTGACGCCAGGCCCTTACGCCAATTGCAAGGGCTCCTTACTACTAGAAGTTGTGTTCGGTTCATCTGACAACTTCCATCGCGAAAAGCTAATCTTCCATATCGCCCCATTTAAAAGTAGCCATTAGGCACTCTTGGGACGCGAAGCTTTAGCCCGCTTTAACGCACTACCGCATTACGCATCTCTTACACTTAAAATGCCCGGTCCACGCGGCATCATCTCATTAAAAGGTCGTTCAAGACCCCGGACACGGCTAGGCGAGTCCGGCATAAATAAACTAGGGGCTTCCTAGCCGCATACCCCTTTACAAGGGGATGTGCGCATAAACAATGAGAGCCAATAAAAGCTCAATCTTATTCATTTTTTCATACTCTGTTTTAAATACATTTTTTGCACGATACCTCTCCAAACTAAGTTCTTCTCTTTTATAGATGAACAGCGTGCTACACCCATCCAGGATACAGCACAATGGAGACACAGGCGCAGACGTGCAGCAGGGACCCGTTGCAAGGATTCTTTTCAGATTAAGACCCTGTGTAAACCTTTCTTACTGTCTCTTGTTGATACACATCCCTCGGTTTCTTACCATAACCGAGGAGGAGGCTGGCGTTTTAGCATCGGTCGCGCCAAAAGTTCTCACCCGTACCTGGACACTAGGGGCTTAGGGCATTGTTCTGCCCGTTATCATAAAGACCGAATACCTCAGGGAGTGTTCGGCGTCTCGAGTTAGGCCTTATATGCATCAGCTCCGAATCATGTCTTTGGTCAAATATTGGGTTTGCCCGGCTCCTGTGTTTTACCGCCTTATGTTCCATATCATCGGCTAACGCGGCACCAGGAGAACTACTGCGATTGTGCCCCGGTTCGGCCTGGCGAGCACCTCAGTAGAGAAAGCCGAAAACTGACGGTCATGATATAGCGAGAGACTGGTCAACCACTCGATCGACTACCGGAATGTCTAGAATTCCTCCGCTTTGACGAAGGACCGTTTCCCGGTCAGGCACATACGCGCCCCGAATTCGGAGAGCGCGGTGCCCCTAGGGGCTATATCGTAGACCCACCTTCGAACTCCTATGGCTAAGTGAAAGTATAAAGCATTATAGTCCGGTTGCCTAGTTTGCTACGCTACCACCTCCTTCACAGGACCAAGACGTTGGATTAAGTGTGAAAATGCGCCCCTTTTGCAAACACCCCCGCACCATGTGCATGGGGGATGAAGCCGAAGACTGCCATCTTTCAAGTTATATACACATATACATTAACGGCCGCACAGGAAATATTTCAATACTTGAACTCACAAGTATAAAAAGTCGTTACATTATAAATGTGGTTTCACAAACCATACATATCATTTGAACCTAACATTCTTCGAGCACTGCGACTCTATTACACGAGCGCCCTGCAGGACTTCCCCAAAATAGTGCTCGGCGGGTAACCGGCTCTCGTTCGAACCCCGGGTTGCAACATCGGTGGCATCCATCTCCGTCCAGTATGTCTTCACACGGGCGAGAGCCATCCATGCATCCTCTATGCATGCCAACCGCTTCATCGACTTGATATGCGGCACCGCCCCAAGGAATTGCTGCAATAAGCCAAAATAACTCTTCGGCTTGGGCCTATCCAGCCACAAATGAGCCACCACATCCGTCATGGCAAATCCGGACAATCTATTCAGCTCAGCCCACTCAGCCAACCGATCGGTCAACGGAAGTGAACGCTCCGGACTGTGGAATTGAGACCAAAAAAGCTCTTCCATCTCGTGATCCTTTTGGCTTCGGAAGTGCACGACCGCGTCCGCTGCACTCGCCGCCAAATCCAGATAAGGATCCTCCGCACCCTACAACTGGCCCAACTTAGCATACTTCTGATCCGTGAACTTCCTGCGCAGCAGAAAGGGCTTTCCATCCGCAATGTCTCCGGCCTGACGCAGCTCCTCCTTTATAGCCCTCATTGCAGAACGGGCATCCTTGGCTTCGGCAGTGGACTTCTTCAGGTCCTCTTGCTCCGCTCGGCGTTCTTTTTCAAGAACCTCATAGCGGTCGGTAACATCCTTCAGCTTCACGGCCATTTCGGCCATCTCCTCCCTGCTTCGGCAGTGAGCAGCCTTTTCGGCTTTTAGCTCTTCGGCCGCCTTCGAGGCAGCCGCACTACTCCTTCAGGCCTGCTCCTTGGCTCGAGCAAGCTCTGCCCGATGGTTTTCCACAGCAGCGGCACCATTTGCATCAAGCATACATGTTGTAAGGAATGGGCGTCAGCTCCCTTACCAGGTAACCGCGGAGAAACCACTCACCTTGTGACTCGTCAAGTCGCCTATTGACCAACGCGATGTCCGCATCCGCAACATCCAGTTGCCGCTTCAGTTCGGCAACTCTATCAGTCCGGCTGGCCACCGAACGCTCCGCCCCCTGAATAGGAATGGCGACATATTAAAACTGAGATCATGATCCTCGGCACGCTGTCACTTCTTACAACATACTGAGTCTTAGGGGCTACTATCTATACAGGGCGCACTCTATGTGCAAAACTGTCAAAAGGTATGTCATTTTTACGTACCTCAAACCCCGCCAGTAAACTTCTGACGGTATCATGCAACCCGCTCTCAGCGGATGAAATTCTTTCAATCACCGCACTCATTAATGTACGGTGATCTTCTGAGATAGACGCCCTCTCGAGCAGATCCTTCAGCTCCCCCGGTCGTACACTAGTTGGTGCCAAAATCTACGGCCCTACCGGACTCAGGGAGACCCTCCACGACGACATCTCAGGGTCGTCTGCCCCGCCTGACGGAGCGGCAGATGGAGGCATCTCGCTCTCCATCATCTCCAGACAAAGGTCCCCCGAAGATGAGCCCAGCTGAGAAGGGCGGAGATCCGAACTACAAGGTAAAAACTTCGGTTATCCTCAGAAGCAAAAATAGGGATGTCCCTTATTAAAAAACTCCCCTTTTTCTACTTATGGCTCTCTAGAGGGCTGATTCCTTTGGGGAGATAGTGCGGCCGGGGCTTCTCCTGGCGCAGGACCCTCTGGTGAAGATTTCTTCCCCCGCTTTGAGGCCTTAGCCTCCGGATCTTCGGAAGCGGTCTTCTTCTTCCCCAGGAAGGAGGGATTCTCGATCCCCCCTTTCTTGAAGGCCTCCTTAGTAGAGGTGGTAGTTTCCCTGTTTTCCCCTTCGCCCTCTTCTGAAGGCGCAACCTCCAGCATCTTGACTAACACCAGATCCGGCGTGGTCTCGGGGAGGGGGGCCAGACACGGTATCAGTTTTGCTTGCGCTATCCACCCCTGTCCAAGGGATAGCTGGTCAAAAGGCAAATCCATAATAAATAAATGGACAATATGCCCGGACACAGGGCTACTTACTTGAGTATCCGGGCGATTGCAGCTTAGGCCGGCATCCTCGGTCAAGTCCGGACACATCTCTTGTGATCTGAAGAACAGTTTGTACATCTCCACGGGTGTCGTACCCATGAAGTGTTGGAGAGCTCGTGGTCCCTCCGGATTGAATTCCCACAGGCGGAGGGGGCGACGTTTGCAGGGCAGAAGACGCCGAATCAGCATAACCTGCGTCACCACGACCAGATTGATCTCCTTCTCCTGGAGGTCTCGAATCCAGCCCTGCAATAGGGGTACGTCCTTGGACGCCCCCCAGTCAAACCCTTTGCTGACCCATGACATCAGCCGTTGTGGAGGACCCGAGCGAAAGGCGGGCGGCGGCCTCTGCCTGCTGCCCCTGGGAGCGGTGATATAGAACCACTCATGTTGCCACAAGCCGAGCTCCTCCTGGAAAGTGCCCTCGGGCCATGGAGCGTCGGCCCTCTTGCTCACAACCGCCCCACCGCACTCTGCCTGACGCCCTTCAATCATCTTCGGCTCCACGTTGAAGGTTTTGAGCCACAAACCGAAGTGAGGGGTAGTGCGTAGGAAGGCTTCACAGACGAGAATAAATGATGAGATATGGAGGATGGACTCCGGAGCCAGGTCGTGAAATTCCAACCCATAGTAAAACATGAGCCCCCTCACGAAGGGATCCATCGGGAAGCCTAAACCCCGACGGAGGTGAGACATGAACACGATGCTCTCGCCAGGCTTGGGAGAAGGAATGACTTGCCCTCTGACAGGCAACCTATGCGAAATCTCGTAGGTCAAGTACCTGGCTTCTCTCAGCTTTAGCACGTCCTCTTCCGTGACGGAGGAGGGCATCCACCGGCCCTGTAGGTCGGAGCCGGACATTGTCGAAGGTCCGAAGCACTCAATCTGGATCTCTGAGTGTTGGAACTCGGGGCGAGGGGCGGATTCGATTGAGAATTGAAGAAAAGAAACGAGCCTTGGTCTCATTATAAAGAGGAAGAATACCAAGAGCCATCCCCGTGACCGTTTGGAACTCACCTTCGATGGAGGAGGCATGGCAACGGGCACGGTTGGGTTACCCATGTCCGTATTGATGGGAATCCCGGAATAAGGGGAACACGATCTCTGCTTCGGCAAGACGTGCCAAGGAAACCGCTTCGCTAAACGCGCTGAGATGGTATAATAAAAACGATTCGAGTAAAGGCTTGGTAGTGGTGTGACGTCACGCCACGAAATACATCAGCAGATTGAACTTGTGTAAATATTATTCTCTCTATGGTGGTATGTGGAATTTATTTTACAGAGCCGGACACTATCCTGGTGTTCACAATCTTCTATGAATTATTCGGAGGAGGAACCCGCCTTGCAATGCCGAAGACAATATGCGCGCCGGACTCGTCGTCATTGAAGCCTGGTTCAGGGGCTACTGAGGGAGTCCTGGGCTGGGGGTGTCCGGATAGCCGAACTATCATCATAGGCCGGACTCCAAGACTATGAAGATACAAGATTGAAGACTTCGTCCCGTGTCCGGATGGGACTTTCCTTGGCGTGGAAGGCAAGATTGGCAATACGGATATGTAGATCTCCTACCATTGTAACCAACTCTGTGTAACCCTAGCCCTCTCCGGTGTCTATATAAACCGGAGGGTTTTAGTCCGTAGGACAACAACAATTACAACAATCATACCATAGGCTAGCTTCTAGGGTTTAGCCTCCTTGATCTCGTGGTAGATCCACTCCTGTACTACCCATATCATCAATATCAATCAAGCAGGAGTAGGGTTTTACCTCCATCGAGAGGGCCCGAACCTGGGTAAAAACATCGTGTCCCTTGTCTCCTGTTACCATCCGCCTAGACGCACAGTTCGGGATCCCCTACCCGAGATCCGCCGGTTTTGACACCGACAGCGGGCAACATCGCGAAACATCTTGGGCCAATAATAGTTCTTGGAGAGCATGGCGAAAGTCTTGTCGCGTCCAAAGTGTCCCATGAGTCCACCTCCATGAGCCTCTTGCAAAAGGAGCAAACGAAAAGAGGACTTGGGAATGCATAGTTTGTTAGCTCTCATAAGGTAAGCATCTTTGATATAATAGTGTTCCCAAGAAGTATGCGTCACACACTTAGCATAAGGAGTAGAAAAAGTCACATCACCCTCATACAAATCTTTGATATGATCAAATCCTATGACATTCAATTCAAGTTGAGTATGTAACATGCATTTGCGGGAAAGGGCATCCGCCACCATGTTTTCTTTACCCTTAATGTACTTGATCACATAGGGAAAAGATTCAATGAATTCACTCCATTCAGTATGCCATTTATTCAACTTCGTTTGACCTTTGAGGTATTTAAGTATTTCATGATCGGTATGTATGACAAACTCATGTGGTCTAAGGTAATGCTCCCACACATGTAACACACGCACTAAAGCAAACAATTCTTTGTCATAGATGGGATAGTTAAGTTGAGCACCGGAAAGTTTTTCACTAAAATAAGCAATAGCTTGTTTTTCTTGCATCAAAACTCCACCAATTCCGGTACCGCTTGCATCGCAATGAACCTCAAAAGTTTTTTCAAAGTTGGGTAAAGCAAGAATCAGAGCATGTGTAAGCAAAGATTTGAGCTCATCAAAAGCGGTTGATTGCAAAGGTCCCCAAACAAAAGGAGCATTCTTCTTGCTCAAAGCGTGCAAAGGAGCGGCGATAGTGCTAAAATCTTTCACAAAGCGACGGTAAAAACCCGCAAGACCAAGAAAACTTCGCACTTGTTGCAAATTGGTGGGTTGGGGCCAATTTTTAATTGCTTCAATTTTAGTTTCATCAACATGGACACCCTTGGAAGAGATAACAAAACCCAAGAAAACCACTTTGTCAACACCAAATGTGCACTTTTTCATGTTGGCATAAAGACTTTCCTTGCGAAGTGTTTGCAAAACAGCCCTAACATGATTAAGATGCTCTTTCATGGTTTTGCTAAACACAAGAATATCATCGAAGTAAACCACAACAAAGACTCCAATATAAGGGCGAAGTACATGATGCATGAGACGCACGAAAGTACCGGGAGCTTCCGATAAACCCATAGGCATGACTAACCATTCATATAAGCCAAATTTGGTTTGGAAAGCAGTTTTCCATTCATCACCCTCTTGTATGCGGATTTGATAATAGCCACTTTTAAGATCAATTTTTGAGAAAAAGTTGGCTCCACTAAGTTCATCAAGCATGTCATCTAAGCGAGGAATGGGATGCCTATAGCGAACGGTAATAGCATTTATGGGTCGATAATCGGAACACAAGCGAAAACAACCATCTTGCTTGGGCACAAGTATAATGGGAACAGCACAAGGGCTTAAGCTTTCACGTACATGACCGTTGTCGATTAGTTGTTGTACTTGCTGTTGAATCTCCTTTGTCTCTTCGGGGTTGACGCGGTAGGGAGCCTTGTTTGGAAGAGGAGCTCCGGGGATGAGGTCGATTCGATGCTCAATGCCTCAAAGAGGAGGTAGACCAGGAGGTAGCTCATCGGGGAAAACATCTTGAAATTCCTGCAAAAGAGATTGAAACACCAAAGGTAGCTCGTGAACGGAGTTAGTTTTTGGTTCTCCATCCTTGCACACAAGGACAAAGTGCATCACACTCGATGGGTTCTCACACACTTTTCTCATCTCACTTTTTGTGGCAAATAGTATGAGGGTTTTTTCTCTAGGCAAAGAGGCGCTCAAGTTTGGCTTGTGGCTCTCACTCACGTTTGGGTGGCTCACTTTCTCACTCTTCTCTCCACGGTGGGTGGCTTGCTTGTCGGCTATCACTTGACTAGGAGACATAGGTCGTAGCACATATTCCTTCCCTTTCATCTTGAAGCTATAGTGGTTGGTACGCCCATTGTGGATAACACCACGGTCGAATTGCCATGGTTGACCAAGAAGGAGGTGGCAAATGGTCATTGGGACCACATCGCACTCCAAAGTGTCCTCATATGCACCAATTTTGAAAGAGACTTAGACCGTATGCTCAACTCGGATAGTGCCGGAGTCACTTAGCCATTGAACCTTGTAAGGGTGCGGATGCTTCCTCTTGACCAATTGAAGCTTGGAGCATAGTTCTTCACTCGCCAAATTGTGGCAACTACCTCCATCGATGATGACCTTGACGGACCTTCCATTGATGCCGGCCTTGGTGTGGAAGATGTGGCACCGTTGGTCTTCTTCTTGGTGGTGTTGGAGCGTCAAGACCTTGGAGACCACAAGAGAGGGACTTGAATCATTGTCACAAAAGACTTGGTCATCTTCATCTTCATTCACGCGCCGGTGCATGGCCACGTGCTCAATGGCTTCCATTTCTTCTTCACTCATTGAGTCATATGTGTCGTCATCGTTGAAGATCATCGTTCGCTTGTTGGTGCATTGGAAGGACTTGTGGCCTCGGCCACCACATGTGAAGCACTTGATTGAACTTGTCTTGACGGGATCATCGGTAGGCGCTGAAGATGAAGGAGTCTTGGATTTGTAGGTGTTTGCCGGAGGACGAGTCAAGGAAGGTGCCACTTGCTTGGAACTTGACTTGTCGCCGGTACTTGGTGATGCTCTAGTTGATGTAGGAGGTGCCAAAGTCGCGGGAGCTTGAGAGTAGGAGCCGTAGGTCTTGGACGAGTACTTGGCGTATTTGAAGTCATCTTGCACTTGTCGCTCGTCCTTGGTCGCTTGATGAACTAGCTCAAGAAGGTTGGAGTATGGTTGGAAGTCGGCGATCCGCTTGATTGGGTGGTTGAGTCCATTCAAGAAGCGTGTCATTGTTTGCTCGTCATCTTCCTTGACATTGGCTCGTATCACGGCAATCTCCATTTCTTGGTAGTATTCTTCCACCGTCTTGGTGCCTTGCTTGAGGAGTTGCAACTTCGTGAAAAGATCTCGAGTGTAGTGAGTAGGTACAAAGCGGGCTCTCATGACTTCCTTCATAGCTTCCCAAGTTGTGATTGGTGGTTCGCCTCTTGTTTGACGTTGCTTGATCACTTGTTCCCACCAAATGAGGACGTAGTCTTGGAACTCGAGGGAGGCCATTGCTATCTTCTTTTCTTCATCATAGATGTGGAGGCAAAAAATCTTGTCCACCTTCAATGCCCAAGAGAGATATTCTTCGGGATCATTGCTTCCGGAGAACTTTGGCATGGTGAACTTGAGCTTGTCGTAGCGGAGTTCTTCATCTTGATAGCGGTTGTGATATCGCTCTTGCCTTGGAAAGTCCTCAAATGCGCGTTCCTCATGATGTCGCTCTTGGCGTGGAGGAGGGTCTTGAAGCACTTGTTCCACTTGGTGTCGCTCTTGTCTTGGAGGAGGGCGAGGAATGTGTGCTTGGTTGCGCCTTTCTTATTGTTCTTCGCGTTGGGCGGCTTCCTCTTGTATCTCGCGACGAAGAGCTTCCTCTTGTTCTCACACTTGGCGGTTGCGGACTTCAACGGCTCTAGTGGCCTCGCGTAGAGCTTGTTGTGCTTCAAGTGCTTGAGCTTCACGGTCGAGGGCTTGTGCGTCACGTTGTTCTTGTGCTTGTCGAAGTGCATCATCGTCTTGAGGGGCTTGAAGTGGTACTCGTGGAGGTATTTGCTCTTGCTCCATTTCTTCATGAGGGACTTGATGTCGCATCTGTTCACGTGCTCGAACTCTTTCTTGTAATCCATTGCCATGGAATGGATTTTCTTGAGCTTGGTGAGCTTGATGATGATCATGTCGAGGAGGGCGAGCTCGTGGTGGACTTGCATCGTAAGAGGAGTAGCCCAAAGATTGCCAACTTGTACGGTGACTTGAGTGGCGCCGTCTTGAAGAAGCCGATGAGGAAGACGGGCGTCGAAGCGGAGCTCTTCCATTTGTGTGTTGAATCTGTCGTCGAGGTTTTGACGAAGGTCGGAGGTGAGTTGTTCGAAGCGTTGACCCAATGCGGCGTTTTCTTGATGAAGCGCTCGTTGTGCGATGAAGAAGTGGTCCTTGGAGACATATCCGGAATCATCACCTTGCTCCTCGAAAAGTGGGTTCGATGACGCGCTTCGCCTATCCAACATAACCAAGTGGGGTGAGTAGTAAAGTGAGAGAACAATATCAAAGTTACCTTCTCCGAGGATTGAAAATGTAACAAGTGTCACTCAATGTAATGCCACAATAGGAGAATTGGAACCGGGTTTGTTTCTCACACCTACAAGTAAGAGGCTTATGGAGTAGCTCGGTTAGAATGGTGGCAAAAATTGCAAGCAAATGTTAGTCAAGATATCGATAAGGTTGAGAAGGTTCACAAAAATGCAGGTAAAGCAAATAGATCAAACCCAACGGTATCACTAGGTACACACGCACGGAAGATAGGTGGGATCCGCACAACCAAGGGGTGAGCTCAAAATGTGCAACCACGAAAAATGCTCTTGTTGTGCGAATGCTCGAGAAACACTAGCTCGATTGCTCAAATGGGCAAGATACGCTTGTGCACCTACCTATGTGAGAACCGTGCCGTCTTCAATCCCAACTATGGTATGTATGCGATGACCAAGATGATATAGGTATGCAAATGGCTCACTCTATTGCTTACAAGCTCTTTGTTGCTCCTCTTTTGCTTAAAAGCTTTTCTTCTTTTTTTTCTATGCTTGTTGCTCGAGCCGAGTAAGATATGAGACAAGTATGTATGATATGCACGAGAGAGACTTATGGCACTAAGATGACAACACGATCACTACGGTGCACAATAGTGTGGCTCGGCAATTCTCAACTTGCTAGTCTCAATGGGTAAGCGACGCAAAGTGGCTCGGGCTATCAATGCAAAAGCAAGGTAAGGAGTAAGTGTCGTCGAGGTTACCGTGCTTTCTTACGGTTAGAGATGAAGATGACTCCGAGTTGAAGATGGTGATGAAGATGTCACACGCTCCTAAGTAGCCGAAACACCTTAGGAAACGCAAATGGCAACACAAAATCGGTCAAATGCGGAAGGTGGGTGTTTTTGTGATAATTTTTTGGATGGGGTTGAATGGTGGTGGTAGTGGGATGAGTGGATGGGGGATGTCAAGGGCTTCTAAACGAGCTAAAGAACACGAAAAACAGGCTTGGGAGGTGGAAGTTATGGCCAAAATGGTGTTGGTAGTGGGCTGATTTCGGGGGGTGCGGGCACCCGGGGGTGTGAGGTGCGGGTGCCCGGGGGTAGCTGGGCACGGTGCAGGTGCCCGGTGGTTTGAGGTGCGGGCACCTGGTGGTGGCTGATTTGGGCGGAAATTTCGGGGGAAAGGCCAAATTCGGTGGATTTCGTGGTGGGAAGGGTGGGGATTGTTGGGGAGGGGCTAGATCCACTTACCAAACATCAAATGCATGGACAAAAACAACCAAATCTCACAAGATCCAACAAATTGCAAGAAAAAATTTTGGGGCTATTTTTGTGGGGATTTTCGGATTTGGACGAAAAACAACAAAATCAAGCTAGCAAATGGGGGGATGGGACTCCAAGATGTGAATAAACCTTGCTCATGATACCAAGATGTTGTAGGGTCAAACCCTAGGAAGGATCTTTTCACTCTTGGAGGGCGAAAAGGAGGGAAAACTCAAGAACACCAAGAACACAAAGAACAAGATCTCTCAAAAAAACCAAGTATCACATCTACTAGAGTGGCACACATAAGATCCACATGATTACAAGATCAATACAAGGAGAGTAGCACTTGGTAAAATTCTTCCCACTATGTGAGGTCTTGATGATCTTCTCCAAGAGGAGGCCTTGATAATCCTATGGATTCTTCCCAAGGTGGGGGCTTGAGCTCCTAGAAGGAGGGGATACAATGAGCAAAGGCTCAAAATGTGTAGTCTAATCTTTGCTAACCCAACAAATGACCTAGGGGATCCACTTATATAGTCTAGGGACGAAACATTAGGGAGAGGGGAAACAAAGGACCAAAAAGTCCTCTAAAACGTGTCCACAGAGGAAGGGTCCGGGCACCCAGGGTTAAACCGGCCGGGCACCCAGACCGGTCAGGGGAGCCGGCTGGCAGCAGACCGGGCACCCGGGATCCAAAGCCCAGGCACCCGGGGCGGTGGAAGGAGGCTGGGCGGGGCTGGCCGGGCACCCGGGGTGTGGGCTCGACGCGGCCCAGGCCAGGCCGGGCACCTGGGGCCAGTTGGCCGGGCACCCGGGTGGGCTGGCGAGGCCCTGGAGGAAGGCCGGGCACCCAGGGCCTTGGGGCCGGGCACCCGGGGCCGGCTGGGGTGCCTCCGAGGGTGTGGCGGGGCACCCAGGCACCCGGGAAGTCTAGGAGCTGCAGCCTCTTCTTCTCCTCGGTCTTCTCCTTCTCGTACTCTTCTTCCTTCTCTTCCTTCCCTTGCCTCGAGGTCACTTGAGTCTCCGTCTTCTCCTTCTCACCATTGTCTTCTTGGTACCTAAGCATGCACAATGTTTCCGATGACGGTAGAATCCAACTCTCATGTGAAATCGAGCGAAACTCTAAGAGGAGAGAATCAACCTCGTTCTTGATGGCGCGTGCACGTGCTCGTGTCATTGGTCCACTTGGCGCTTGCGTTGGTGATGGAGTGTCGGTGCTAGTAGTCGAAGGATGCTCCGTATCACCGCTTATGTGGAGGAGAGATAGGCATTGACAAAGTCAAGGAGTGGGCTCTGCAAGAGCCCGTCTCTACACGTGCTCCTAGGTATAAAAAAATAATTCTAAAAAAAGGCATAAAAACAATTGTGTCTAAAAAATAAGGTAAAAAACATTTGAGAGGAAATAGATAGAGAGAAAGTGAGAAAAAGTTGTAACCTTATAGCCAACCTTATAGTCAACAGTATGGTAGCATTACATGAGGAAGGAGGGAGTGGTGCACATGCCAAGTTCACTGGGCTGCCATGTTTCACACTCCTCCGTCGTAACAGTGGAGACAATAGCTTTCATAAGAAATAAACAATGAATACTCATTGCTGGTCCTCTATATCGGAAAGAATACTTTCATTCGCCGACATGTGGGACATCGACCATCCTGGTCCACCTGCCATGCACAAAATTATCCTGGTCTATCCCGGTCTTATCGCAGGCCCAACCTTTCCCACTGTAAGTTGTTCAGACGAAGGAACCATCATGACTTCGTTGAATTCCGCTTCTTCAATAAAACTTACTGTACCCGCAATACTGCTACCACACGTGAAGACTGGACGACACTGTACCACATCATATCACTGAAACCCACTAGGCCAAACTAGCCCGCCTAGGTCATCTATTTTGGAACAGAGGGAGTACGTCTCTGCACTGCTATGATTTTGTGTTGTACGTCTCTGTACTTTTGCTGCGATTTTCCTACCCTATGAACCAAATGAGGCCTGAATGTATCCATGTCAACTATTGTCTGATCGATCGCTAAGCCTACAATTTTAGGAGCTAGGGCTATTGGTCGATCTACGACGGATAAGTATAAGTGTACCACGAGCTCATCAGCCCCAACGTTTCTCTTCGGTGAGTGTTTTGCAAGTACTATAGCTCGCATAGTAGCTAGCCTACTAACACCAAGAATCATCAAACAAGCTCTGCTGATATGATAAACAGTTCAAACTTACATCTAAGCATGCCATATATTACATCAAAAGCTGGTGAGGATACATCTGTTTCTATAACTCGGAGAGGGTTCGCATGATTCACTATCAAACAACACTAGCCCTAAGATGGTTTGATAACACGCATCATTCTGATAATTAAACACAGGGCAATGCAAACTACCCTGAAGGATTAGCGCGACCAACTATTTCTTGTCATCGATCTCTCGGGCAATGACCACAGCACGGACAGCGGCATGGGAATCGATCTCTGGGGTGATGTCCACAGGACTGACCGCGACATCGGAATCGACCTCTAGGGCGATGTCCACAGGATGGACAGCGGCATCGGAATCGATCTCCGGGGCGATGCCAACAGGACGGACCGCGACATCAAAAACGATCTCTGGGGTGTTGTCCACAGGACGGGCCGCGACATCGAAATCATCAAGGACATCCACCGGCACCTGCACAACCCTAACATATTAGCTCCGGGGGCCATTATTTATTACCTTGTGCAGCTCACCGGGGGATCTCATCCCTCCGCATCTCCTCGTCCTCGATGGGGGCCATCACCTTGCCAGGGGAATACTGCTTCTCAACGGTGACTATCTCCTCAAACTCGGCCTTGAGCCTCGCATAGGTGGCCATCAGAGTTTCTGGGGTAGGCACGGTGGGGCCCTTGCTGTTCTTCCAAATTTCTTTGAGGAGTTCATCCGCCAACATCGTCAACTCTTTGGCCAGTGCTTGTTTCTTGGAGTTCCTTGTCTCCATGGGTTGGCCCGCCAACATGGTCAACTCGTTGGTCGGTGCTCGCTTCCTAGAGATCGCTGTTTCCATTGGGTTGTCCGCTGGCAACTCTTTGCCTAGTGCTCCAGGATCCATCAATGATCTGACAAACAAAAAGCAATCGAAAGGAAACCACAATCCAATGAAAACGGGAAAAGAATAGGCTGTGAGAATCGGTCGATGCTTCGCAAAAAGAAGATTCTTGGAACGAAAATATAGCAACATAACTGATTCGCCCACCTTTCCTTCGTCGGTACAGAAGAAAAATGGCAGAAGTGAGTAGCCTGGAGTGAGGTTTTCTTCTAGAAAGGGAAGAAAGGGCTTCAACGAGCGTTCCAGTGAAATGATGGTTGCTTCGTACAGTCCAACTTGGAGGCCACTTTACCACTGCTGGTAAAGGTGTGGGTTTTGTGATATGACAGGTCATGACGGCCACACCGGGGTGACAGGTGAGTTTTGACAGTAGCACCTCGCTATGATTTGGTGGATGACACGCGGGCCCGGATGCTTTGATGTCCCGCATGTAGATAGAGCGGCTAGTCATATAGGAGTGCTCAATATTGTGCACCGCGACCAAGGCGGAGAGGAAAACGAGAGAACTACATAATTAATGCATGAGTTTAATTAGAGTAGTTTTGTAAAGTACGAGATACATTCCTCCAATCGCAAAATGCCTTGGTTCATGAGATTTGAGATTTGAGCCCTATAAACCGGAAGGGGGGAGTACTGCACGCAGTGTAGTCTAGTCACTTGTTTTTTTACACGAAACAAGGAACTTTATTGGATGATTGCTATACGGTTACATTCAGCTAGTCACTTGTTGAAATCTCTAGAACGGAAAATACTCCTTTCCGGTTTACAGGGCTATACTACTCCCTCCGTCTAGGTGTGTAAGTCATCTTACAAAAACCAAATAATCCCAAAACACTTAGGTGCGGTGCATTAACTTCTACCTTGTTTCTTGTTTCTTGACATATCAACCAATAAGAGATGAGAGGTGTGCATGCTTTTAATGACTTGAGACTACCAAACACGACATGCAATGGCTAGTTCATTGCATGCAATGCTATTAATTAGCAAATAAACATTGGTGACCCCAGGAGGAAATGGTGCTAAGCGCGTGGACCTATGCAGAATGACTATCAACCAATGGATGATGGAGTTTAATTGTTAAACAATTCAATGTGGGAAGCTTAGCTACAAATTCAATGACTTACTCACCTAGACGGAGGGAGTAGCAAGTACTAGTACTACTACAATAGTGGGATCAAATAGCAATTTGTCTCATGCAAGAGCCTGGCTACTATATGCGTGCTCCAAGGCACCGCACCACGCGAGTGTTCACAACTGCCACGTTCGGGTTGCGCTTGGCTCTTTGCCTCTTCGAGAAGACGGACAATGATGTTACTCCTACTTCTACAGTATCGAATCCACTGCTGCATGTCCGTCCACCTTGTGCGGGAGGGATAGTGTGTAGAGAAAGTTTCTACTAGTCCTGCCAGCCACCACGCTCATGCGCGAGGGAGGGACGCAGCTTCATTGACTTACTGCTCCTGCCTTTGCGTCTATGACAGGTGGGCCCAACAGGTGGTTGTCCCACCTGTCATGCAGCCAAAGGCAGGTGTAGTTAAGGCACCGGAGCTCAGTCCGCGAGGGAGAGGCATTGTAGTAATCAAACTTCTCGGTCTTGTATGAGTTGACGCGACACATCAAAGCACTGCACTCAATATAATTCTTTTTACACATTTCAAATGGACTACAACATACGGATGTATGTAGACATATTCTGCTTCATATGTAGTCACTTGTTGCATTCTCTAAAAAGACTTATATTTGGAAACGGAGGGAGTACAACGCATGCATGCATGTCGTGACTTTCCTTTTGATACTTGCATGTGTTGATTTGATGCACCTTGCCAAATTTTGACTATAAATTTAACTAACCAAATTTTCATGCATGTCACAAAAAATTACGGGGCTGTTTGGATTGTGACTATGTTTGTCTTATGTTGCCACATTATTTTTCCCACACTTGTCACACTTGCCTAACTTGAGTTGCTCAAATTGTTAGACACACTTTGGCTTGCCTAAGGGAATCTTGCCACAATTTTTGTGTCCATGATATGTGGGGTTCACTGCTAATAAACTTTTTTGTCTTAGGTGTGGCTAATAAAAAAGACTTATATGTAGGAACGGAGGGAGTAGAAAATATAAATAATAATGCATGTTGGGGCAACCAACGTTTCCGCTAATTTTAGCCGTGGGCTTGTTCACAATTTTTACGAGGGGGTGGTTGTTCCTTTAACGGATGGACTTGTACCAGACTTGAACGATACAAAGTGCGACCTGGCGCACCGTAACACCACTTGGAACAAGCGGGTAGCTATCTCAAAAATAAAATCAACAACTAAAAAAACCGCGACCTCGCATGTAGTACACAATTTTAAATGATTGTTTTGATGGAGTGAAAAAGGAAAACTACCCCCACTACGTATATATAGGCCGGAGCCTCCGTGCTTGCTTGCTATGGTTGCTCTATTCACACACTCTCATCCTATCCAGATCTAAACAAGATAGGGGTGGTAACACTGTCTTTCTCCCTTCAAAAAACACTGTCTTTCTATCCTCACCGCTGGTTACAGATCCGGATGTATCCCCCTCCGCCGGTGAAGGGGAGGAGGGGCAGCGTTTAGGCCATCGTCGACAGCGAGGGAGGAGACCCACTGCCGGACGCACTGTTATCTCTGGCCGAGCGCCAGCGCGGGAGGTCCTCCGATCCCTTCGTCGTTGCCTATGGGCGGATCTGGCCTCCCGCCGCCCACCTATCCACATCCCGACGACCTTCAGGTATATCTTCGTCCGAAACCGCCTTAGCTCTACTTCCCCGGCTCGCTATGTCGCTGCATGTGCATCATTTTCTACCTCTCAGTCCCTCTCGATCGGATGGTCCAACGTCACCTATTTTTTTGTATTGTTAGAGGTAAAGCTACTTCATGGAGTCGAATCTTGTACTCCCTCCGTCGGAAATACTTGTCATTGAAACGGATGTATCTAGATGTATTTTAGTTCTAGACACATCCATTTTGATGACAAGTAATTCCGGACGAAGGGAGTACTTGGTTCAAACAAGAAATAAAGTCGGGGTGGGGGAATTTAGTATGTACATCGGACTTGGTACAGACAGGAAGGAAAGGGGGTGAAAGTAGTACAGACTGGTCATCCAACTGGTCTCTTGGTCGAAAAGGGAAATATAGGGGTAACGTTGTACACAGTGGTATGACCAGGACTAGATTTGCTATCCACACATAGGAGTAGGTGGCTAGAGTGAACAAAAATAGGACCAACCCAGATATGTTTCTTGGATGTTTGTTTCTCAGGGCAACAAACTATGAATCACCACTTTATGCCCCTGTTTACGTACATGGTGCTGGACTGCTGGTGGACCCACTGTCCCATGCCCTTATACCAAATATTTTGTTGTTCTTAATCTAATGTCCCTGGTAAAAATGAAGCCATGCCACTGTTATAAGCCATGACAAGTTTAGCTAAATGTTTTTGCTTGTAATTATTTGAGACTCTGGCTGTTTCCTCTGTAGCTTTTTGTGCAAACAGGGATATCCAATTCACCTGGTTGCTGTGTGACCTTTTGGTGCACTGCACAAAACTCTTCTTAAAAAAAGTGACTTTTGTACTGTTTAACTGGAATGTAAGAAAGGAACAGTTGGTTCATTTTGGTGGAACTGCGCAAAGGAAGATCTGTGTTCCAATCCTCATCATCCATATTGGCGCCATAACCTTCCTTTAGGTAAGAATGATATTTAATGCATGTGTTCATCTCTATTTTCCGACTGCCATGAGAAAATAATGTTATTTTTTACTAGTACACTCATGGTTTTAAATAGCGGATAGCGGGCTGGTAACGGATTGGGCTCGGCATAGCGGAATGTGGATAGCGAGCGATATTGCGGGCGCTATGTCCGCATAGCGGATTTGTAAAAACACTTGCAAATTTGAGAATATAATGTATATTTTTAAGCCGTTGACAACAATATGACACTTGAATTGAATCATCATTTATATAAGCATATAGACTGTAACTAGTCCATCTGGACAATATTCAACCAGGCAAACAAAAACTATCAGTATGACAGAACAAATATACACTACAATTAGTCCATTGTACAATATTCAACCATGTAATAAAAAAAAGACTACCAACCAACCATATAAGTCGGACCAGGACCATAACGCAAAAATAAACAGATCTAGTTCTGACCATGGAAGATGCAATCATACAAGTGAGACCACGACCATCACGCAAAAATAAACAGATCCGGTTCTGATCATGAAAGATGCACAAGTCATTCGCAATCCTCATCCTCTTCTCCATTCAGATCCATGTACACTTCTTGGTCTTCTTAATTACAAGTGCAGATAGTTGGCTGAATTACCACTGCAGAAAAAAAACATAAGGTATTTAACTGAATTAAAAGTGCAAATAGTTGATTTGTTTCACTTAGAATTGCCAGTAAACTGAATTTGTTGATACAGTACAAAAGATATTACAAGCAAACTGAATTTACAACTGCCAGTTGCCAAGTACAAAAGAAAATTACAAAAGAAATTTGACTGAATTTATAGAAAGACAATACTGTGCAAGTTTCGTCAGCTACCGAGTTACAACAGAAATGGAACGTGAGGCACAACTATATAGTAATAATGTATTGTTCTATGAGCTGAGCTACCAGATGCAAACAAGGATTACCAATTCCATCTTGTGCTAGTGCTACCACTGAGATTATGGAGTGTTCTATGATCTGAGATCCTCCTAATTTTGTCTACTGTAACTGCAAAAGCTAAGTAGTGACTACTAAGCTATGCATCAAAAAGACTAACTGTAACTCTACAAGTGCATCGATTGGAGAAAGGGCAAGTGCATCGAATAGACTAAGCCCAGTACAGTAACTCTATAAGTACATCGATCAGAGAAGCTGAGCTATAGGAGATACTATGAATCAATGAGTATAAACAAATAACAGAGAAAAGGTTAGCTGCCGGACAGAAGTAGTCGTCAAGCGAGGAGGTGCGGATGGGCTGCATTGGGATATCGACTAGTACGGCGTCGAACAGGGACCAGCGAGGTACTACCCACTGGCTTGCCGTGTCGTCCCGCACCGGCTAGTCGTCGACCAGGGAAAGGCGTCAAGCAAGAGCGACGAGGTGGCCGTTGTGCTGGCTGCTCCCTCAAAGACCAGCAGGGGAAGATGGGGCTAGGGGAGCGGCGGCATCCGGTGACGGTGAGCCTGGATTTGCCTCTCCATCCGGCCACCGGAGTTAGCCGCACCGCCGCAAGGAAAGTGCCAGCCGCCCGTCGCCAGGAGAAGGGGATGGGATAACCGGATAAGAGGATTGGTGGTCTAATTTTTTTAAGCTTTCCGCTATGCCCGCAACTGGCGCTACACAAAGGGCCGCTATTGCAGTCGGACAGCGCATATATCGGTTGTATCGTGCCAATCACGCTATTACCCAGCGCATCTTTCGACTTGTAGCGGCTAGCCTGCGCTACCGCTATTGCGGCTGCCATAGCGTTCATAGCGACCGCTATTTAAAACATTGAGTACACTTGTACTCCCTCACTGACAAAACCAATTCTGAAATAGAAGGCCAATCATGTACTTGGTTTCACCAACTGGTGAGGAGAAAGAGAAATAGAGCATGAAGAGGAAGAAGAAGAAGAAGAAACAATGCCAAGGCAATTTTGCTGAAGCCAGAGGCCTCAGTCGAGGCCATTCAAAGGCTCCGGCAACGACTACCTTACATGTGAGACGTTCCTCTAGGGAGCCCTTCCACTTCTGCTGCCTCACTTAATTAATTAGGAGTACTTAAGTACCACTAATTTATTGCTACCTAATTTTCCTGTCGGAGTTAAATAAATCTTTAGTAGGACCCTATGTTGAATCATGTATGTGTGTATGTTTGTCTATGGAGGTGAATCATGTGGTGGAGCAGGGAGGGAATATTATTAGTGTCATGACATAATAGTGTTATTGTTTTGCATGTCAATTTATTGCCATTGGTTCAATGAGGCAATGTTTTGCGTATTGTCCATCATGACTTTGATGCTACTGTTAGAGTAATATGCTAATGTCTTCCTAACCTTTCTCACTAAGCTAATGAAGGTTTCACCTTGTTCTTATTTGTGCAAACAGGGATCATGTTGTGCCAATCATACATTTTAGTGGAACTACACAAGACAATACAATGAACTATATCCCAGCCTGTGCTTTAACTCTGCTAGAAGTTCTTGATAATCTTTCGATATAATCTCAGCACTAGTAAATAAGAGTGATTTCAACCATACATTTGAAGTGCACAAAAATATATACTATTGAGTGATTCAAGTGAGTGCTTTATCATCTCTTATGGGACTACATGAATAAGCTTTTTTTCTCAGGTTGGTACGGGCCTAAGGCCTTCATCCATATTAGTTTGCTGTCATCTCTATTTGTATCGTGCTACTGTCATGAGAAACTCCTTTATCTTTGCACATTAAAGTTTTGCAACCTATGATAAATGGAAATGCTTTGAGTGTTGAGCTAATTGGCACTGATTAAATAAACTAATACCCCTCTTTAAGCAAGACTACTATGTTGCTAACTTTACCCATTAAGATAATGAGGGTGCTTCTATTTGTTAGTGTATGTTTCATCAACTAGTCCCACTATTACAGTAATCTGACTCTCTCAATATATGTGCCAACAGGGATGCTCGATTTTGGTGGAACTGCACAAAAACTTTGGGTGCTTCATTGCCTCGACAGCTTCCGTCCTTTCCTGTCAGTCGCTAATCTCGGCTTGCTTTCTTCCTTTGCTGTTAGTCGCTTTGCTTATCTCGGCTTCTAGTCAAAGGAAATAGTAATTGATATGCTACCTCACACAGGTTGGTACTGGTCTTTATCCTGATTATTGTGCTTGTCATGTATTGGTAATTTGATATTGTGCTACTGTTTGCCGATTTTATAAAGGAGTAACTTGGAGCCTGAACTTGCAGGCAAATCATTGCATTGGGTGATTTCAGTAGAACTACACAAAATGATCAGATGGACAGATACTTATACTGCTGCTATATACTCCAAAGTTCACTCAGACAAGCATCGATGTTGACAAGAAGTGCCTATATTCATTCGAGTATCAACCGGCGTCATCCAGTTGTCAAACTCCAAGTATTAGGAGAGCGAACGCCAAAAATATTTCTTGGCACATAGCCCAGAAGAACACAGTCCAGTCTTTGGCCCCAACTTGTGCCTTTTGGTTATCGGCAGATATGGTAGCGAACTGTATGGCATGGAGTCTAAAGATTCCAGACAAGTTGGTTGATGCGTATATTCATCTGGCACTTAATCAGTCTGCACGTCAGGGATGCTCCATTTCAGTTGAACTGCACAAAAAACTTGGGTGGTTCATTTTCTCAACCGCCTCCTTTCTCGTCTACAATGTAGAATTTTGGCGAGCTACAGGACCAAGATGAGCCAGTAAACTAGTTGGATGAAAGTAGTGGCCCAGTTGCTCAAACCTCGCTCGGCATGAGGCCACTATTTGAGAATATACCTACAAGCAAAGTTCAGATTTTCTGTGCTGCCTTTTATGTACTCGAAAGTTTACTCGTACAAGAATTAATTTTAGCAAGAAGTACCTCCGACTGAACACCATTTACCAGTATGTACCCTAGGTAATTAAAGTTCGTTCATGGATCATATTGGCTGTGATCTCAATCATTTGGATGCATAAACATACTGAACATGTGTATATCTGAATCTTTTTGTGAATTATGTATGAATATTGTCGTGTGATCAATCAATCATTTGGATGCATAGATATGTTGAACTTGTGTATATATGAATATTTTGAGTTGTTGATAGTGAATGTTGGCTATGAATATGAACGTGTCCTCTGAACCTGAGTTTGATACGAATGTTTACCTTTTCTGTTGTATTTGTGTGTGAACTTGTTAGTATGCCTACTATGTTGTATGTGACGTGTGGGTGTCAACGGAACACCTTCTTCCTGAGAAGAATTGCATCTGCTTTGTTAGGGTAGCAACGGCGCATCAGCTCTTTTTAATCTTTTTATTACTCTGTCTTCCCCTCTCCCCCGCTCAACCCCTGTCGTAATGTTTTCGGCCTCAAAACAAACATAGTACTGCGTTGTTTTGGGGGCTTGATGAAAAATCGAATGCTGGTTTCTGTAGGTTGGCCCGCCCAGCAAATGGGTTGTTGGTCCACCACGACGGACTGGGAGGCTAAAAGTACAAGTTGTATGGTGCAGAGGCAAGTAAAAAAAACACTATCGAGAGCCATCCCCTGAAGAAAAAAATCGCTCCTGATGTGCTTCTTTAGTCGTGCCTTCGGCCCCCTCTTTAATCCAGTTCGCTCAGGGATCTGGTATCATTTTTTCTAGAGGATGAACAAGTATCAGCTAGGCCTAGGTTTTGTATTTTAACATGCGTAGCCCACAACATACGAAGACAGTGGTTTCAACTTAGTTTTTGAGGTCCATACCGGCCTATGGGCCTTTTCTTAAAGATCGGCAGCCCAATGTATTTTTTAATAAAACGAAGGTCTCTGTTCTATTTATCTATATATAAGAATAATAATGTTGTGTCCAATTTATGTTTTTCCTTCTAACCACATT
>NC_041385.1:173739075-173742707 GCF_002162155.2 Triticum dicoccoides
TTATCGTATATTTTATAGAGACTTATATATACATTATAAAAACATCCCACGTGTTATTAACTTATAAAAGTAAATGTTTAACAGAAGTTGGCAAGGAAAATCCTGGTTGTTTTTGACTCACATGCAAGGAAAATCCTGGTGATTGCGTACAAAAGCTTGCGAAGATTTTAAGGACCAATTTAATAATAACGTGCTCATTTTTATTTTGAGCAATAACTCGCTAATTTGTTATTTATACATATATATATATATATATATATATATATATATATATATAATATACATATATAATGTGCCTCTCCGGTTTATTTTTTGATATTAATTGCTCCTTCTAACATAACATTATATATGACGAGCCCAGCTAATTCGTGTATTTCAAGGAAGTGCAAATGGGCTGGGATTCTTAGAAAATATAAATGTGCCTGATTGACGTGAAATTATTTGTTCACCCAGCCCAGCAAATGGACTGTACATTCTAGAAAACATGGGTTAAATATATGCCACATTTTTGCAGGCTGACATGTGGGCCAATAGGTCGAAGCCTACGCAGGGCGTTGTCAAATTGGTCAACAAATGATTATGACATCCACAGCCATTGGATTTATATCCAATGGCCGGCATGCACCTTCAGTCTCTCGTCTTCTTCCTCCAGCGTCGCCGGGACCGCCTGGTCCGACCTCTGGCGGCTAGCGGCTCTGCTTAGCACGCATCACTGCGAAGCGCTACCCCACCGCCGGCCAGGCTATCCCTCTACCCCTCCACACCTCCTGTTATTCTCCACTGACTGCAGCCCCACGCCGCACCAAAACCAGTTATAACCCTTCTCCTCCTCTCAATCTGCGACTCCACTGCCGCGTCTTCCCATCTCCGACTCGTTCCCGTCCGGGGCCTCGCCGTCGCCCATCGCCTCGATGCGCTCGGTGCGGTGTGGTCAACAAACGAGAGTCATCAGAAGAGGATTGTACGTGGAGAGCCTGATGGCTAGGATCCACGAGGTCCATGGTCGCACGCAAGGAAAGTTCCTCCTTATTAAGCTAAAAAAATCTTTCCTCCACTTGACAGCTGGGACCCACCGACTGTATCTTCGCACGGAAGGAAGTGCCTCCTTGTTATGCGAAAAAAATTATTCCTCCCGTTGACAGCTGGGACCCGTCAGATTTGGTGGCTGACTTGTGGGCCTACTAAGCGGACGTGTACGCAGGACTTTGTCAACTTAATCAACAAATGATTCTAGCAGCTGGACCGTTGGATGTTAATCCAATAGCCGTGCTCCTTCTTCAACCTCTATTCTTGCTCCTGTCTCCCGTGGGCGGCACCACGGCTGTGCTGCCACGCACCCGAACCAGTCAAGTTTCCCACTCCTTTCCATATGCGACTCCACTGCCCCGTCTTCCCCATCTCCGGGTCATTCCAGTGTGGGGCCTCGCCATCGTCCACCGGCCTTGGTGCGCCCGGCATGGTGTGGTCAATGTGGTCAACAAACAAGAGTCATCGGAAGATGACTGTACGTGAGAGGCTGACAGTGGGGACGCACCAAGCCTATGGACGCATGCATGCAACGGAACGCGGCGTGGTCAAGGAACGACTTCCATCGGAAGTGTATTGTACATGGAGAGGCTGACAGCTGGGTCCACGGCCGCAGCAAGGAAGTGCCTCCTTATTACGCAGAAAATAATGATTCCTCCACCTGACAGCAGGGACCCACTGGACGGGCCACCGTATTTTGCAAAAAAAAAAAAGTTTCCCCCCTGACTGCTGGGACCCACCTGACGGGCCACCATATTTTGCGAAAAAAAACGTTCCCCCTGCTGTCAGCTCGGACCCATCCGAAGTGCCTCCTCATTACGCAGAAAAAAATGAATACTCCCCTACTAGCTGGGACCCACCTTGGTGGGAGGCTGACTTGTGGGCCTACTAAGTTGACGGGGATGGAGGGCTTTGTCAACTTAGTCAATATGAACGATTCTAGCTCTAGTGACCGTACGATGTCCATCCAACGGCCGTAGTACTTCTTCAACCTCTGGTCTTCTTGCTCCAGCCGGCCAAAGCAGCGCCGGTCGTGCCCCGTGCTCCTGCCTCCTGTGGCTGGCTGTGATGCCGCGGGGGCCTCACCGCCCCCTACTACTACCGCTGCTGGACAGGCCATCCCTCTACTCACCCACACCACCTGCTATTCTGCGGCGACGGCAACCTCACACCGCAGCCGAACGAGTAAACCCTCATACTCCTCTACGCATGGGCATCCACTGTCGTGTCTTCCCCAGCTCCGCGTCCTCCCCTTCCTAGGCCTCGCTGTCGTCCACCGCCCTGGTGCTCTCGGCACGGCATGGTCAACGTGGTCAAGGAACAACTTCTATCGGACGTGGACTGTATATGGAGAGGCTGACAGCTGGGTCCACGGCCGCAGTAAGGAAGTGCCTCCTTATTACACGGAAAATAATGATTCCTCCACCTGACAGCAGGGACCCACCGAACGGGCCACCGTATTTCATGAAAAAACGTTTCCCCCCTGACTGCTGCGACCTACTAGCTACATCTTCGCACGCAAGGAAGTCCGTCCATATTACGGGCAAAAAAATGATTCGCCCCCTGACTGTTGGGACCCACCAGCTACATCTTCGCACGCAAGGAAGTGCGTCCGGGCAAAAAAAATTGATTCGCCCCCTGACTGCTGGGACCCACCAGCTACATCTTCGCATGCAAGAATGTGCCTGACAGTCAGGACCCACCTGGTCGACGCGTACGTAGCGTTGTCATTCTGGTCGCGAACGTGTACGTACATACTCATCGATGTAGAGGCACGCACATGTCGTAGTAGAGGCGCGCACGTAGCATGTACACGTACGTACAGTTGCCAGGGTGCAAGAAAGTAAATACGGCCATGTACGTACATACAGGCGGGGTCTCGAACGCCTACTCGCGCATACGTATGGCCAGGGCTCGTGTACATGGTTGAGTCGGAACGGAGAAACAACGTCGTTGCCGTGTTCATGGGGAGCCAACCGGCTGGGTCGGAACGGAATGCGTCGTCGTGTTCATCGGGAGGGTTGGACGGAACAGGCGATGGAAACGAGGCCTGGCGTACCGCAGAATGGAGGAAACAGCCTTGTGTTTGACCGGCCACATTCGAAACGGGATCCTGTTCATCGGGGGGGCTCTGGCGTACCGCAAAACAGAGGAAACGGACTTGTGTTGGACCTCCTATGGTCGAAACGGGGTCCTGTTGATCGGGAGGGGTGTGGCATACCGCAAAACGGACCAAACGGACTTGTGTTGGAGCGCTACGGTCGAAACGGCGGTCCTGTTCATCAAGAGGGGTGCGGCGTACCGGAAAACGGGACTCCACGGGATACTGTTCATCTCCACCGTCGATCTCCTCCAGCCTTCACGGGCTACTGTTCATCCATCATCGACCTCCTCCAGCCTCCACCTGCGAATGTTCATTCACGAGCTCCTGTTCATCCAGCCTGCACCGCGCGCTACTCCACTAGCTACTATTCAACCACCCCTCTCCACGGGCTCCTGTTCAACCACCCCTCCACGGGCTACTGTTCATCCACCCATCCACGGGGTCGTCCTGTTCATCCAGCCCTCCACGGGGGCCTGTTCATCCATCCCCAACCGGCTCGATC
>NC_041385.1:173742877-173760384 GCF_002162155.2 Triticum dicoccoides
ACACTCACTGTTCATCCAGAGGCAGCATCGATCGGCTTCAGTTAGTAGCAGTAGCGAAGGAATCGCTCGATCGGGTTCAGTTAACAGCCATGGATCGATCGCCCGGGTTCAGTAACGCGTAGCCTGCAGTGCAATCGCTCGGGTTTAGTTAGAGCCCAACGCCTCGCTCGGGTTCAGTTAGAGCCAACGCCTCACACACATGCGCGTACGTGTATGAGAGAAACACGCATCGCTCGGCCCCCGACCTCCCACCGTAACTGGGAACTTGCCGAAATTTTCCTCGCCCTCACTTCTACCATGATTTTTTCCATCATGAACGGCCCAAAGAATGTCATGCAGCTGCGTCCCCGGCCCGCCCAAGACGAAAAGCCCATTTTCTGTCATGATTTTTTGTCATAGAAGTAGGAGCCCACCACATCTATGATGATACCGGGTTTTGTCACAATTATTGTCATAGAAGTGTCATAAGTATGACAGAAAAAAATCATTCGGTCCAAAATGTCACAGATGTGTCTTTTTTGTGTAGTGTATATTGACGGCATGTCATGTCCTGAATAAAGTTCCGACAAAGAATAATGAGATCACTCCCTATGAGAAATGGGTGAAGAGAAGGACAACACTCTCGTACTTGGGGCTGTTTGGTGAGAGTCAATGTGCCTATCCCTAAAAAGCGTAAGCTTGGACCAAAGACTGTGGACTGCGTTAATTTTGGATACTCTAAGAATAGCATTGGATATAGATTTCTGGTAGTGAAATCTGAGGTACCTGACCAGAAGGTTGGTACAATTATGGAGTCTAAGGATGCTTCATTCTTCAAGGATATTTTTCCTACGAGAGATACGCAAAGCATTTTAGACAGGAATCTGAGGAAACACCTGAGCCTGCCATTCCTATGAAATATTATGAACAAACACATGATGAAAATCCTGAGGATGAACACGAGGAAATGCTTGGTAGGGGCGAGAGACAAAGGACTGCAAAGACCTTTGGTGATGATTTCTACGAGTACCTCGTGGATGATACTCCCACTTCTATTTTAGAAGCGTATGCCTCTCCAGAAGCTGACTGCTGGAAGGATGTGGTCCGTAGCGAGATGGATTTCATCATTTGCTAACAGGACATGCGAGATCACTAAACGTCCCTATGGTTGCAAACCATTGGGATGTAAGTGGGTGTTCAAAAAGAAGCTTAGGCTTGATGGTATGATTGGAAAGTACAAGGCTAGGCTTGTTGCCAAGGGCTATGACCAGAAAGAAGAGGAAGATTTCTTTGATACTTATTCACCTGTGGCCAGACTGACCACCATTCGAGTATTACTCTCGTTGGCGGCCTCGCATGGTCTACTCATCCACCAGATGGATGTTAAGACGGCTTTCCTGAATGGAGAGCTACATGAGGAAATCTACATGCAACAGCCAGATGGCTTTGTGATAGATGGTCAGGAAGGAAAAGTGTGTACGTTGTTGAAATCTTTATATGGCCTGAAACAAGCACCTAAGCAATGGCATGAAAATTTTAATACAACTCTGACATCTGTTGGCTTTGTTGTTAATGAAGCTGACAAATGTGTATACTATTGCCATGGTGGGGGCGAACGAGTTATACTGTGCTTGTATGTTGATTACATACTGATATTTGGAACAAACCTCAAAGTCATTGAGGAGATCGAGTCGTTTCTATCTCAGAACTTTGATATGAAAGACCTTGGTGTGGCTGATGTTATCTTCAACATCAAGCTACTGAGAGATAATGAGGGTGAGATTACGCTTCTGCAATCCCATTATGTCGAGAAGGTGTTGAGTCGTTTTGGATATTCGGACTGCACACCATATGAAACATCGTATGATCCTAGCATGCATGTTGATTCGAAAGTTCGAAGGCACGGCTAAAGATCAATTGAGATACTCTCAAATTATTGGTTCACTGATGTACCTAGCAAGCGCAACAAGGCCTGACATCGCGTTTGCTATGAGCAAACTGAGCCGGTTTGTTTCCAAACTGGGTGATGTACATTGGCATGCTATTAAGAGAGTTATGCGATATCTGAAAGGTACTATGTACTATGGACTACACTATACCGGATACCCCGTCGGTACTTGAAGGGTATAGTGATGTGAATTGGATCTCTGATGCTGATGAGATGAAGGCCACAACTAGGTATATGTTTACTCTTGGAGGTGGCATTGTTTCCTGGAAGTCTTGCAAGCAAACAATCTTAACGAGATCGACAATGGAAGCATAATTAATAACATTAGACACATCTGGTGTCGACGCAGGATGGCTTCGAGATCCTTTGATGGACTTGCCATTGGTTGAGAAGCCGGTTTCGGCTATCCTTATGAACTGTGACAATCAGACTGTTATCACCAAGGTGAAGAGTTCAAAGGACAACATGAAGTCCAACAAACACATAAGAATGAGATTAAAAGTTGTCAGAAAATTAAGACACTCTGGAGTGATAGCGTTGGACTATCTCCAGACGGCTAAGAATCTGGCAGATCCCTTTACAAAAGGGCTATCACATGTTGTGATAGATAATGCATTGAGGAGATGGGTATGAGACCCACACGAGTTGCCATAGTGATAACCCAACCTATGTGATCGGAGATCCCATGAAGTAAGACCTGGGAAAATAAGCCAGAGGTGAACTGAGGAGAGTAACTATACTAACTCACTCCATTAGAGATGCAATACTCTCGATACTGTATGATAGGATGACTATTGTCTTAATGTGTTCCAAAGCTTATGTAAGCAAGATGCTATTGTACAGAGCAATCTTTGGAGGAACACACCTATATGAGCCCGACTGCTAGTCACAATCTATGAGATTGGGGTGATCTCTAGTAAACTCATGAATAGGCCAGGAGTGTGACTTATATGCTCCACCCGAAGAGTCAGCCTTCGACAGCCTAGTACTAGTAAGACATATGGTGAAGCTTCTTTACGCCAAACTGACAATTCAAGGCATAGTCCATTGTTCAGTTGTGAAGGGGTGTAGCTACTTGCTGTAGGTGAAGTTCAACCTTAACAGGTCTTCACTGGAACACTGATATATCAAAACATTAACTGAAACAGAGGACACAATGGGCCCTCGAGATCTGGTGGGGGATTGCTAAAATATGGGGTGGGCTTTAGGCCCATCTAGTAGTTTCTGAAAGTCTATAAGGGCCCATGTGGGTTTAGTTGGCACTAGGTGCGGTGGGAAGTTTAGTCCCACCCTGAAAGTTGGAGAGGGGTTGGACCTTCTTATAAGGGTTTCTCTTCCACATGCTATTGGAGCTTGAGAAAAGAAGAGACCCTTCCGCACTCCTCCTCCGCCGCCCACCTCGCCGCGCCATGCCTCGTCACGACGCGCCGTGGATTGCAGGAACGAGCCGAGCCAAGCTCACACCTATGCGCTTATTTTTGCCAGTCAGTAACAGAGAGTTTTCTGACAGCTGGGCCACGATCTGAGATGTCGGATCGTGGGCTGTCACGGACGTGGGTCGAGCCCACGTCTCTCCACGCGGTTGCGCCTACATAAGTGTGACGTGTCTCCTAACTCTAGCCGTCACGAACAGATCACATCTGCTCCAAGGGCACCGCCCACCGTCGTTCCTTTGCTGCTGCTGCCGCCAGTGACTTCATCCCGTCTGCCGCGTGCACTGTCGACGGAAGAGCAGGTCTCCGAAATCCAGCCTCTCTGGATCCTGTACGGAAGAGGGACGAATAGGTTTTTGGGAAGCGACCACGCGACTGCTCGCCTCCGTCCGTCTACTTCCTCTACGTCTGCGTCACCTTCATCATCACCATGTCTCAGATGTCTCAATCTGACGTCGACCGTCTCGCCACCGAGAAGCTCGAAGCCGACAAGAAGGCCGCTAAGGACGCGGCTGCTGCTGCTACCGCCGCGGCGGCTTCTGACTAGCCTATTGGAGGGTTATAACACGTTTACCCCGCTCCTGTTTATTTCCGCATTAGCAGTACTAGCATTATGTGTAAATGTCTCTACTGTTTGCATAGTACGTGCTTGTCTAGATTAGAATCAATATGTCCTTAATTCTGTCAATGCCATGCTAGTGATTTGTTTATAAATTAAATTAGTCAAAAAATTGCCGTACTTATTCAGCACTTTCTAGATCAAGATTAAGGGTCCGTACATGATTCCATCACTCGCTGAAAAATGTAATCCAGGCAGGAATCTACGGTTGAATTATCCAACCTACATCGATCTACACTAGTGAAAAGCACTCGAGAAGAAAACTTTCCCGACATGCAAATGTGCTGGCGTACCTTGTCTCGCTTAAACATGCTCTCAGGAAACCATCCCATGGTTTTTCTTCAAGGCGTTCTAAGAAAACTCTCGCATGATTTTTCCGCAAACGGACCGTGCAAATTCACGTACTCTCTCCGTTTTTTTAGTCTGTATATAAAATTTTATCAAAGCCAAACTTTGTAAAATTTGACTAACTTTATAAGAAAAAATATCAACAATCACGCTATGAAATCAATTATTTAGATGTATCATGGAATGAATTTTTCATACCATATAGCTTTAGTGTTGTAGATGCTGATCTTTTTATATGTAAATTTGGTCAAACTTTATATAGTTTGACATTTATCAAATCTTATATGCAGATGAATTAGATGGCCTGAGGCTACTGCGGAAGGATCCGCCGAGAGCTCCTATAGGACGCGCTTTGCGTCAAAATGTCGTCGCCACGCACAGGGGCGCAGCCTGACTGGGCCGGCCCATCGCGCTGACGCGATGGAAAGTCGAACTCGAACCTGCGACCTACAGGTTCGAAGCGCATGCTCACTGGTAGAAAAAGAGGCTTCCGTCCAGCCCCATTAGTCGCGAAACTGTAGGAACCGCGACTAATGAAGTCTTTAGTCGCGGTTCGGCAGACGAACCGCGACCAAAGGCTTGGGCCAGGGCGCTCGGTGGCCAGCTGGTGCACGTGAGGGGCTTTAGTCGCGGTTGGCCAGGCCAACCGCGACTAAAGGTGCCCAAAGGCCTTTAGTCGCGGTTGGCCTGGCCAACCGCGACTAAAGCTCCTCCCCTATATATACCAGTTCAGCGCACTCACTTAGCCATTTGGTGCCACTTCTCTTCACAAGGGGGTGTAGGTTTGCTTTTGGTTCCTCTTATGCACACAAGGTGTTTGATGAAATGCCCAACAACGTGAAACAAACATGATATGAAGTGTTGGAGCCACACTTGAGGTTCCTCCTCGATCGCGGTTAGCAACTTGAACCTTTCATGCATGTGTGTCATTGATAAAATATGCATGTGTGTTGTTCATTGTTTAATTTCTATTGTTTATAGCTAGTTACTTTAACAAATGCATGATGGTTAATTATATATTTTATATTATAATAATGCAGATGAATCGGCAATGGATGTACGGTAACCGACTCTCCCACGAGTTCACTACGGGTTTGAAAGATTTCCTCGTAGTGGCTAATGCGAACAAGCAGAAGGGTTTTGTTATCTATCCATGTGTTGACTGTAAGAATCAGAAGGGTTACTCTTCCTCAAGAGAAGTTCACCTGCACCTGCTTCGGCACGGTTTCATGCCAAGCTATAATTGTTGGACCAAGCATGGAGAAAGAGGGGTTATAATGGAAGAAGATGAAGAAGGGAATGATTTCATCGATGAAAGCTATCTTGCTCATTTCGGTGATACTTTCATGGAGGATGCTGAAGGTGAAGGGGAAGGTGAAGGGGCAGGTGAAGGGGAAGGTGAAGGTGAAGGTGAAGAAGAGGCACGTGATGAGACCGTTGATGATCTTGGTCGGACCATTGCTGATGCACGGAGACGCTGCGAAACTGAAAAGGAGAGGGAGAATTTGGATCGCATGTTAGAGGATCACAGAAAGTCGTTGTACCCTGGATGCGATGATGGTCTGAAAAAGCTGGGCTGCACACTGGATTTGCTGAAATGGAAGGCACAGGCAGGTGTAGCTGACTCGGCATTTGAAAACTTGCTGAAAATGTTGAAGAATATGTTTCCAAAGAATAACGAGTTGCCCGCCAGTACGTACGAAGCAAAGAAGGTTGTCTGCCCTCTAGGTTTAGAGGTTCTGAAGATACATGCATGCATCAACGACTGCATCCTCTACCGCGGTGAATACGAGAATTTGAATGAATGCCCGGTATGCACTGCATTGCGTTATAAGATCAGAGGCGATGTCCCTGGTGACGATGTTGAGGGCGGGAAACCCAGGAAGAGGGTTCCCGCCAAGGTGATGTGGTATGCTCCTATAATACCACGGTTGAAACGTCTGTTCAGGAACAAAGAGCATGCCAAGTTGTTGCGATGGCACAAAGAGGACCGTAAGTCGGACGGGGAGTTGAGACACACCGCAGATGGAACGCAATGGAGAAAGATCGACAGAGAGTTCAAAGATTTTGCAGCTGACGCAAGGAACATAAGATTTGGTTTAAGTACAGATGGCATGAATCCTTTTGGCGAGCAGAGCTCCAGCCATAGCACCTGGCCCGTGACTCTATGCATCTACAACCTTCCTCCTTGGTTGTGCATGAAGCGGAAGTTCATTATGATGTCAGTGCTCATCCAAGGTCCGAAGCAACCCGGCAACGACATCGATGTGTACCTAAGGCCATTAGTTGATGAACTTTTACAGCTGTGGGGCAGACCTGGTGTCCGTGTGTGGGATGAGCACAAAAAAGAGGAATTTAACCTACGAGCGTTGCTTTTCGTAACCATCAACGATTGGCCTGCTCTTAGTAACCTTTCGGGACTGTTAAATAAGGGATACAATGCATGCACGCACTGCTTACATGAGACTGAAAGTGTACATTTGCCAAATTGTAAGAAGAACGTGTACCTTGGGCATCGTCGATTTCTTCCGAAAATTCATCCAGTAAGAAAGAAAGGCAAGCATTACAACGGCAAGGCAGATCACCGGCCGAAGCCTGCGGAACGCACTGGTGCTGAGGTATTTGATATGGTCAAGGATTTGAAAGTCATCTTTGGAAAGGATCCTGGCGGACAATCAGTTCCGAAGGGAGCTGACGGGCACGCAGCCATGTGGAAGAAGAAATCTATATTCTGGGAGCTAGAATATTGGAAAGTCCTAGAAGTCCGCTCTGCAATCGACGTGATGCACGTTACGAAAAATATTTGCGTGAACCTCCTAAGCTTCTTGGGCGTGTATGGGAAGACAAATGATACAAAGGAAGCACGGCAGGACCAGCAACATTTGAAAGACCCTGATATGGAAGGCGGACTGCAAGAAGAAAAGAGAGCCCGAGCCCAAGCCAGCATTTTCTGATGAGCAAAAGAAGTGGGCTAAGTCATTTTTGAGCACACCGTCCCAAGCCGCGAAGAATCTGCCTAACGACTATGCACGTGAACTTCGTAGGCAGGCACTCATGTTGAAGGAGAAGAAAGAGCGGGCGGAGAACCAGGAGAACAAAGCCTTGGAGGAGGCCGAGAAAACGGAATTAGAAAGTAAAAAAAGCGGGAAACGAGTTGCCCAGCTCGGGGAACAAAGTAAACAATCGATTGCCCCACTTATAGTGAAAGCCGCCGGTCCGGATGACCCCGATATCATAGCAGCTGCGGCAGCACATGGATTGACTATAACGAGTGCCAGAGAACAAGCGGCCAACTTAGGTATTACTCTTCGTGAACTGTTAGGCCTTGATGAGGCGCCAGTGAAGGAGGTAGTAATTACATATGTGAAGAATGGGCCTCTCGTCGAGCCTGCGCAGGAACAGGATCTACCTCCACAAATGAAAGGTCTGCTGAAATGGTACAAGGGTTACATAAAAAATAAAAACGCCAAAGAATATATTTATGCGGAAGTTAGATATGAGCATCACTTCAAACATTACTATGTACAAATTCATCTGAGTGAATTGTTCCAGCTTTTCAATCTGCGCGAGCTCGACAAATCTATCATCAGTTGCTACGTTCTGTAAGTGATTTATTTCTACCCCATCTCGTTCATATTGCCTGCACTATGTATATGTCCTAACTATATTGTTGTGTCCGCTATTATACATGCAGAATGAAGATTAAGGAATGCAGAGTAAGGAACATCCATGATGTTGGGTTCATTGACCCACACATCGTTAATGGATATGTGTTGGAGCATCACCCCGCCGACATGGAGGCAGACCTGTGGCAGTTTCTTACAAAGCAGGAACTCAAAAGTGATATTCTATTTCCTTACCATTTTGGGTGAGTGTTTCTGTCTTGAGCACATTCTCTTTTGTTTACTCCATGCATGGTATGTGGCCGGCTAATCGATGAGTTATGCATGACGTACTGTGCATGTATCGTGTCCGCAGGTTCCACTGGATTCTGCTAGTAATTAAAGTTGACACCTCAGAATGTCTCGTCCACGACTCTCTGAATAAGGATCCAAAGCTTTGGGTCGACATGAGAAGAATGCTGCAGAAGTAATTATTTTCATTCATTTGCGCTCTATATCGATCGGCCTATTTTGTTCATTTCCTAATATCAAGTAACTAATAACTCTCTTGTTCATTTAATTTTCTTTGCCTCGTAGGGTTTGGAGACGGTTCGTAGATACAAAGGTCGGTGAATTCAAAAAAGAGCTAGAATTCAAAAGGGCAAAGGCTAAGAATGGTGAGGATATTCAGCCAGCGGGGACCAATCTATGTGCATACTATGTCTGTGAGATGATCCGGAGATACACCTCTGAGCGGGTTCCGAGTGATACCAATGCTCAGAGGAATAACCTCCGGATGATGCTTAGTCCAGAAGCTTGCTTCCGACCACTTCAAGAGGAACTAGCTGGATGGTTCAGGAGGGAAGTCCTCCATCCTAAAGGAGAACACCATTACGAGGACGTAGAACTTTATATGCATTAAATTATGTATGGAAACTTGTTCAAAATTGTATATGGTCATCCGATGATATTGAATATATATTGTATATTCCTCTTCAATTCTTTTTGGTTCTAATTTCAAATTTGTTTGAAATTGTACATTCATATGCATGTATGTAGTACCGTAGAATATGTGAAACTCCTTCAAAATTAAAATAAAGCACAAAAGAAATAAAACAATACAAATTAAACAGAAAACAGGTTTAAGGGGGGGGGCTAAAACCCTAAACCTGCGGCGGCCTTTAGTCGCGGTTGGCCAGAAGAACCGCGACTAAAGGTCCTCCGCCCCGACGGCCACCTGCCGCCCACGTGGACGGGCCTTTAGTCGCGGTTCTTAAGCAACCGCGACTAAAGGGTGGGGCCTTTAGTCGCGCCCGTTCGGTCGCGGTTGCGCAACCGCGACTAATGGCAGTTGCGAACCGCGACCAAAGGCCCTTTTTCCACCAGTGGCTCCCAGCTACTCCACCTGACTAGCATTGCTTGTAGCAAACAAACACGCACTTTTAATAACTTAGCACAACCGTACAACTAGAATTACACACTGTAGTGAACATCTTAAAACAAATTGTAGATTTTTTCTGAAAGTGTATATTTTGAAAAAGTGCGACCATTTTTTTCATTTTTGAACTTTGTACACAGGAACATATTCTGTACCAAAAGTGTACAGAATATGTACAAAAAGTGTATATTTTTTGTACCTAAAAGTTTTTGTATTTGTGAACAAATTTTGGAAATGGGAACTTTGTTTCAAACAAAATGTTTTTGTTTTGTGAATAAAACATTAAAAGGTGAACAGTTTCTGAAATGATGCGAACAATTTTTTAATGTTGAGAACAAATTTTGAAATGGAGAACAAATTTGGAAGCTCGAACAATTTTTGAAAGCACGAACAATTTTTGAATGTTGAGAACAAATTTGGAAATGGAGAACAAATTTGGGAGCTCGAACAATTTTTGAATGTTGAGAACAAATTTTGAAATGGAGAACAAATTTGGAAGCTCGAACAATTTTTGAAAGCACGAACAATTTTTGAATGTTGAGAACAAATTTTGAAATGGAGAACAAATATGGAAGCGCGAACAATTTTTGAAAGCACAAACAATTTTTGAATGTTGAGAATAAATTTTGAAATGAAGAACAAATTTAGAAGCGCGGACAATTTTTTAAAGCACGAACAATTTTTAATGTTGAGAACAAATTTTGAAATGGAGAACAAATTTAGAAGCGCGGACAATTTTTTAAAGCACGAACAATTTTTGAATGTTGAGAACAAATTTTGAAATGGAGAACAAATTTAGAAGCACGAATTTGAAATGGGAAGATTTTTTAAACTCCCAAACATAATTTGAAATGTGAACAAAAAGAAAACAAAAAGAGAAGAAAAAGGAATTGAAAGATGAAATAAAGAAACAGAAAAACGAAGAAAGAAAAGAAAAAAACAGGAAAAACAACAAAAAAAAGCAAACAGAAAAAACCAGTGAAAACCCGGTTCAAGAACCTTCTAGAAGGTTCCCAAAACCGTTCACGAACCCTTCATAAGGTTCCCAAAACCGGAAGCTGCAGCGCTAGTGCTATCTCCTAACTGGGCCGGCCCATCTTGATCGCTATCGCTAGCTCTCTGTGCGAAGCCTCGACAAGTCGACGCAGCGAGCGTCCAATAGGATTTTCCGGATCCGCCGCCGTGACCCGCGATTGGAGCAGTGCTTCACGGGCTGGCCTGGCTCCCCTTTTATCCTGTCCGCAAAGCCGATCTGTCTGACTCAAATTCCAACTTTGTGTTTTCCTTCACTAGCTTCCATAGCAGGCCCATGTCAGGCCCAAATACGAAGACCGACAGGTGCATGAGCCCACATTGGGCTCGGGCGTCGGCGCGGGCATAGACGCCGAGGGAGAGCAGTTCCAGCTGGCGGTCTCCTTCCCCTCAGTCGTCCCCCTCCCCGCGCACCACGGGTAAGCAAGTTTTCCCTTCGCCCTTCTCTCTCCGTCGTATAGTTTGTTTGCTTTCGATCCGGCCGCGTTGCTGGCCGCGGGCCGGTTTCTCGTTCTCGCGAGCGTCGGAGAAATGACGACGATTCAGGTCCTGGATTGGATGCCTCGATCTGAAACTAGGGTAATCAGGATCGGGCCAGGGTACTCTTTTGGGGTGGATTTTTGGGTGGGCACAGGTTTGGGGATGAGATGTTTGATTTGATGTCTGGCGAGGGTTCTTAGATTGGATCGCTCCTTGCGCAGGCGAATTTGATTGATCAGGACGTGTTAATTAGATTTGACCCTTAGAGCACCTTCGTGTGACATGCACGTTTTCCCACTCTCCAAAACCGGATTATAAGGTTGGTTTGTATCTAATCGACCGAGCCTCCCATGAGAAAGGTTCCATTCACACTGAATGCACATTTCCCTCTTGTACTGTAGTAGATCTGCTGGTGCGGATGCATTTCTTGGGATGGCTATTTTGTATTATCTAGGCTGAGTTATGTTTAGAGGTGCTCAGTAAAGTGCCAAAATATTATGGAGTCATGTTATTGATGCCGTAACATAACCATGAAGCCTCATGGCAGCAGCTACATGTTGGAAATTTAATTTGTTTTTGTTTGTTTGGATCAATAAAAGGTTAATGAGTAAATGGACAAATACAAGGCTACCACTAGTGCAGAACCGGCCTTTAGTGCCGGTTTGTGACGGCCTTTAGTGCCGGTTGGCGAACCGGCACTAAAGAGTGGGGACTAAAGGTCCCCCCCTTTAGTACCGGTTCGTCACGAACCGGCGCTAAAGTGCAAACACGTGGCACGAGCCAGGCCCGGGTGCGTGTTGGACATTAGTACCGGTTGGTAACACCAACCGGTACTAAATGTTTGGGTGTTTTTTTTAAATTTTTGCTTTAATTTTGTGTTTTCAATTTGGCTTTATTTTCCATTTAATTCTTTTTTGTTTGCTGGTATTTCACGATACTACAAATTGTACACGTTATGCATATATATAAATATATAGATTTTCTCGTACGTAGTTCGTCACCCTGGGTGAGGAATAGTTATTCTTTACCCCTCTCTATTTTAACATCAATGCATCGTAATTTTACGTTTATTAAATTTTATCTTATTTCAGACGTAAAAAGAGAACGTAAGAAAATATATAATTGCCGTAAAAATATTTTATGTTACGTGAATTACAAATGTAAAAACATAGTGTAAAACGTACATAAAATGTAATTTTGCTGGTCTTTTGACTTTTTTTATGCCAAATTTTACGCAGTGAATCAATATGGCTGTAACTATTTGTATTTGAAACATAATTTATTTGTGAAATGATCGTAATATTACCTTGGGTGAAGAATAACTTATTCTGCACCCCGGGTGATGAATAGTAACACTATATATGGCTGTAACTATATATATCATCGAATGTCTGTAACTATATATATCATCGAATGTCTCACAGCCAACACCATTAACTATTCACACATACACATGTATATACATATACAATTTCTCCTACATGTTGCCTTGGTGCCTTCGGAGCACGATGACAAGTGGTTCATGGGGGCGGTAGCGGGTAATAGTATTCTCCTTTGGGATCTATGACCTGGTCGAGCAAAAATCCGGCTATTTCCTCTTGGAGTGCTTGTATGCGGTCCGATGGTAGGAGCTTATCCCGCACCGACCTGAACTGTTAAGAAGGAGATCAATATGCATGTGTGTTAATTGGTGACTAGATATCGATAATGGTGTGAATAGTATTCTGACAAAAACGTACCCAGTCCTGTCTATCAGATCTGCTCCTTTCGCACGTCATCATGCGAATGTTCTCGCAAACGTAGAATGCACACAGATTATTCCCCGACGCCTGCCTCAGGGCCTTTACGAGAATGGAATTGAATCAGATAATGATTAATCAAGCATGATAATTAATTAATGATATTGAAACAAGAATTAAAGAGATGGTAGCTAGCTAGTACTACTTAATTACTTACCTTGGGTCGATGCCAAAACAACTTTTTTGGCCACTTGCCTGGAGTCACCTTGATGAACCTTGCCCAAGCCCTGCCCGCCGGCAAAGAAAATTAATAAAGGGGTTATTAAATAGTTCATATCAGGAACTAATAGTTAATAATGATTGAAATTACCTGTTGACTATCCCCTTCACGATGGTGTAGTCTTTATCTTCTTTAGTTAGTGAGTCCAGTAATTCAACTTTTTCTTCCTCAACTTTAATGTCTAACAAGACCCAGTGCCAACTGCATACGTACACGTTTGCATGTCTTAATTAAGCGGGCATGTGCATAAAATTAATCAACTACCGTAAACCGTATACACTTTATTATTAACATCTAGCTAGCTAGTAAGCAAAACCAGAATTTGTAGTACAAGACAGTGTGACTCACGGGAAGTTGTAAGGAAGTAGTATATCTTCATTGGTATTGAGGCGCTTCAAGAACTCTAGCATGCTTTCCTCTACAGCAGCTTGACAATGTTCAATCTCCCATATTTCCTGATTAATAGTATTTGGGTCAATGAACCCAACGCCATAGCGTCCAGCTTTTTTCATTTCATACATCTTCATCCTGCATATAATACCATAAAAAAAGAATATAGTGAGGATAATTACATGTAATGATTGATCAAAATTATCACTACATAACTAGCATGAGACTTAAATTACAGAAAGAAATCACTTACAAACAATAGCAACTGACGATAGACTTATCGAGTGTGTCTTGATTAAATAACTGAAATAATTCTGGATACTCAATGGCCAGGGCTTTCTCATGGTAATAATGATCATGCTTTACATTCACCATGAGGGACTCTCGATTGGAAATCTTGATAATGTTCATGTATCATTGATGCAATTGATACATTCTTGTTGGGAGGTCCTTGACCTTGTCTGGATGGACCAAAGGTTTGCCCCGGACATATTGCCATGCTATTTCCGATTCTTTAAGCGTAGGCATGGGCTCGATTTCGAGGAGTTGTCCAACAGAGATATTGAGCATTTGAGTCTGCATTATATGATCCTCTGTTATTACCACATCACCATTCTGGGGAACGCTAACGGTTTGCCCACAATAATATTTGGCGCGCGTCCTCTCATGTGTTGTTGGCACAACAAGCGGGGGGTCGCTTGCGCCGCCTGTTCTCCCAACTGGGGAACGGTTTTCCCGCATTTTTTGCCAGCTGCTTGTTGGCTCGAGCTTGAGCTCGCTTCCTTCTGTAGTCGTGTTCGATGTGCCTTCCTGATTTGGCGCTCATAGTCCGAGTCAACAGGCTTGGGAGCTGGTTCTCTAGCCATACAAATGAAGTGGTCCATTACTTTCTCAGGCACTTTCTCCTTTGGCGGCGGTGCCGGTTTCGGTCCAAAATGGGTGTCCACTTGGGCTTGCACTATGGCTGCGTTTTGCTCCTTAGTCATGTCGTAAGGCCTTTAAGGAAGAGGAGCGAGGCTTGGACCATATTTATATCGATTGCCTTCGCCTGTACTTCCTGAACTACCTCGACTCGTACCGCTACGCACCAAAGCTGCGGGATGTCTCTTCTGCGATTGCTGAGCCGGCGGAGACGGCTGACGTGGAGTTGGACCAGGAGAAGTGGCCTGACGATGTGCCGGACTTGAAGCAGGAGGTGTGGCCTGACACGGTGCCGGACTTGAAACCGGAGAAGTGGCATGACGCTGTGCCGGGCTTGAAACGGAAGGAGTCAGCTCACGCGTTCGGGGACTTGGAGGAGGTGGCGGACTTCGAGGAGGAGTCGTCTCACGCGTTCGTGGACTTGGAGGAGCGGGAGTCTGCTGACTCGGTGGCGGACTTCGAGGAGGAGTCGGCAGACGACGCGGTGTCGGTGGACTTCGAAAGATGATGCAATCCTTTCTCCATAGGATGATACGATGTATGGCCTCTCCCAGTGTGCGCTCGTCTTCACCTCCAGGAATGTCAAGCGTTAGCCCCGAATATGGGTCCACCACTTCATCAACCATGACACGAGCATAGCCCTCTGGAATCGGGATGCAATGGTAGGTTGCTTTGGGGGTAACTGGAAAAGCAACGCCGTCCGCCACCTTCATGGATATGTTCTTCATTTTGGAGTGTAGCTCGCAGTTAGTGTTCTCTATGATCTAATCCACAGGGTATGTATCCAGCAGTGTGTCGCCCGGGGAAGAACCAACACTGCTTCTCGGCATGGATGGGACGGTGCTATCCAATGCTGCGAGATCATCCGCTTGCTGCTGCCGCTGCTGAGACCCCCTTTCCTGGCTAAGTGAGTCGATCTGCTGTTGCTGCTGCTGGAATTTGAGTGCCAGGTCCGCGTGCCTTGCTTCTAGGCCTTGAAGGCGTTCTGCGTCCTGCTTCCTCTGCTCCTCCTCCACCTTCCTTTTCTTCTCCTCCTCCATCTTCCTTCTTGCACGGCTCCTGTAGTCCTCGTTCCATTCTGAAAAGCCCTCATACCAGGGAATAACGCCCATGCCTCGTGTTCTTCCCGGGTGTTCAGGATTTCCCAGGGCACGCGTAAACTCGTCGTTCTCTCTGTTGGGCGTGAACACCCCCCTTCGAGCTTCATCTATTGCGTCAATTATCTTTTGTTCGGCTCCTTTTAGACTTGCCTTCCGCGAAACTTCGCCTGTCTTCGGGTCCAACGCTCCCCCATGCGCATAGAACCAAGTTCTGCACCTGGGGGGCCAGTGCCGGGTAACCGGAGTGACCCCTGCATCCTCCATCTCTTGCTCAGACTTATCCCACTTAGGCAATCCCACCGCGTAGCCATCTGGACCCAGCCTATGGAACTGCGTCTTTCTTGCGGCATTTGCCTTGTTTTTCATCGACCGTTCCTTAGATATTTCTGAATCCTTGAAGGTCACGAAATCGTCCCAGTGCTCTCTTTGCTTCTCTAGTGTTCCCGTAAATTCTGGAGTCTTCCTTTCATTAGCGAGGTAGTTGGCCCATACAGTTTTCTTGTGGGTGTTGAATGCAATTGCCATCTTCTTAAGAGCTACGGCCTTGACTTTCTCCACATCTGCTTCAGTGAAATGATCTGGTAGGGTGACATGTTCCATCAGAGATTTCAGAAGGTCTTCTTTGGCTCTTTTGTCGACCCAAGTAACACCTGGACGTTTAGTCTTTGGCTCTTTCCATTCTTGAATGGAGATAGGGAGTTTGTCCTTCACAAGAACTCCGCACTGACGAGTCCACTTGTTCGCAATTTTCTTAGGCGTGAGGGGTTCGCCACTAGGTTTGATGGATTCGATGTGGTACTTTACACCATCCTTCAACAATCTGCCCGGGCCTCGCTTTGTCTTGCTGTCTGTAGAAGCAGATTTGCTCGATCCGAAGGGCTGAAAGAAGAAAGATTGATTCGTTAATATATCTTCAATAAAAAAACATGTGATGATCACCATCATGCATGCTTATATAAATATACCTCGCCGGTAGTCTTTGTTATTTGAAGATCAGCATTGTCTGTGTCATCACAAACATTGTCTGTGTCATAATCATAATCATAGTTTATGACTTCATCAGTCCGGTCGTCGAGATCGAATATCTTTTCATCACCCTCTCCGGTATTGTTCAGATATTGGGAGCCGTCATCTGCTTCATTCAGATCATCTAGCCTGTGAGGGCTGCGTATGATGTCGAACAATTCCTCTTCTCTCTCTCTACCGGTATTGTCCGCCATAGCTTTTACTTTACTAATACAGAAGAAATATAAAACAATTTAGTATTTAAATTACAATGCATGGATGCAATTAATCAATAAGGAAAAACGGAATCTCGAATACATCATCTCGAATATATAATCTTGAATACATTATCGATCGTCTTAATATATATAATCTCGAATACATCGTCTCGAATATTATATATCAAATACATCACTGGCTAGGTACCTAATAAAGATCGAGTACTACAGAAGAATCTAGGGCGCCACTCGCGGTTCCTGGGGCGCGGGCGGTGCACACCCAAAGAGAAGGAACCATCACAGGATCATATCTCCGGTCATCTGCCCAAAGAACCCGCCAAGTAGTGGAGAACCTGACGTCGTCCATAACAGCCATGTAGCGATGGACGTGCTCGTCTTCCTCCCTGATACGGCGACGCACCACCTCCGGCGGGGCCGGCTGCCTCTGCACCGAATGTGGCCCACGCGAACGCCACCAAAGAAGATCAGGGTCGACGACGGGACCCGAGGTCGGGTTCCTCACCAAGCGGCGCGCCCCTCCAGGTAGCACCTCCCAGTGCCAGCCCGACGGAGCCCAGTCCCGGACATGGGTCCCCTCAAGCAGGACGTCGTCGTGAACGGGTCGACGGCGAGGATGCGGGCCGGGCATATCGTCGAGAACAAATACTATATGCCCGCAAAAAGTAACATTTTTTAAATGATTGGATTGTGATAACTAAAATTCTATATATATGCAAATTCTAACAATTTGACATTAATCTAATTCATCTAACTAAAACTAATTCTAAAATTTCCTGCTTATATAACTAACATTTCCATAACAATTCTAATATTTATATAACTAAAAAACAGAAAAATTGCTAACATTTCTATAAATATTTCTATAACTAAAAAACAGAAAACATTTATAACATTTCTATAAAACTAACATTTCTAATATTTATATAACTAAAAAACAGAATAATTTCTAACATT
>NC_041385.1:173760849-173797528 GCF_002162155.2 Triticum dicoccoides
CGGGAACGGCCGGGGTGGCGACGTCGACGGGGCCGGCGACGAGGGGCGGCCACGGCCGGGGTCGGCGACGAGGGGCGGGGGCGGCGACGATCGGGGCCGGGTGGCGCGACGGAGGGAAACAGAGGGAAGAACAGAGGAAAACTAAATTTTTTTCAAGTGTAGTATATATAGGATGGACCTTTAGCACCGGTTGAAGCCACCAACCGGTACTAAAGGTTCTCCACGAACCGGTACTAATGAGGACGGCCGGCTAGCCGTTGGAACCGGCACTAATGGACACATTAGTGCCGGCTCGAAACCAAACCGGCACTAATGTGTCTCATATTAGGTCCGTTTTCTACTAGTGTACAACAGTCTATCTAGCGTTATTATTCCATCTGGTTATTATTTTGGTTGTGTCATTTGAAGATTGGATTTTCAGTAGCACCATTTGCATGTATGCTTTCTTCAACTAATTATGCTTTTCTATTTTAAAATTTTCAACTCAAATTGTCCTCTTTGGGTTGGGGCTGGGGGATGCTGAAGTTAGTGCTATTACAGTTATTTTATACTCCCTCCGTTCCATAATTCTTGTCGTGGTCTTACTTCATACCACGACAAAAATTATGGAACGAAGTGAGTATTGTCTATTTCGGCCTATTGTGGTAATTTTTAATTTAATTGTGGTAAACAGCACTGGTTTGTGGGTTGCAACAATAAGTAGACAATTTATTGTTGCATGTTATATTTGGACTGCATACACCACCTGATTGCATCTCCAAGTAGTGCATGTTATACAGCTAGCACATGAATTTCTTCTGACTAAAAAGTCTCGGAATTGAGGATAATGTCTTCGAAATTCTTAATTACTGTGAAAGATATCATCGTTCTAGTGCCACTGTCTTACTACTCTTTCCTCCTTCGTCATAAGATGTTCAAGTGAACAATATCTAGTGCTGAACTAGCTGGACATTGTTTTGTCGTAATGCCATCCCATGTCATGCATGTATACTAGAAGAGATGTGAATTAAGTTTAGCATATCTCTATCTGCTGGGGGTGTTGAAAATTCTCTCTTCTTGAACTGTGAGTACTCTATTGGTAATATTGATTTCCAGAATTCCTAGTTTATTAGGCTAATTTTGTATAGATGGTATATAAGTATTAGTCAGGCAGTCACACTCATGAGTCTTATAAGCACTCAGATGATTCATTTTGTCATTTTAGGAAACAATGTTGTATTGACATTTGACTTGCTGGTAGCAAATTAGTGTATTGATCCTGTGTGCCAAAATTGTTAGACTGTAACATCAACATTGTTACAAATTATAACATGTAACTGTTTCTTTTTAAAATGAAACATGCCCAGCTCCATATGTACAAATGCAACTATGCTACTTGTGTCAACGAATGATACTCCCTCCGTAAGAAAAATAAGAGAGTTTAGATCACTAAAGTAGTGATCTAAATGCTCTTATATTTCTTTACAGAGGGAGTACTATTTAAATTTTACTCTGCTTTATTCTTTAACATAAATTTTCTCTAAACGTTAGGTTTTGTTACTATCAGATAGGAGCCTGAGGTGGTCAACGAAGAACAGCCGGCTACTTAAAAGCTGACGTTACATAATTGGATCAATGCCTCCTCATAAGATAGAGACTGGGCACCAGGATGTGGTGCATGACATCATGATGATTAGAGCATCTCCAGCCGCCCCCAAGCGGCTTGCAAAATCGCCGCATGGGGGCGACCCGGTGAAAAAATCGGCTTGAGACCGATCGGGTTCCCAGCCGCCGGCCTCAGGGTTGACCCAGAAGATTTTTTTTTAACATACGTTCGGCTATAATTCGGCAAAAGGGCATAAACTTTGGCGAAATATAGCAAACTTAAAAATAAACTTCGGCGATTTTAGCAGTTTTTACGTAGTAAACTTAAAAATAAAGGCCTAAACTACAGGAAGAACGCGCTGAGCGCGGCGAAGTCCTCGTCGTCGTCGCCGCCATCGCCGTTGTCCTCGTCGTCGTCCTTCTCCTCCTTGACGAGGCCGCCCCTGATGGACCCCTGCTCGCCGTCGCCCTGGCAGACCGGTGGCGGCGCGTCGTCGTCGTCGTCGTCGAGGACGACGACTCCTCCCTCATCGCGGCCACGGTGCCGAGCGGAGTACTGTTCTAGGGCGCAACACTGGCGCTCTAGCTCCGTCCGCGCCCAATCCTCGCGCGCCCGCTTCAAGGCCGCCTGCTCGGAGAGGCCCGGCTCCGTCTTCACCGCGGCGAGCCCTGGCTCCGTCTTCGGCCTGACGAAGCGGGGAGGAGCCGAGGAGAAGGCGCGCCCGCTATTGTTGATGACGATGTTGGCGCTGCGTGTTCGCCGGCCGAGCGGCGTCTCGGCGGGCTCGGCCTTGACGTTGAGCAGCGCCGCGACCCCGACGAGGAGGAACGTGAGGAGGAGGAAGAAGAGGACGCCGTCCTCCTCGGCATCCACTGGCCGCTGCCAATCCGGGCCGGGGCGGGAGGGTACGTCAAGGGTGGGTCGTTGCCGCCCTCGAGGTGCCGGAGGACGGCGTGAAGCGAGCGGCTAGGGGCGCCCACCATAGGCGACGCCCCTCGCTGTTCTTGCTGCCCCTCACCACTGGCGCCCTGTTGATGGAGTCGATCCGCTGCGTCTGCCGGTGCTGGAAGTACGCCTCCCACGCTTCGTGGTTGCCGGCGGCGTACTGCGGGAGGGCCGCTGCTCGTCCGTCAGCGACCCCCGCATGCGGTCGACCTCGTCGGCGAAGTAGTCGGGGCGCACGTCGACGTCGGGCACCGAGGGAATGGGGACGCCGCCGGCGATGAGCCTCCAACCCCCTGGCCCGACGCGCATGTCGGGAGGCGCCGGGATGTTGGCCTCGAAGAGCAAGTATACGCCTCCCACTCGTGAAGCGAGCGGCGGCCGAAGCCGTTGGCCGCCGCCCCATCGCCGGGGAATCGCTCAGCCATTGTCGCGGTTGGGCACGGGGAGAGGCAGAGCTCGGCGGCTGCGCGCGGGGGGAGAGAGAGAGGCAGAGCTCGGCGGCGGCTGTGGGCGGGTGTGGCCAGAGGCGAGGGAGAGGTGTTGCTTTTATAGCCGGGCGTCGTGTGTACGCGTGGTCGGAGGGGGGGCATCGCCGCGCCGCCCGTGAGCGCCGCCCGTGAGGACTCAATGGAAGGCTGACCGACGACAGCCTTGCCATTGATTCCACACGGGAGACCGAGACGTTGTGAGGACGACGAGACGAGTGTCGCTGACTCGGCGGGCCCGCAGTGCGTTCGCGCCAAAATAGCTAGCCCCGGCGCCCCGGGCGCCCCCCAATGCGCCGGGTTCAGCCTGGTACGCCGGCGCCAGTTTTGGCCCAAACCGGCGAAAAACAGGCTTCTGGGGGCGCGACTGGCCGATTTTTGGGCGCCGGCGTGGAAAAATCGCTTGGGGAGGGCCTGTTGGGGCGCGGCTGGAGATGCTATTACTATGGGAAGCGCCTCGCCACTGCATCCTCTGATAACACAATAAAGATCATTGGCGTAAGTGGCACCTCGCAGCAGCAACTTGCTACTTTGAGCGGACACCAGGGCCCAGTTTGGCAAGTCTCGTGGGCTCATCCTAAGTATGGTTCCATGCTTGCATCCTGCAGCTATGATGGGCGGTTTATAATATGGAAAGAAGCGGGTAAACCTGATGAGTGGACACAGGCTTACACTTTCACTGAGCACAAGTCTTCTTTAAATTCCATTGCTTGGGCGCCTCATGAACTCGGTATCTGCTTGGCTTGTGGTTCATCTGATGGGAACATTTCAGCCTTCACAGCTCGTTCTGATGGTGGGTGGGAGACGACGCGCATCGACCAGGCTCATCCAGTGGGCGTGACCTCTGTTTCCTGGGCTCCGGCGATGGCCCCTGGTGCCCTAATCAGCCCAGGGCCTTCAGGGCAGTTTGAGTATGTTCAGAAACTTGCTTCTGGTGGTTGTGACAACACTGTCAAGGTGTGGAAGCTCACCAACGGGAGCTGGAGGATGGACTGCTTCCCAGCCCTTCAGATGCACGGACTGGGTGAGAGAGGTCGCCTGGGCTCCAAACCTTGGCCTCCCAAAGTCCACAATCGCCAGTGCCTCTCAGGACGGAACTGTTGTCATCTGGACAGCGCCGAAAGAAGGCGAGCAATGGGAAGGCAGAGTTCTGAATGATTTCAGAACCCCTGTTTGGAGGGTGTCGTGGTCACTGACAGGAAATATACTGGCGGTCTCTGATGGCAACAACAATGTGACCCTGTGGAAAGAAGCTGTGGATGGCGAATGGCAGCAGGTGACTACCGTCGAGCCATAGATGTTCCGTGCTCTACCTCTAGCTGCATTTATCGCTATCATAACAAATGTAGCCTGTCTTTATATTATCTGTTTGGCTTGGATTACAAGTGGGAACTCCCCGTGATTGTTAGACTGCTGCTTTGGCAGGACAGAACAGGCAGTGAGTGTGATAAGCTTTTTACTTGGTCAGAAGCAGAAAATTTGGAACTTCTATCCCAATTGGACTCGGGAAAATTTAATTTTTGCCGCTCTAGATTTTGCCAATTTTTCTTATGCCATTCTGGATTTTGACATTTCACTTTTGCCACGCTTAGCTTTTGCTATCACAATTGCCATTATGTGGAAAAAGCTAAATAATTTTATTTCATTTTTGCCACTCTTACCTTTTGAAATGTATGACAATTGCTACTCTGAAAATTTTGCTTTTGCCACCGGAATGACAATTGTGATAATTATCCAAAACTAACAGTGGTAAAAGTGAAACGTGAAAATCTAGAGTGGCCTAAGGAAAATTGGCAAAATCTAGAGTGGCAAAAACAAAATTTTTCCATTGGACTCCTGTATGGTACGAGGACTTTGGCAAAATCTAGAGTGGCAAAAACAAAATTTTTCCATTGGACTCCTGTATGGTACGAGGACTTTTGCTTGGCCAGGCAGCTGTGTGCATTTTTTGTTTGGTTGCAGACTTTTTTTTTTCTTGAACTTTTTTTGTTTTGTTGCAAACCTGGCCTGAGACAAAATATTTAAAAATTAAATAAATAGATTTGATGGCTGAGTTGACGTGCTAATAGTGTCAAAACCACATGCGTGTGCTTACATTGGCCTAGACCAGGCTAATCAAGTTGCCTGTATGCTAGCCAGGCTAATCAGCTGCGTGTGGCCAGGGACATGTCCAGCACTTCAGGTTTCAAACCAAACAGCATCCAGGCAAATCCGTCTGGTCTCGGTCAGTTCGGCGATTGTGTGAGTGCTTGCTTGCTCTCTGTTAAAGTACAGTCTAGGGAGCACATACAGACCAGCGATTAAAGCATTGCTTTGGGGAAGCAAACCAAGTTGCTGATAGTTTGGCAAAAAACTAATTTGGTAGTCGATCTTGTGGTTCTTAGGAAAACTCGATTTCTGATTTTGTTTCTCATCTCCTTGTAAATGACATGACCATTATATCAGAAATAAAGTCTATTACCTGTCAGGAAAAAAAAAAGAACAGACCTGCGCCAACAACCTCACCTTCTTCAGCAACAACAACCGCCTCAATGCCACCGGCGACGACCTTGCCATAGAGTTCGGCACCTACCTCAACCCCTGGGCCCACAGCGACAGCCAGGCCGGCTTAGGCGTCAACTCCATCGACTCTAGGGCGTGCAGGAACCGAAACTACGTGAGCAAGCGCGATGACACCACCACGATTTGGACTGCTTGTTTACCGGACGCGAACAAAAACAACCTAGTCAATTATTTAAAAGTTGACCTATTCAAGATTACTTCCAACATAGTAATATTATAGCTAGGGTGTTTTAGTTGGAAAATAGCTAGGCTAGCACATGTGGAAGCCGGCGCAATACGCAATACAGCCAGCCCTAGCATACTAGCCATGCCCACGCGGCGGCATTGCCGCGCCCCGTCGATACATTATTTTTATATATGATGTGTTTTTATTGTTTACGGCCATAAAGAGAGAAGCTAGAAAAAACACATTTATTATCATCATACATGGTGCATGCATGTGATGCCGCGCAGGTGTATTTTCGGGGTTTTTTTCATTATGATTTGCTTGGACGGTTTGTAGGGCATAGGTGGTTATGGATATTTTGGTTTGGATGTGTGTTGGCTTATAGACACATTGGCATGTTATGTGTTGCTTAAAATTACGTCGGATGGGTCGAAAAGAGATGTGAAAAGCAATGCTTTCTTCCTAATGATTATCAACCAATCCAAAACAAAATTATATTAGTTATTAGTTATATACATGACAACCATAGAATATATGTCCCCAGTTTGGAACCCCTTGTCCACTGTCTCTGTAACACATGGTGGCTTCAATTCTCTTGCCATGACTTTCGACTTCGGGGCCACATTTTAGTAGAATCACATTGTGAATTGTAGCTAACGGTTCTGCATTGTCCTGTACTCAACCAATGACAGAAAGAATCGAAATTGTAAAGAGTTGCATACTGAAGCCACCACAATAATCAATACAAGGCTTTCTGAATCAAAATAGAAGTGTTGCATAAGTGAATTTATCATTGCCAAGAAAGCCATCTAAAATATAATCATAATGAAGAAAAGAAATATACAACAACATGGGAGCGACTTGAATCAGGGGAAAAGTTTGAAACAAATCTAACTATACTACGGTGCTTTACTTAAAGATTGTGTACTGTAAATTAGATGAACTGCTAAAGTCTAGTCTAAATATAGTGGCCAACACTTTTAGCTAATAAATCACCAAAAGATTAGCTGGACATTAAACGGGTTACAGTAGTATCAAATTAATGAATCCAGCATCCCTCATGTTTTTTTAATGAATCCAGCACATAGGTAGCAAACAATGGCATCAAGCCCTGCATACAGCACACATGCACGCAGAAAAACACATGCAAGCCGCGCACGAACGCAGACCCAGCAGTAGCCCCCCAAACCACAAGCATGCATGCAACGCATCACAATGGGCGCAGGGCGCATGTCCAAGAGACTCACCAGCGTGACCTAATCCCTCTGCGAGGCTGTGGTCACGGCGGAGGAGCAAGCGCGTCGCCGCAGGCAGCAGAGGTGGCGGTGGGCATCAGCGTAAAGGAACGCCAACCGTAGAGAGGAGCAGCTCGTCAATGGTGGTCAACTGGTCATGACGCCGCTCGCGCCCAGCTCCTGTCGCTGATGCCTCAAGCTCGTGCCAGTTCAGGCTGCCGGCGTCCCGTGTCGTCCAATCGTACATCGCGCTCGACGCCGCTAGCCGCATCCCTCCTCGACCTCCTGCCGGCCAAGATCCCCGGCGCCCCGTCATTGGATGCCACCCTACGTCATTGTTGTCGGGGACTGTCACCTCCGTTAGTATAGACCTGAAGCTGCGAAGCCGGGGAGCATGGAGAGGAGGGCGCCATCGCTGTGCCTCCGCTGGTAGCGTATTCCACCAGCCGACGCCGGACCTCCTTCATCTGTCTGCCAGCGAAGCACCCTCGGAGCTCATCCACCATGTAGGCCACGGCGGCGAGCTGCGCCATCCATGGCAAGTCCCCGAGGAAGCATCCGCCGTTGCACGCATCGCCACCCTCCGTGCATCTTCGTGTGGGCAGTCCACCGCCAAAGCGCAGCGGAAGACGTCGGGGTTGCTGACCGTGGTGAAGGCCACGTTGGAGGCTGCAGCAATGAAGGCCGGAGTCCGTGAGGCGCTCTCGTACGGCGACCAGGGCGTCCGCCTTGGCCGGTGCACACGTACATAAGTACATGATGAGAGCAGGGCAGGGGCAGACGCATCATGAGAGAGGAAGTAGCAGAGGAGAGACCGGGACAGGCACCAGGAGATGAGATGAATGGCCGGGACTCACGTCGAGAGGTTTTTATGGACGCATTAGGGACACATCATTTGACGGAATTCTTCTAGAGCAAGAGAGACAAACCACGTGGTCATATCACAGGTACAACAGCACCGAAGAGGGAAAAACGTGGTGAGAGCCGCCCAAGGGAACGACATCCAGAACCTATGACAGCACGTGCCAGCCGGAAATAACGACACGATCCCAGGCAGCTACGCGTCAAAGACAAAAAGCAACACCCCATGCGGGCCCAAAGCAACGACAGTGAAGGTCCAGAACAAAACGCATGCAACGAAGTCAACGGGAGGGCGTGGCCCACATGCAACGGAAATCGCTAAGTGCACCCAACCGCACCCAAGAATTCAGCACGCACGTTAACAAAATTTCAAACGAAAAGCTGAATACACAGCGCATTTATACACAACCATTTACCAAAATAATAGCATGTGTCATGTACACAATTCACCATGGGTCACTTTCACACAAGTGGGTTAACCTTAGAGCAAAAACGTTGCCTGATATAGATGTTTTGTTATACGGAAATAGAAGCAAAATAATGAAAGCTAGTAGGAGACATATTCACATCGATCCTGCGTGGTGCCAAGTGGCAACTCAGCAAGTTGCTTTGTCCTAAGAACATTGGTTTCATTTTTATGCCATCCGGGAGGGTCATCTTTTTTTTACCGAAAAAGGCTTTCGCCCCGCTTTATATTATAAAGCCAACCGCACAACAAGCATCCAACAAGGTCCAATACAAAGCCACACACACACGGAAGTCCACAGGAACAAATAGTACATGAAAGGGTCAATGCTGAGGGCACATCACAAACAAGCCCTAAACCCAAAACACACACGCCATAGAGCCGCCAGGCGGTCTAGTCAGGCTCAGGTGGGGGAGGCGGTAGCGGGGGAGCCACGCGGAGCGCCATAAAGCGGAGATCGGAGAGGAGGGCTTAGACAGTTAGCATGGTCATGGCGCCGGGCGGTGGTGCCATTAAAAACCGAAGCTAGCTCTATTTAGTCCCTCCTCGACCCCGAGCCGAACAGCAACAATGGCTGCTGTAATAATGAGCCCTTGTCACCACCACCTTCTCTCCGTGTCCATGTACATCATTTGTCTCCGCTACTCACTGTAGTTGCTAGTCAGTGCACCTCTATGCCTGGCTACCGCACTCTCCTTCGGCTTCAACTTCTCCAGCTCTGGCGACCTCTGCGACATGGAGCTCATGTGCGAACATGATACATGCATGGTCTCCAGTGCCATTGAGCTTACTAAGAATGAGAACCAAGCCAACGTCTTCAGCATCGGTCAGGCTTAATATGCGCGCGTCGTGCCGCTCTGGGACAACACCACCTGTGATGTGGCCAACTTCTCCTCCAAGTTCATGTTCCTGATCAGGCCCAATAACAACACGGAAGTTAATCTCTGTAAGTTGGATCCCGGCAATAGCTACCGTGCGGCGGTATGGCTTTCTTCCTGGCGCATTACCCATTGAGGCTGATAGAGAAATCAGGTAATGACTTGCTAGACTTAGAGGCTAATAGAGCCATGGAGATGATTCGTAAGATTGCGGCAGTAAAGCCTATGAATGATTCTGACATTAATGCTCTAGGGGTTGGGGCACTAGAATGCCTCTATGAGGATTTAGTACCCTCGTCTATGTTACAGGAAGAAGATGCGGATACGGTTTCAAAGGGGTATATGGCCCCCCTACAACCAAATTTGAGCACGCAATCTGATCTTGGTTATATGGATCGAGAGGCTACACATGATAAGCCAAAATGCACCTGGAAGAGGAAGATACATCCTACATCCCCCATGGGGCAGAAGCGCGAGAATTCGGACCGCAAAGAAATTTCATGATGAAAGATGAAAAGAATCTTTTGGAATAGCAGAAGTCTGGCAGACTTGGCTAAAAGAAGGTTCTTGCAGAAGCATCATTAGAACATAAATTGGACTTCCTTGCCTTACTTGAGACTGGTAGGAATAATTTTACATCACAATTTCTTGGTACCTTATCTGGTGGTGTTGACTTTCGTTGGCACTGTCTACCTCCAAGAGGAAGATCCGAAGGGATCTTACTTGGGGTCAAGTGCGAGACGCTAGAAGTACGTAACGTAGTGCTAGGAGACTTTGCTGTCAAATTCAGGGTGTGCTCGAAGGTTGATGAGTTCCAATGGGCGCTAGTTGTAGTATATGGAGCTGCTCAACTGGAGCTCAAGCTGGACTTCCTAGCAGATCTTGTACGGGTTTGTGGGGATGAGAGATTACAATCCTGCTTGGAGGTGATTTTAACATTATTAGGAGGAGAGACAAAAAGAATAACGATAACTTTGACGGCATATGGTCATTCATGTTTAACACTATCATTGAAAGTCTTGGCTTGAGAGAGATAGAACTCTCAGGCAGAAAGTTTACTTGGGCAAACACACAACTGAATCCAACTTACGAGAAGTTGGATCGAGTTCTCACCAGTATTGAATGGGAACAGAAGTTCCCTTTGGTGACAGTCCAAGCTTTATAGAGAGGAATTTCTGATCACACCGCGCTACTTGTTGACTCTGGGGAAGCGACACATGTGGGGAATAAAAATGTATTTCCATTCAAATTAGCATGGTTTGAGAGAGAGGGCTTCATTTACCTAATTGCCCGGGAATGGGCTAAGGCCATAGGAGGGAGGTCGAATATCAAGTGGTGGCAAAATAAGATTAGCACTTGAGGCATTTCCTGAGGGGTTGGGCTGAAAATGAAAGCGGAATTTATAAGGTAGAAAAGGATAGGATTATACACCTTATAAATGAACTTGATCTAAAGGCTGAATCCATTTTATTAGATGCGGATGAACGGGCATCTAAAACGGAGGCTGAGCAGAGATTGTGAGAGATTCTCAGAGAAGACGAGATGAAATGGGCACTTAGAGCTAAAGTGCGACAGATCGTCCTAGGGGACGACATTACCCAGTTTTTCCATTTGATTGCAAATGGAAAACACAAAAAGAAGAAAATTTTCCAGCTTGAGAAGGATGAGGGTACAATTGCAGGACACGAGAACCTAAAATTGTAGAGTATCTCTAGTTATTATAAACAATTGTTTGGGGCTCCCAACGACAATTTTGTGTCTATGGACGAGCTCATGGTTGGGGATATTTCTCAACTCGGGACAGACGAGAATGAGATTGTATCCGCACCATTTAAGGAGAAAGAGGTGTTTGAGGCCATATGACAGATGAAGAATAATAAGGCGCCAGGCTCGGATGGCTTCCTAGTGGAATTTTATAAGAATTGTTGGCATATCATAAGACGACCTTTTGCCGATGTTCCATGACTTGTTTAGTGGCCACTTGCAGCTGTTGCATCTAAACTTTGGGACGATAATGTTGTTTCCAAAGCAGGAGGAGGCAGTGTGGATCGAGCAGTTCTGACCAATTTGTCTGCTCAATTTGAGCTTTATTTTTTTTACTAAAGTTGGGACAAACCGATGGACGTCGATTGCACATTTAGTGCAACCAACCCAGACGGCTATCATGCCGGGCAAAAACATCTAGAGGGCGTGGTTGTCCTACATGAAACACTTCACGAGATCCACTCGAAGAAACTGGATGGGGTGGTCTTCAAAGTGGATTTTGAAAAAGCGTATGATAAAGTTAAATGGCCGTTCCTACAGTAGGCCATACGTATGAAGGGGTTCGATGATTCTTGGAGGAAGCAGGTCGATTCATTTGTACAAAAAGGCAGTGTCGGGATTAAAGTGAATGATGACATAGGTCACTACTTCCAGACGCATAAGGGTCTAACAGAGAGGGACCCGATGTCTCCTATCTTGTTCAACAAAGTAGCGGATATGTTGGCAATTTTGATAGGAAGAGCTAAAGAGGAAAACCAAGTAGGAGGACTAGTGCCACATCTAGTAGAGGATGGGGTGCCCATACTAAAATACGCTGATGATACCATTATTTTCATGGAACATGATTTGGCAAAGGACAGAAATATGAAACTTGTGCTATTCTTATTCGAACAGTTGTCGGGCTTGAAGATTAATTTTAAGAAAGGCAAATTGTTTTTGCTTTGGGAGAGCCAAAGCTGAAGAAGATGCTTATAAAAAATTGTTCGGATGTGAACTAGGCACCCTACCATTTAGCTATCTGGGCATACCAATTCACCATTGCAAGCTTTCTAACAAGGAGTGGAAGTGTATTGAGGATCAATTTGGAAAGAAACTAAGCTACCGGAATGGTAAGTTTATGTCATACGGAGGTCCGCTAGTACTAATAAATTCAGTGCTCACGAGTATGCCTATGTTCCTTTTGTCCTTCTTTGAAGTACCTGTAGGGGTACGGAAAAGGTTGGACTTTTATCGATCTCGATTCTTTTGGCAGAGTGATGAAATAAAAAGGAAATACATGCTAATTATATGGGACATCATTTGTCAGCCGAAGTACCAGGGTGTTCTTGGTATTGAGAATTTAGAGGTAAAGAATAAATGTTTGCTCAGTAAATGGCTGTACATGCTCTCTTTGGAGACTGAAGGCATGTGGGTACAAATTCTACGTAATAAGTACTTACAATCTAATACCTTGGCCTAGGTTACTGTTAGGCCCAATGATTCACCTTTTTGGAAGGGGTTGATGAGAACGAAAGCAACTTTCTTTCATAGAAGTAAATTCATCGTTGGAAACAGTAATTCGACGGGATTCTGGAAGGATACATGGTTAGGGGAGATGCCTTTAGCCATACAATATTTGTCTCTATATAACATTGTACAATGTAAGGAGGCTTATGTTGCTACAGTATTACTGTCCAACCCTCTAAATATTCAACTCCGGAGATCTTTGGTAGGAGGCCGATGGGACGGGTGGCTACATCTCGTCAGAAGGTTGATGGATGTTCACCTTTCTGATGAGGCTGATAGTATTCACTAGAGATTAACTATAAATGGCAGCTTCTCAGTGAAATCTATGTATTTGGACCTAATTGATTCTAGTACGATTCAGAAATCGATACATATTTGGAAGATCAAGGCCCCATTAAGAATCAAAGTCTTCATGTGGTTTGTTCACAAGGAGGTGGTTCTGACTAAGGATAACTTGGCAAAACATAATTGGGAGGGTAGTCAAAGGTGTAGCTTTTGTGGTCAATATGAAACCATCAAACACCTCTTTCTCGACCGTCCACTGGCCAAACTATTATGGCATTCAATTCATATAGCCTTTAATATCACCCCTCCAAACATTATTCGCACGTTATTGGGATGTGGCTAATTGGAGTAAAGACCAATATGACATATTCGGATAGGAGTATGTGCATTACTTTAGGCTATATGGAACTACAGAAATTATATGGTTTTTAACAGACAAACTGTAGGAACGATGTATGTCTACCAGAGGGGAGGGGTGAATGGGAGTTTTCAAATTTCTTTGGAAATCTCAAAACTCTCGGAACCCAGCAACAAAGCGAAAGAAACATAGTACAGTGAGCGAATACAAACTAATAAATGAAAACTAAAAGCATGCCTCGAGACAAATCACATGATTGAAATAGTTCGAATGTAAAGAGGAGAAGCAGAGTAACCAGTGATGCTCGATGGTGACAAGGAAGTTGGTAGAACAGTTCGTCCTTCTGCACAAGGACTACGTCTGGTTGGAGGGGTTGTGATTTAACACAGAAGATAAACTCTCTTCGCCCTATTCTCCCCGACAATTGGTTCATCAACCAATGCCGATCACTCATCGTAGATACTTGAGGCGACTCTGAACCTTTACAAACTTCTTCTTCGAGAAATCACAATTACTCTTGGTCTCTGAAGAAATTGACACCTAACTGTCTAGAGAGTTTGCAGCTCTCAAGAGTAATAGGCGGAGCATACTGGACTTAGATCCGAGTGATGTTGAACCACTATCTAATTTTTCGGCTCCAGGGGTTTTCTCTCGGTGGATTTTAAACTCAAATCACTCTGGAGAGGGTGTTGCTCAACAATCTTCTCACAATCAAACCGAGCAACCACCAGACAATGCCCGTGCGGGGTGGCTATTTATAGCCGCAACCTTCCCTGGAGGGAAATGACCATTTTCGACACACGGTCCAGCCAATGGCCAACCGACACGTTCTCAACAGTCGAATTTCAGGAGAAACGGTAACATTACTTGAGGACCAAGTAATGCTAACTCCTTGCTCAGAGACAAATCTCTCGCAATGAAGAAGATCACAGTCTCTTGCTGGCAAGTATTGTCGGTGAACGCGGTAATTTCAAAAAAAATCCTATGATCACGCAAGATCTATCTAGGTGATGCATAGCAACGAGAGGGGAGAGTGTGTCCATGTACCCTCATAGACTGAAAGCGGAAGCGTTTAGTAATGCGGTTGATGTAGTCGAACTTCTTCGTGATCCAACCGATCCAAGTACTGAACGTACGACACCTCCGTGTTCAGCACATGTTCAACTCGATGATGTCCCTCGTGCTCTTGATCCAGTTGAGGACGAGGGTGAGTTACGTCAGCATGATGGCGTGGCAACGGTGATGATGATGTTACCGGTGCAGGGCTTCGCCTAAGCACTACGATGGTACGATCTAGGTGTGTAACTATGGAGGGGGGCACCGCACACGGTTAAGAGAAAATTGTGTGTTCTAGAGTGCTCCCTGCCCCCGTATACAAAGGAGGGAGGGGGAGTCCGGCCGGCCCTAGGGGCGCGCTTGAGGGAGTCCTGGATTAGGGGGTGTCCGGATGGCCGGACTATAGCCTTTGGTCGGACTCCTGGACTATGAAGATACAAGATTGAAGACTTCGTCCCGTGTCCGGATGGGACCTTCCTTGGCGTGGAAGGCAAGCTTGGCGATACGGATATGTAGATCTCCTACCATTGTAACCGACTCTGTGTAACCCTAACCCTCTTCGGTGCCTACATAAACCGAAGGGTTTTAGTCCGTAGGACAGAACAACAATCATACCATAGGCTAGCTTCTAGGGTTTAGCCTATCTGATCTCGTGGTAGATCTACTCTTGTACTACCCATATCATCAATATCAATCAAGCAGGAGTAGGGTTTTACCTCCATCGAGAGGGCCCGAACCTGGGTAAAAACATCGTGTCCCTTGTCTCCTGTTACCATCCACCTATACGCACATTTCGGGACCCCCTACCCGAGATCCGCCGGTTTTGACACCGACATTGGTGCTTTCATTGAGAGTTCCTCTGTGTCGTCATCTTTAGGCCCGATGGCTCCTCCGATCATCAACAACAATGTGGTCCAAGGTGAGACTTTTCTCCCCGGACAGATCTTCGTATTCGGCGGCTTTGCACTGCGGGCCAATTCGCTTGGCCATCTGGAGCAGATTGAAAGCTACGCCCCTGGCCATCAGGTCAGATTTGGAAGTTTGAACTATACGGCTGACGTCCGCGGAGACTTGATCTTCGACGGGTTCGAGCCGCAGCCAAGCGCGCCGCACTGTCACGATGGGCATGATCTAGCTCTGCCGCCGGACAGTGCCCTGGAGGCCTCACAAGTATCCGCTCCGACCCTTAGCTCGGAGCCGACTGCGCCGATCAAGGATAGGTGGCTGGACACCGCCTCGGGGGCTGCTATCTCTACGACGACTGAGCCGAACACCAACCCTGTCCTTTGCGAAGCTCGTGACTCCAAGGCGCCAGACTCCTCTCCGGACTCCGAACCTTCCGCGCGCCTGCCAATCGCCGATTGGGCGCCGATCATGGAGTTCACCACCACGGACATCTTTCAGCACTCGCCCTTCGGCGACATCCTGAATTCACTAAAGTCTCTCTCTCTATCAGGAGAGCCCTGGCCGGACTATGGTCAGCAAGGTTGGGATGCGGACGACGAAGAAATTCGACTCCCACCCACCACCCACTTTGTAGCCACTGTCGAAAGTTTAAACGACGTGCTCAACTTCGACTCCGAAGACAACGACGGTATGGACGACGATGTAGGAGACAAACATGAACTAGTACCTATAGGGCACTGGACAGCCACCTCATCTCACAATGTATACATGGTGGACACACCTAAAGGAAGCGACAACGAGGAACAACGGGACGCCACGAGGGATCATTCCCTCGAAAAGCAGTCAAAACGGCGACGTAAGCGCCGCTCAAAGTCCCGCCTTGACAAAGACAGCAGCCATTCAGACCCAGCCATAGAGCAGGGCAAACCGGTGGACGACGAACATGCTATCAAGCAACCGTCCAAACAGGACAACCTAGATAAACAATCCATCCCCGGCGAAGATAACAGTCCGGACGATCTCACGCCGAACAAGTTGCTGGAGCAGAAGAACCTCCACAAAAGGCTCGTCGCCACTGCGCGTAGCCTGAAAAAGCAGAAGCAGAAGCTCAAAACAGCGGAAGATGCGCTCAGAATCAGATGGAGCAAAGTACTCAACACCGCAGAAAAATACGGTGATATCGCCGAACAAAGAGCTACCCGAAGCGAAAACTACTGCCCGAATTTGACGAGGAGGCCGTAGAGCCCCCGCAATCAAAGAACAAGGAGACCACCCGGTCGGATAGACGATCCCATGGCAAACATACAGCAGCAAACAGCGCCGCACACAAGCCGACACGTGATCCGCACACGGATTCACATCAAAAAGATGGCCCAATTAGATCTATCTACGGGCCAAGAAAGCAAGCTCTAGTGAGCAATGCAACACATCAAGTATCCGAATATTATGGTACACCTAAATATAGGGGTGCCGCACACCCCCTATGTTTCACCGATGAGGTTCTGGATTATGAATTTCCAGCGGGATTCAAACCCGTAAACATAGAGGCATACGACGGAACAACAGACCCTGGAGTCTAGATTGAGGATTACATCCTCCACATACACATGGCTAGAGGAGATGACCTCCACGCCATAAAATAATTACCCCTCAAGCTCAAAGGGCCAACCCGGCATTGGCTCAAAAGCCTCCCCGAAAACACCATTGGAAGTTGGGAAGAGCTCGAGGACGCTTTTCGGGCAAATTTTCAAGGGACCTATGTCCGACCTCCGGATGCAGACGATTTAAGTCACATAACTCAACAACCCGGAGAGTCGGCCCGAAAATTCTGGAATAGATTCCTTACTAAAAACAACCAAATAGTCGACTGTCTGGACGCTGAAGCCTTAGCAGCTTTCAGACACAACGTCCGAGATGAATGGCTTGCCAGACACCTCGGCCAAGAAAAGCCAAGAACAATGGCCGCATTAACAAGCCTCATGACCCGCTTTTGCGCGGGAGAGGATAGATGGCTGGCAAGATGCAGTACCAGCGACCCAAGTACATCCAAAGTCAGGGATGGAAACGGGAAACCATGACGCAGCAAGGACCAGCGCCGGACAAAGGGAAACAACCCGAAGAGCACGGCAGTCAACGCAGGATTCAAAAGCTCATGGCAGAATCATAAAAAAACTGCCCCTTAAGGATAACAAGGACGAGCTATCTAACTTAAACAAAATCTTGGACAAGATATGCCAAATCCACAGTACTCCCGGGAAGCCTGCAAACCATACCCACAGAGATTGTTGGGTCTTCAAGCAGTCCGGCAAACTCAACGCCGAACACAAGGGGCTCGACACACCAAGCGAGGACGATGACGAACCCCACAAGCAGAGCACTGAAAAACAAAAGAATTTCCCACAAGAAGTCAAAACAGTAAACTCACTTTACGGGACAGAAGGGAAAAACAGAATGGCGCCCATAGAGATACACGCCATGCGGCCTATCCCAGAGGAGTCCCGCCACTGTTATTAAAACCAATCACCTTCGACCATCAGGATTACTCTAGAAGTATCCGGAATGCAGGATGGACTGCCTTGATATTAGATCCGATAATCGACAGACTCCAATTTACACAAGTCATAATGGACGGCGGCAGTGATTTAAACCTGCTATATCAGGACACAATCCGCAAAATGGGGATAGACCCAGCCAAAATCCGCCATAGCAACACTTCCTTTCAAGGGGTAACGCCAGGCCCATATGCCCATTGTACGGGATCTCTACTGCTAGAAGTTGTGTTCGGCTCACCCGACAACTTTCGCCATGAAAAGTTAAACTTCCACCTCGCACCATTTGCAATTAGCTACCAAGCACTACTGGGACGCGAAGCTTTCGCCCGCTTTAACGCAATACCGCATTATGCATCCCTCACACTTAAAATGCCCGGTCCGCGAGGCATCATCTCCTTAAAGGGAAATCGAGTGTTCCTCAAGAGCGGAAGATTGTGTGACTGCCTTAACAGCCACACACTAAACCGGCTTCACTAATCAAAGCACCTAAACAGGTCGTTCAGACCCCGGACACGGTTAGACGAGTCCGGCGTAAACATACAAGGGCTTACTAGCCGCATACCCCCGCACAAGGGGCTCCGCGCATGTACAACAAGAGACGATAAAGCTCAATTTTATTCATTTTTGAATCGTACTTTGTTTATTTAATATAATGTACATTCTTGCATGATCTTTTTCAACTAAGTTCCTCTCTTTTACAGATGAACATCGTGCTACACCCGTCCAGGATACGGCACAACGGAGACACAGTCGCGGACGTGCAGTAGGGACCCGTGACAAGGATTCTTTTCAGATTAAGACCCTGCATAAACCTTTTGTACTGTCTCTTGTTGATACACATCCCCAGGTTTCTTGCTATAACCGAGGAGGAGGCTGGCGTTTTGGCATGGGCCACGTCAGAATTTTGCACGTACCTGGACACCAGGGGCTTATTACCAAGGGCGTTGTTCGGCCCGTTTTCATAAAGACTGAATACCTTAGGGAGTGTTCGGCGTCTCGAGTTAGGCCTTATATGCATCAGCTCCGAATCATGTCTTTGGTCAAATGTTGGGTTTGCCCGGCTCCTGTATTTTGCTGCCTTACGTTCCGCTCTATCGGCTAAGGCAGCACCAGGAGAACTACTACGATTGTGCCCCGGTTCGGCCAGGCGAGCACCTCAGTAGAGAAAGCCGAAAACTGACTGTCATGATATAGCGTGAGACTGGTCAACCACTCGATGACCCGCCGGAATCTTTAGGATTCCTCCGCCTTGACGAAGGGCCGTTTCCCGGTCAGGCACTTACGCGCCCCGAATTTGGGTGAGCGCGGTGCCCCTAGGGGCTATATAGTAGCCCCACTGTCAAACTCCTATGGCTAAGTGAAAGTGATAAAGCATTATAGTCCAATTGCATAGTTTGCCGCGCTACCACCTCCTTTATAGGACCAAGACGTTGGATCAAGTGTGAAAATGCGCCTTTTGCAAACACCCCGGCATTATATGCGTGGGGGCTGAAGCCGAAGACTGCCATCTTTCAGGTTATATACACATATACATTAACGGCCGCACAGGAGGTATTTTAATTCTTGAAGGCACAAGTATAAAAAGCTTTTATATTTCGTCGAAACATCGTTTCACAATAATACATGTTATTCGAACATAATATCCTTCGAGCACTGCGTCTCTATTAAACGAGCGCCCTGCAGAACTTCCTGAAAATAGTGCTCGATAGGTACTCGGCTTTCGTCCGAATCCTGGGATGCAACATCGGTGGCCTTCATCTCCGCCCAGTATGTCTTGACACGGGCAAGAGCCATCCGCGCACCCTCTATGCATACCGACCTCTTCATTGCATTGATATGCGGCACCGCACCAAGGAACTGCTGCACCAAGCCAAAATAACTCTTCGGCTCGGGCCTCTTCGGCCACAAAAGACTCACGACATCCTTCATGGCAAGTCCGGATAACCTATTCAGCTCCGCCCATTCAGCCAAGCGATCGGTTAATGGAAGTGGGTGCTCTGGATTATGGAACTATGACCAAAAAACCTTTTCCATTTCGTGATCCTTTTGATCTCGGAAGTGTTCGGCCGCGTCCGCGGCACTTGCCGCCAAGTCCAGATAAGCATCCTCCGCATTCCACAGCCGGTCCAACTGAGGATATTTAGGATCCATGAATTTCCTCCGCAGCAGAAAGGGCTTTCCAGCCGCGATATATCCAGCCTAACGCAGCTCCTCCTTCATAGCCCTCATTGCAGAGCGGGCATCCTTGGCCTCGGTAGTGGCCTTCTTCAGGTCCTCTTGTACCGCTCGATCTTCTTTTTCAAGAAGCTTGCAGCGGTCGGCAGCATTCTTTAACTTCACGACCATCTTGGCCATTTCATTCTTGCTTCGGCAGTGGGCAGCCTGTTCGGCTTTTAGCTCTTCGGCCGCCTTCAAGGCAGCCGCATCACTCTTCTGGCCTGCTCCTTAGCTCGGGCGAGCTCCGCCCGAAGGTTCTCCATGGCAGCGACACCATCTGCATCAAGCATACATGTTGTAAGGCACGGGCATCAAGCTCCCTTACCAGGTGTCCCCGGAGAAATTGCATACCTTGTGACTCGTCAAGTCGCTTATTGACAAGCGCGATGTCGGCATCCGCCACGTCGAGTTGCCGCTTTAGTTCGGCAAATTCATCAGTCTGGCTAGCCACCGGACCCTTCGCCACCTACATAGGACGGGCGACATATTATACCTGGGATTATGATCCTCGGTGCGCTGTCATTTTTTGACAACACACCGAGCCTTAGGGGCTACTATCTACACATGGCGCATTTTATATGCGGAACTATGAGAAGGTACATCATTTTGCGTACCTCAAAACCTATCAGTAAACTTCTGACGGCTTCGTGCAATCCGCTCTCAGCGGATGAAATCCTTTCAATCACCGTACCCATTAACACAAGGTGATCTTTTGAGATAGACGCTCGCCCGAGCAGATCCTTCAGCTCCTCCGACCGTACACCAGGTGGTGCCGAACTGGTCTGATGGCCTTTTTCGAAGGCCGGACGCGGAGGGCTTTGGGGGGACATACGACTGCCTTCCGGCCCCACCAGACTCGGAGAAACCCTCTGTGACGACACCTCAGGGTCGCCCGCCTCGCAAGACGGTATGGCAGGGGGAGGCATTTCGCTCTCTATCATCTCCGGACAAAGATCCCCCGAAGATGAGCTCTGTGGAGAAGGGCTGAGATCCGAACTACAAGGTAAAATTTTGGTTATCTTCATCAGAAATAAGGCAAGGATATCCTTTATTTTAACTCCCCTTTTTACTTACGGCTCGGTGGAGGGCTGATCCCCTTGGGGGCATGATGCGGCCGAGGCATCTCTCGGCGCAGGACCCTCTGACGAAGATTTCTTCCCCCGCTTTGAGACCATGGTCTCCGGGTCTTCAGAGGCAGTCCTCTTCTTCCCTTGGATGGAGGGATTCTCAATCCCTCCTTTCCTGACAGCCTCCTTCATGGAGGCGGTAGCTTCCTTGTTCCCCCCTTCACCTTCTTCCGAAGGCGCAACCTCCAGCATCCTAGTTAACACGGGATCCGGCGTGGTCTCAGGAAGGAGGGCCGGACACGTGATTAACTTTGCTTTCGCTATCCACTCCTGTTCAAGGGACAACTCTTTTGAGGGCAAATTCATGATGAATATGGGATAGCATGTCCGGGTACAGGGATACTTACTTGAGTATCCGGGCGATTGCAGCTCAGACCCGCGTCCTCGGTCAAGTCCGGACACATCGCTTGTGATCTGAAGAAAAGCTTATACATCTCCACGGGCGTTGCGCCCATAAAATGTTGGAGAGCTCGTGGTCCCTCCGGGTTAAATTCCCACAGGCGGAGGGGGCGACGTTTGCAGGGCAGGGTGCAACAAATCAGCATAACCTGCGCTACTACGACCAGAGTGATCTCTCTCTCTAGGAGGTCTTTAATGCGGCCCTACAACAAGGGCACGTCCTTGAACGGCCCCCAGTCAAGTCCTTTATTGACCCATGACGCCAACCGCGGTGGAGGACCCGAGCGAAAGGCAGGCGGCGCCACCCATTTGGTGCCCCTGGGAGCTGTGATATAAAACCATTCTTGTTGCCATAGGCCGAGCTCCTCTTGGAAAGAGCCCTCGGGCCACAGAGCATCAGCATTCCTGCTTATAACAGCCCCTCCGCACTCTGCCTGTTGCCCCCGGATCATCTTTGGCTCCACTTTGAAGATCTTGAGCCATAATCCGAAGTGAGGGGTAATGCGGAGGAAGGCTTCGCATATGGCAATGAACGATGAGATGTGGAGGATGGACTCCGGATCCAAGTCGTGAAATTCCAACCCATAATAAAACATGAGCCCCCTCATGAAGGGGTCCGTAGGGAAGCTTAGTCCCTGAAGGAAGTGAGACGCGAACACTACGCTTTCGCCAGGCTTGGGAGTGGGAATAACCTGCCCTTGGGCAGGCAGCCTATGCGAAATTTCGCCGGTTAGATACCTGGCATCTCTTAGCTTTAGCACGTCTTCTTCCGTAACGGAGGAAGGCATCCACCGGCCTTGCAGGTCGGAGCCGGACATTATCGAAGGTCCGAAGCGCCTGAATCTGGATCTTTGGATGTTGGAACTCGAGGCGAGGGGCGGATTCAATTGAGATTGAAAGAAAGGAGTGGAGCCTTGGTCTCTTTATAAAGAGGTTGAATACCAAGATCCTTCCCCGTGACCGTTCGGGACTCGCCTTCGATAGAGAAGACGTGCCAACGGGCACGATTGGGTTACCCACGCCCGTATTAATGAGAATTCCGGAATAAGGGGACACGATCTCTGCTTTGACAAGATGTGCCAAGGAAACCGCCTCGCTAAACGCGCTGAGGTGGGATAGTAAAAATGATTCGAATAAAGGCTTGGCCGTCGTGCGATATCACGCCACGAAATACGTCAGCAGATTGAATTTGTGTAAATATTATTCTCTCTACGGTGGTATGTGGAACTTATTTTGCAGAGCCGGACACTATCCTTGTGTTCAAAATCTTCTATGAAGTATTCGGAGGAGGAACCCTCCTTGCAATGCCGAAGACAATATGCGCGCCGGACTCGTCGTCATTGAAGCCTGGTTCAGGGGCTACTGAGGGAGTCCTGGATTAGGGGGTGTCCGGATGGCCGGACTATAGCCTTTGGCCGGACTCCTGGACTATGAATATACAAGATTGAAGACTTTGTCCCGTGTCCGGATGGGACCTTCCTTGGCATGGAAGGCAAGCTTGGCGATACGGATATGTAGATCTCCTACCATTGTAACCGACTCTGTGTAACCCTAACCCTTTTTGGTGCCTATATAAACCGGAGGGTTTTAGTCCGTAGGACAGAACAATAATCATACCATAGGCTAGCTTCTAGGGTTTAGCCTCTCTGATCTCGTGGTAGATCTACTCTTGTACTACCCATATCATCAATATCAATCAAGTAGGAGTAGGGTTTTACCTCCATCGAGAGGGCCCGAACCTGGGTAAAAACATCATGTCCCTTGTCTCCTGTTATCATCCGCCTAGACGCACAGTTCGGGACCCCCTACCCGAGATCCGCCGGTTTTGACACCGACAGCACCCAAAGAGGAGGAGTCCTACTAGGACTTCCTAGTCCTAGTATGATTCCCCTCCAAGGAAGAGAGGGGGAAGGAAAGGAGAGGGAGAGGGAGTAGGAAAGGGGGGCGTCGCCCCCCTTCCCTTGTCCAATTCGGACTCAAGGGGGGGAGGGGCGGCCAGCCCTCCTCTCTCTCCACTAAGGCGCATGGTGGCCCATTAGTTCCCCCGGGGGTTCCGGTAATCCCTCCGGCACTCTGGCTTTACCCGAAACTTCACGGAATACTTCTAGTGTCTGAATAACATGGTCCAATATATCAATCTTTATGTCTCAACCATTTTGAGACTCCTCGTCACGTCCGTGATCTCATCCGGGACTCCGAACAAACTTAGGTCATCAAAAACACATAACTCATGATACATATCGTCATCGAACGTTAAGTGTGCGGACCCTACGGGTTCGAGAACTATGTACCACCTCCGTCCAGGTTCCAAAAATTCTATATCATTTCCAATCAACAATATGTCATCCACATATAATACTAGAAATTATACAGAGCTCCCACTCACTTTCTTGTAAATACAGGCTTCTCCAAAAGTCTATATAAAACCATATGCTTTGATTACACTATTAAAGCGTTTATTCCAGCTCCGAGAGGCTTGCACCAGTCCATAAATGGATCGCTGGAGCTTTCACACTTTGTTAGCACCCCTTGGTTCGACAAAACCTTCTGGTTGCATCATATACAACTCTTCTTCGAGAAATCCATTCAGGAATGCAGTTTTGACATCTATCTGCCAAATTTCATAGTCATAAAATTCGGCAATTGCTAACATGATTTGGACAGACTTAAGCATCACTACGGGTGAGAAAGTCTCATCGTAGTCAACTCCTTGAACTTGTAGAAAACCTTTCACAACAAGTCGAGCTTTGTAGACAGTAACATTACCGTTAGCGTTAGTCTTCTTCTTGAATATCCATTTATTTTCTATGGCTTGCCGATCATCGGGCAAATCCACCAAAGTCCACACTTTTTCCTCATACATGGATCCCATCTTAGATTTCATGGCCTCAAGCCATTTCGCGGAATCTGGGCTCATCATCGCTTCCTCATAGTTTGTAGGTTCACCATGATGTAGTAACATGACTTCCAGAACAGGATTATCGTACCACTCTGGTGCGGATCTCACTCTAGAAGACCTACGAGGTCCGGTAGTAACTTGATCTGAAGTTTCATGATCATCATCATTAGCTTCCTCACTAATTGGTGTAGGAATCACTAGAACTGATTTCTGTGATGAACTACTTTCCAAAAAGGGAGTAGGTACAATTACCTCATCAAGTTCTACTTTCCTCCCACTCACTTCTTTCGAGAGAAATTCCTTCTCTAGAAAGAATCCATTCTTAGCAACAAAGATTTTGCCTTCGGATCTGTGATAGAAGGTGTACCCAACAGTTTCTTTTGGGTATCCTATGAAGACGCACCTCTCCGATTTGGGTTCGGGCTTATCAGGTTGAAGCTTTTTCACATAAACATCGCAGCCCCAAACTTTAAGAAACGACAACTTTGGTTTCTTGCCAAACCACAGTTCATAAGGCGTCATCTCAACGGATTTTGATGGTGCCCTATTTAAAGTGAATGCAGCCGTCTCTAAAGCATAACTCCAAAATGATAGTGGTAAATCAGTAAGAGACATCATAGATCGCACCATATCCAATAAATTACGGTTACGACGTTCGGACACACCATTTCGCTGTGGTGTTCCAGGTGGTGTAAGTTGTGAAACTATTCTACATTGTTTCAAATGAAGATCAAACTCGTAACTCAAATATTCACCTCCACGATCAGATCGTAGAAACTTTATTTTCTTTTTACAATGATTTTCCACTTCACTCTGAAATTCTTTGAACCTTTCAAATGTTTCAGACTTATGCTTCATTAAGTAGATATAACCATATCTGCTCAAATCAGCTGTGAAGGTAAGAAAATAACGATACCCGCCACGAGCCTCAACACTCATTGGACCGCATACATCAGTATGTATTATTTCCAATAAGTCAGTAGCTCGTTCCATTGTTCTGGAGAGCGAAGTTTTAGTCATCTTGCCCATGAGGCATGGTTCGCAAGCACCAAGTGATTCATAATCAAGTTATTCCAAAAGCCCATCAGCATGGAGTTTCTTCATGTGCTTTACACCGATATGACCTAAACGGCAGTGCCACAAATAATTTGCACTATCATTATAAACTTTGCATCTTTTGGCTTCAATATTATGAACATGTGTATCATTACGATCGAGATTCAACAAAAATAGACCACTTAGCAAGGGTGCATGACCATAAAAGATATTACTCATATGAATAGAACATCAATTATTCTCTGATTTAAATGAATAACCGTCTCGCATCAAACAAGATCCAGATATAATGTTCATGCTCAATGTTGGCACCAAATAACAATTATTCAGGTCTAAAACTAATCCCGAAGGTATATGTAGCATGCCGACGGTGATCACATCGACCTTGGAACCATTCCCCACGCACATCGTCACCTCGTCCTTAGCCAATCTTCGTTTAATCCGTAGCCCCTGTTTCGAGTTGCAAATATGAGCAACAAAACCAGTATCAAATACCCATGCGCTACTACGAGCATTAGTTGGTACACATCAATAACATGTATATCAAATATACCTTTCACTTTGCCATCCTTCTTATCCGCCAAATACTTGGGGCAGTTCCGCTTCTAGTGACCAGTCGCTTTGTAGTAGAAGCACTCAGTTTCAGGCTTAGGTCCAGACTTGGGTTTCTTCTCCTGAGCAGCAACTTTCTTACCGTTCTTCTTGAAGTTCCCCTTCTTCCCTTTGCCCTTTTTCTTGAAACTAGTGGTCTTGTTGACCATCAACACTTGATGCTCCTTTTTGATTTCTACCTCCGCAAGCTTTAGCACTGCGAAGAGATCGGGAATTGTGTTGTTCATCCCTTGCATATTATAGTTCATCATGAAGCCTTTATAGCTTGGTGGCAGTGATTGAAGAACTCTGTCAATGACACTATCATCAGGAAGATTAACTCCTAGCTGAGTCAAGTGGTTATGGTACCCAGACATTCTGAGTATGTGTTCACTGACAGAACTATTCTCCTCCATTTTGTAGCTATAGAACTTGTTGGAGACTTCATATCTCTCAACTCGGGCATTTGCTTGAAATATTAACTTCAACTCTTGGAACATCTCATATGCTCCATGACGTTCAAAACGTCTTTGAAGTCCCAATTCTAAGCCATAGAGCATGACACACTGAACTATCGAGTAGTCATCAACACACGTTTGCCAGGCATTCACAATGTCTGCAATTGCTGGCGCGGGTGGTACACCTAACGGTGCTTACACGACATAATTCTTCTGTGCAGCAATGAGGATAATGCTCAAGTTACGGACCCAGTCCATGTAGTTTCTGCCATCATCTTTAAACTTAGCTTTCTCTAGGAACGCATTAAAATTCAAAGGAACGGTAGCACGGGTCATTAATCTACAATAACATAGACATGCAAAATAACTATCAGGACTAAGTTCGTGGTAAATTAAAGTTCAATTAATCATATTACTTAACAACTCCCACTTAGATAGATCACGTGATCCAAATCAACTAAACCATGTCCGATCATCACGTGAGATGGACTAGTTTTCAATGGTGAACATCACTATCTTGATCATATCTACTATATGATTCACGTTCGACCTTTCGGTCTCGGTGTTCCGAGGCCATATCTGCATGTGCTAGGCTCGTCAATTTTAACCCGAGTATTCTGCGTGTGCAAAACTGGCTTGCACCTGTTCTATATGAATGTAGAGCTTATCACACCCAATCATCATGTGGTGTCTCGGCACGACGAACTGTAGCAACGGTGCATACTCAAGGAGAACACTTATGCCTTGAAATTTAGTAAGGGTTCATCTTATAATGCTATCACCATACTAAGAAAAATAAGATGCATAAAAGATAAACATCACATGCAATCAAAATATGTGACATGATATGGCCATCATCATCTTGTGCTCATGATCTCCATCACCGAAGCATCATCATGATCTCCATCGTCACCGGCGTGACACCTTGATCTCCATGGTAGCATCGTTGTCGTCTCACCAACTATTGCTTCTACGACTATCGCTACCGCTTAGTGATGAAGTAAAACAATTACATGGCGATTGCATTGCACACAATAAAGCGACGACCATATGGCTCCTGCCAGTTGCCGATAACTCTTGTTACAAAACATGATCATATCATACAATAATTTATATCGCATCATGTCTTGACCATATCACATCACAGCAAGCCCTGCAAAAACAAGTTAGACGTCCTCTACTTTGTTGTTGCAAGTTTTGCGTGGCTGCTACGAGCTTCTAGCAAGGATCGTTCTTACCTATGCATCAAAACCACAACGATTTTTCGTCAATTGTGTTGTTTTAACCTTCAACAAGGACCGACCGTAGTCAAACTCGATTCAACTAAAGTTGGAGAAATAGACACCCGCCAGCCACCTATGTGCAAAAGCACGTCGGTAGAACCAGTCTCAGGAATTCGCATTTATAATGTCGGTCCAGGCCGCTTCATCCAAGAATAGCGCCGAACCAAAGTAAGACATTGGTGGTAAGCAGTATGACTATTATTGCCCACAACTCTTTGTGTTCTACTCGTGCATAAAACATCTACGCATAGACCTGGCTCTGATGCCACTGTTGGTTAACGCGGTAATTTCAAAAAAAATCCTACGATCACGCAAGATCTATCTAGGTGATGCATAGCAACAAGAGGGAAGAGTGTGTCCACGTACCCTCGTAGACCGAAAGCGGAAGCGTTTAGTAACGCGGTTGATATAGTCAAACTTCTTCACGATCCAACCGATCCAAGTACCAAACGTACGACACCTCCACGTTCAGCACAAGTTCAGCTTGATGATGTCCCTCGTGCTTTTGATCCAGTTGAGGACGAGGGTGAGTTTCGTCAGCACGATGGCGTGGCAATGGTGATGATGATGTTACCGGCATAGGGCTTTGCCTAAGCACTATGATGGTATGATCGAGGTGTGTAACTGCGAAGGGCGGCACCGCACACGGTTAAGAGAAACTTGTGTGTTCTAGGGTGCCCCCTGCCCCATGACCGACACACATCTCCGGTCAATAACCAATAGCAGAACCTGGATGCTCATATTGGCTCCCACTTATTCTACGGAGATCTTTATCGGTCAAACCGCATAACAACATACGTTGTTCCCTTTGTCATCGGTATGTTACTTGCCTGAGATTCGATCGTCGGTATCATCATACCTAGTTCAATCTCGTTACCGGCAAGTATCTTTACTCGTTCTGTAATACTTCATCCAACAACTAACTCATTAGTCACATTTCTTGCAAGGCTTATAGTGATGAGCATTACCGAGAGGGCCCAGAGATACCTCTCCAAAACACGGAGTGACAAATTCTAATATTGATCTATGCCAACCCAACAAACACCTTCAGAGACACCTGTAGAGCATCTTCATGATCACCCATTTACGTTGTGACGTTTGATAGCACACAAAGTGTTCCTCCGGTATTCGGAAGTTGCATAATCTCATAGTCTGAGGAACATGTATAAGTCATGAAGAAAGCAGTAGCAATGAAATTGTAACGGTCATAATGCTAAGCTAACGGATGGGTCATGTCTATCACATCATTCTCGTAATGATGTTATCCCGTTCATCAAATGACAACACATGTCTATGGTTAGGAAACTTAACCATCTTTTATTAACGAGCTAGTCAAGTTGAGGCATACTAGGGACATTATGTTTTGTCTATGTATTCACACATGTACTAAGTTTCCGGTTAATACAATTCTAGCATGAATAATAAACATTTATCATGAAATAAGGAAATAAATAATAACTTTATTATTGCCTCTAGGTCATATTTCCTTCAAGTATTTGCTCGGAACACAAAGAGATTTCTCTCTCAACTTTCATAGGATTTGGGTTTAGCATCAGAGAATAAAAGTTTCGAACACTACACCCCTCTTAATAGTACGGTGGTCTTATGACTCAATAAAGAGAATAGAAACAATGAAATAAATGCTATGTATTCACTTCATCTTCAATCTTCTCGGTCGCAGTCACTTCCTTCGGACGAGCACTGAACCAATTGCTTCGCATCAGCAATTTTTGAGCGGCCACTCTTGTTATCATAATCTTCAGTGATAACCTTTACTGTTACAAAGGGGATTATCTTCGACATTTGAATCGAACTCCTCTTGACTCCAGGGACTTTTTAATCTATGTGCACTAGCAAACACATAAGTTTCATACTGTTTATGTCAACAAACTCCAAAACATAAGGAGGCAAATTATTGCACCAACAATCTCCCCCCTTTTGGACGATTGTTGACAAAACGGAAAATCATCAAAGTGCAGATAGATAAGTGATAAGTAATTCCAACAAGAGTGAAGAAGTGTTACTTTGCTCGATGATGAAAGAGACCCCCCTAGATCTATGCAGGCAAAAGGATATGAGATTAATTCTCCTGCAAGTATGTAAGTATACAGAGAAAATTTTAGTCATTCAAGATAATGATTCGCACTGATGACATATAATTCATTGAGATTGTAGTGCAATCATTCATAATTTCCAATAAAAATTCCACCTGCAAAACAAATGATTCGAGAGAAATAGTGCAACGGGATGGGTTATTAACATTACAACACAGAAGTTTTACCACTTAGAGCTGATAAGCTTAAAACGGAAGTTTCAAAGTTGCACGAAACCAAACCAAAGAAACACATAAAGCAAATCTATCGAGACTCGATGTAATTCTCCCCCTCTTTGTCAAGTAGTGTAAAAAAAGGTTACGAATAACATGAGTGCAAAAGTGTAGAACTTGGTTCACTCGGTGGCATCTCCGTAAGAACTGTCTGAGGTGATTTCGTCTTCGGAAGTGACTAGATTAACTTCGTCTTTAGCAGCAATAGATTTTCCTTCAGGGATAACAACTTGGGGTTGAGAGGACGAGGGCATATTGGGGAAACAACATGAGGAACACGGGATAGCACATTGCCTTTGGTAGGTTTCTCTGTCAGTGAGGTGGCTTCAGATTCTTCAATAAGTGTGCGAAGCTTGATATGCAAAAGATCAGTGGTTGGCTCAGGACCTTAAAGAGGAGGTGTACTCCGTTCATGAAATCATCAATAGTGAAGCCTTTGTCAATATAATCATAAAGCTCTTGGAGATTGACATTCAGGAGTTGTTTCTCGGTAAAGAACTTGCGAAGCAATTTCCAGAGCCTCTTCTTGTTCTCATCCAAAATCAGATGCACAAGTCTCGTTCAATTGTTAAGGGCATTTAGCTCGGAGGCGAGATGTTCTTTTCTCGTCGATCCACAACGATGTGCTACAACAGCAGTTGTTGTGTATGCAAACTGACTTCGAGTTGTGATGGAGGTTGAGGCGAAATATTTCAGTCGTGCTGAGGGAGATGTGACCCATCGAATTTCTTTTGATAATCGTGAGGGCTTGACGCAGGCTATCTACCCGAAGAAATAACTTCCATAACTTTCAAGGTATCGCGAACAGGAGGTATGAAGCTTTTGTGACTTTGGTTCGCCAGATATTCTGTGCGCATGGCATGATCAATAATTTTATGGATCCATGGCGTGGAAACTTTAAGGCAGAAGGGATATTGAGCAGAATCCTTTAGGATATGCAGAAACATGTCCTCAACATTGAAGATATACCACTCAGAGATTGCATAGATAGTATTCCGAAGAATATGTGAGGTGGACTTATCCGCATTCATTCCGGCCAGCGGGCAAATAGTGTAAGATAGCATGTGATATAGGATCTGATTCTCGAATGTTAAATGCTCAGGACGGGGAGGATCATTGTAGTAATGAATCTTTTCTTGTTCCATAGTGCACCGAAAAGTTTCATCTAATATGACATCAATGTTGTGCACCCGGATTTCATTTTCATCATGCTCAAAGCGAGGGAAATGGAAGTGCGAGACAAAATCTATTGCAGTGCATTTGATGCCTTTTCCCTCAGTCATCCACTCCATAATCCATTTTTAGTTGTCGGATTCATCACCAGTGATATACAGAGTAGCATAGAACCGAAGAATAATCTCTCTGGTCCAAGGATGCTTGAATTCGAATACTTTGGTGAAACAGAAATCATCCAGATCTTGCAGCAACTGATTGAAGCAACCAATATTTTGCATAGCAGGGATGTTCAGGTATTCATGAGGAAATATCTTTCTGCTCTCATAGAGGACACAAGAGTAATATATGGCATGTTCCTTTGTCCAGAAGCGAGGCGATTCTGAAGTGTGTGGCCCATCATACGGAGTATCTTGAAAGAATTCGGGATGCGCATTCCAATTGAACGGAGGACCTTTGGCACCTTAACCTGACGAGAACAAAGGCAGTTCTTCACGAGGGAATGGGTATTTGAGTTCTTCTTCAAGTAAAATAACTTCATCGCCATATACTACGAAGCCAGTACTGCACGCAGAAACAATTTGTTGTTCGGAGGGACTAGCATATTGAATTCTCGTCGCTGTGTCAATAGATAACTTCATGTGAGATGGAGCTGGTGGCATAATAGATGGAGCTACAAAGACAGTAGAACATGTTCCTTCATTATAGGCACTGGGGTGGAATCAGGTAGTGGAGGTGGTTGAGTATGTTCCACTGGAATCTCTTGTTGTTGATCAGTTTCAGAGTCTGAGACCTTTGATGTTTCATGAGTAGGAGAAGCTTGGAGCTCGGAGCGAGGGATTTCACCTTCCTTAGAAACAATTCACTGGGATGGAATATCAGCTTGAGCAGGGAGGCCACATGCATTGATTCAGTTGGCCTTGGCGAGGCAGGTGCTTCCGAGACTTTGACTGGGGATTGCGAAGGAATAGCTCGCTCAGGAGATTTTTCTTTCTAAGACTGAGCCTCTGGGTGATCAGACGACTTTCTTATCAGAGCAAGTGGTACATTATTCTTTGTAGTTTTCTTACGCTTCTTATTCTTTTGCTGAGCAACTTGATCAATGTGGCCCTTGACCAGATCATTGTAGCCGGTAACCTTTGCTTGATGCTCATCACACACCTTGCGAACAATTTCATCTAGATCCATGTGAAAACGCAACCTTCTATTTCGGAGAAGAGTCATGGCGCAGTTGATGTCCTTGTAGGAGTCTTCGAGTGCTTTAATGACAAATTTTGAAGAGGCGGTTTTCATTCGACCATCAAGGTCATTTAATTCGGCAGTAAGAGTGTTGATTTCAACTGCATCTTCTCTCATTTCTTGAACAATAGAAGTGGCCTGAGAAATAACTTCAGGAGGGATAGTCAGAGAGGCCACTTCACCATCAAATGGATTGTCCACAAACTTATCAAGTTGTTCCATGATGAACATGTGATCATAGTAGTGAGGAGCATCAGACTTGGTCATTAGAGCAGATTGCACTAGAACTTGCTCGGAGGGAGGCTTAGAAGCCAATGGCTGATCTAAAGTAGAGCAAATTTAGCAGCCTTCTCCTTCGGAGCATTAGCTTGAGGAGCATTATGCTCGGTAGTAGGTGCCTTGATTTTCTTCAAGTCAGGCTTGGGAATTTGTTCACCTGGCTTTGCAGTACCCACGAGAGTGTCAACTACCAAATCCTTAAAATTGAGAGCATCTGGATGAGAAGTTGTGTTCAGATGATGTTTCATAGTGACTGTGGTAGCTGGAATTTTCCTAGCAATGATCTTCTTTGGTGGTGCTTCTGGAGCTATAGGGACCCGAAGATCAGGCAACACCGTTAAAGTAGTGATATTCACTTGTTCGCTGAGAGTAGCAACAACTTCATCCTCTGTGAGTGGAGGATCATCTTCATCCGAAGATTCATTTGCTGGTTCAGCCTTTCTCTTCTTTGGTGCACTCTTTCGCTTTGATGCAGCAGTACTGGTGTCACACCCAATATGCGACCCTATCCAAAAGGAACTCGAAGGTCCCACCAAGGATAGACCCGCATATTGAAACGCTTTTGCAAGGTGGATATCATTACATCAACATTACATAATAGATGGGGATACATACAAAAGGCATACAATGCCACACGAATACAACATCGTCTTACATAAGAGCACCATCCGACTACGGATGAAACACAAACAGAAACTCAAACGACATCCACCCTGCTAGCCCAGGCTGCCGACCTGGAACCTATCCCCTGATCGAAGAAGAAGCAGAAGAACTCCAAACAAGCAAACATCGCTCTCGCGGCATGATCATCGCAACCTGTACCTGCAACTATTGTTGTAGTAATCTGTGAGCCACGAGGACTCAGCAATCCCATTACCATGGGTATCAAGACTAGCAAAGCTTAATGGGAAAGGAAGGGGTAAAGTGGTGAGGTTGCATCAGCGACTAAGCATGATATGGTGGCTAACATACGCAAATGAGAGCGAGAAGAGGAGCAAAGGAACGGTCGTTAACTAGCAATGATCAAGAGGTGATCCTGAACACCTACTTACGTCAAACATAACCCAAAGGCCGTGTTCACTTCCCAGACTCCGCCGAGAAGAGACCATCACGGCTACACACGCGGTTGATGCGTTTTAATTCGGATCAGGTGTCAAGTTATCTACAACCGGACATTAACAAATTCCCATCTGCGACATAACCGCGGGCACAGCTCTTGAAAGTTTATACCCTGTAGGGGTGTCCCAACTTAGCCCATGATAAGCTCTCGCGATCAACGAAGGATATTCCTTCTCCCAGGAAGACCCGATCAGTCTCGGAATCCCGGTTTACAAGACATTTCAACAATGGTAAAACAAGACCAGCAAAGCCGTCCGATGCGCCGACAATCCCGATAGGAGCTGCACATATCTCGTTCTCAGGGCAACACCGGATGAGACATCCTACGAGTAAAACTAGACCTCGAGTTTCCCCGAGGGGGCCCCGCAGTCTACTCGGTTCGGACCAACACTTAGACAAGCACTGGCCCGGGGGGGCTAAAATAAAGATGACCCTTTGGTTGGCCGACCCAAGGGAAGGGTATAAGTGGTGGTGAGGCAAATGGTAAAACCAAGGTTGGGCCTTGCTGGACAAGTTTTATTCAAAGCGAACTGTCAAGGGGGTCCCATAAATCACCCGACTGCGTTAGGAACGCAAAATCCGGGAACATAACACCGGTATGACGGAAACTAGGGCGGCAAGAGTGGAACAAAACACCAGGCATAAGGCCGAGCCTTCCACCCTTTACCAAATATATAGATGCATTAATAACATAAGAGATATTGTGATATCCCAACCATAATCCTGTCCACCATGGAGCAATCTTCAACTTCACCTGCAACTAACAACGGTATAAGAGGGGCTGAGCAAAGCGGTAACATAGCCAAACAACGGTTTGCTAGGAAGGGTGACAAAGGTTAGAGGTTCATGGCAATTTGGGAAGGCTTGATCAACAAGAGATAGGTAGCGCGGCAAAGCGATAGAACGAAGCAACTAGCATAGCAATGATAGTAGTGAGATCTAGGGTAGCGGTCATCTTGCCTGAAATCCCGCAAGGAAGAAGAACGAGTCCATGAAGAAGATGAAGCCACGAAGACGAACCAAGCGTAGACGAACGAATCCTCACGATCGCAACGAAACGGGAACTATCGAGAAGAAGCACACAACATAGTAAACACACCACACATAGACAAGACATGATGCACAACAAGCATGATGCATGACAAGGCTACATGAAGATACTCATGGCAATAGATGATGCAAACAAGAACAACACATCAAAACAAGTTTAAATGAGGCCGGGAACAACATATAACAATTCCGGCAAGTCCTCATATGCAAGTTTTGAAGTTGGTCCAGATCTGAATATACATTATGTTCAAGTTGTTAAACAGCAAGTTAAGATGCACCAAGATGAGCTACACGAAATTCTAGTCAAGTTACATATAAAGTTCATTAGATTCGGAGCTAGGGCCTAGAAGATATGAGCAAAACAAGTTAAGCATGGCATTGATGCAAAATGCATCCAAACATCAAGCAAACACCTCAAAACAAGGATTCAACATGATAATATGAAACTACATGCAAAATCAAGCAAGTTTCATATAGAGCACACTCAAAACGGAGCAACGGTGCAACACATACACTCTACACAAGTTTAAAGGACAAGTTGTCCAAAACAGCAACTAGGCATATTGCAAGCACCAAAACAACATGCTACAGTACCACAACATAATAACAAAAGGCATGGGAATTAAGTACAGGTAAAGCATGACAAAACATGAACACTGAGCTATCTCCATAAACAACTAGAACATGCTCAAAATGACATAGAAAGATTGCAAATTATAACAGTTTCAGACTTATCAGAAAATAACATCAGGTTGCAATGTTTAGAGCTATCAAACAACATGTTACAGAAACTTATCATGGCAAACAAAGGCATGGCATGAATCTACTAATTGCATATAACAAAAATCCTTTACTGACCATGAGCCAAAAGGGCACAGAAAATATGATGGCACCCATGTAAACATGGCAAATAATATGACAGATTCATACATGGCAGGAACAACAATAAGTAGGCATGTTGGTGAGCTTGAACCACTCACCACAGAGCAATACATGGCATGGAAAGGTAACCAACAGTAAGAAGACATGTTTATGAAGCTAAGCATGGCAAGAACAAGTTCATAGGGTGCATGGATCACTAGCAAAACACATGTCCAAAACTGAACTTAATGTTAACAGGCTGATAGCAACATTATTTAGCAACATTGAGGGCAAGATAACAACAAGCTACAGCAGGCTATAAATTCAACCAAGGGAATGAATGGGTAGACCATGACATGTGTAACAAAACATCCTTAGTGAACATCTCCAGATTATGCATAGAATGACTAGTAGCAGCGGGTTTATATAGCAACAAAATATAACAGAATCTGTCAGGAAAACAGCAACAGCAAGTACCCCACTTAACAAGCTTGATGCACTCACTACACAAGTCACAAAAATACATGGATGGCACCAATGGAAAGATGGCATAGCATAGATCAAAACACATGTAGACATCAACCTCATAGGATGCACACATCAAACATGGCAAAAATGACAAATGAGCATGTTATAACAGTTCCAGCAGATTAACATCAACATGCACTCCTCCAACAGCATTTCGGGCACCAAGATGAGCTCAAATGAAAATGATGCAATGGAATGAAATGAAGTACTCGTTGAGGCGAACAATTTGACATATTACACGCACGAAACGGAGTAGTATGCACGGAGTTATGATGCGATGAATATGGCATGAAAATATGCAGATCTGGGGGCTTAGTGGAATCGGGGTCAACCTTGTGGGATCTCAGATCCAGATCCAGGCACGTGGATCGAGGCTCGCCGGAGTTGCTCGCCGGAGTAGGTGCGGGAGGAGGCCGGAGAGGAGCTCTGGGGGAGGTCGCCGGGGTCGGGGCTGGCCGGATCCG
>NC_041385.1:173798024-173802298 GCF_002162155.2 Triticum dicoccoides
GGCCGGAGGGATGGCTCGCCGGTGCCGGAGGCGGGCGGCGGCGAGGCTCGGACGCGGGGGCGCGGGGCGGGCGGCGGCGGCGACCGGGCCCCGCGGGCCTGCAGCGGGCCGCGCGGGCCGGCGGCGGAGGGTGGCGGCGGCGCGCCACGTGGCGGCGAGCGGTTGGCGGAGAGCGGCGGAGGGGTGATGTGGCGCTCTACGATTGGCCGGGGCGACGTGGCTGCGGAGCGGTGGACGTGTCCGGCTGCCGGGCGGACATGTCCGGCTGCGCGAGGAGGGAGAGGGCTAGGGTTCATCCGCGAAAATTCGGGGGGAGACACCTATTTATAGGTAGAGGGAGCTAGGAGAGTCCAAATGGGGTGCGGTTTTCGCCCACACGATCATGATCGAACGACCAAGAGCATGGAAGAGACTTAGATGGGTTTTGGGCCACTTTGGAGAGGTGTTGGGCTGCAAAGAGAAGGAGGCTTTTGCGGCTACCCGGTTAATCGTTGGAGTATCAAACGACCTCCAAATGGCACGAAACTTGACAGACGGTCTACCGGTGCTATACCAAGGCCGCTTGGCAAACCTCGGGCCATTCCGAGAAAGTTTAACACCCGCTCACAACGAGAGACAAAAGGGGAACGCCGGAGGACATAGGAGTGCCGGATCGCAAAACGGACAACGGGGAAAATTCTCGGATGCATGAGACGAACACGTATGCAAAATGAGATGCACATGATGACATGATAAAATGCAACACGCAAGAAGATGACATGGCAACGACGGCAAATAACTGGCGGACACCTCGCGCATCGAATCCGGGGCATTACAACACTCCTCCACTAACAAGAGATCTCGTCCCGAGATCTTAGGACCGAGACGAAAGGGAAAAGGGATGAGGTGAAACATGAACTCAAGAGAGGAAACAAAGAATCGAGAGCACTCGAGAAGAAGAGAGGAACGATGAGAATGACGAGAATCGAAAACTCACAAAATCAAATAGACTCTGCAACCTCTCGGGTTAGAACGAGATAAGAAACGAATAAGATTGAAAGCTGAAACATGGAGGGATAGAACACGAGCTTGAGAGGATGGAATGGTACTTGATGAAGACATGACACAAAACCTCCAAAAAGAATTGAAAGAGTTGAATGAAAAAAAACTTAGAAGGAAGTATTGAATGAAGTTGTTGAGAAAATCAACAACGAAAGAATAAGCTTTTTGTGGACTTATGGAAAACATCTCAAAATCATAAGGTAATAACCGACAACAAACGGAAAAGATTGAATAGCTTAGAAGAACGAAGAAATGCAAAACTCCACTTCAAAAGAAAATGAAGAATTAATTGCACTTTGAGACGCGAGAAGAAAGATACTTGAACTCCACCAACAAGAATCTTGATGAACTCTTGAAGAATGAATTAAATCATGAAGAACCACCATGAAGAACTCCGGTGACAAAAAGGATGACGAGATAGAAATGAAAAATGAAAAGAATAAGACTAAAGCCTTGCGGTGATTTATATGGAGGTTTCGACGAGATGGCTGAGGAAATTTGAACTCCGGAAAAGAAAAGATGAAAACACTTGGACCCGAGAGATTATTCATCATGAACAAACTCCGAAGGAAGGGATTACTCACTTGGATGAAATAAGAATAAGATTTATTGTATGCTTATCCTTCATCAAATTAAATTGATGACAAGCAATGGATTTTGCATATTACTTATTCTTCTTGAAAAAGAATTGAGAAGTGACATATCGCAAACTTGAGAAGGTCTTCATGAACCACCGGTAGGTTTCGAAAGAACGAATGGATTAAAATGATAATGAAGGAAAAAGAATCTTGAACGAACCACCGTAAGAATTCAAAATGACTGATGAAAGAGAATGAATCACCGGGAAGAATTAGAAGAACCAATAAGCTAGAGGGGATTTAGATGCAAAAGAACAAAGAGATCATGAGCTGATTAAAGAACACTTGAACGAAGCACCGGGATAAATAGAGAACGATAACTGAAATGATGGCCTCCGGTGAAAAGAAATGGAAAAACAACTCCTGACATGCTCCAGATGGGTAAGCAAAAGAATATCTGACAAATGGAATAATTCGAGAGGATGATATGAAGCTAGAACCACGAATCTTCGAGAGAACGGACAAGATTTAGAGAAAACTCTTCTTCTATCTTGAAATGACGAGGAGGAACTCCACGAAAATTACTGAGATACTCCGGTAGAATGAAAAGCAAAGAGGTTGAACCAACAATGAAAAGAATTTAAACGAGATCTTGGAGAAGGCATGTGACTGATGAAATCCATTCTTACGTCACACTTGAAAAGAATTGAGAATAACTCCGGGGAAATAAGAAGAGTCAGGTAAGATCCCGGGAAAAGACCTGTGGGTTAGGGCCCACTAAAGAGATAACACCGTTGGAAAGGATTGTTGAACAGATAGATGATGCACCGGAATGATTGAAATATTTGAATGAGGTGACAACCTTGAATTAATTGAAACACAGACGAATCTCCTGAGATGTCTTGCACACTCCAGAAGGATAAACTGGTGAGAGGCGAACAAGCAAGGGGAAAACATTTGAGCCGAGGAAAAGAATATGGTCAACATGAATAACTTGAATTGAATCCACCGGAAAAGAAAAAGAGATGAAGAATGACAAACGAGACGAGAATTCACCGATTGAAATGATTGAGGGAAGACTGAAGAGGCTCCGCACGAATGAAATTGATGCTCGAAAGAGACTCAGGCTCCGGAAGAAGAGGGTGGGAGGGGGAAAACAAAGGCAACTTGGACAGGGGAACCGACTAATAACTTGAAGAGAAAACACCGGTTGAAATCATTGAGAAAAGAAAGCAAAGACTTCGCACGAGAAGGATGGATACTCGATTACGGACTCCGGCTCCAAGAAGGAAAGGGCGGGCGGGTGGGAAAAGAAAACAACTAAGGATTGAACTTGGCGAAGATGAAGAGGCTCGAGTCAACTTGACGAGAAATGCACCGGATAAAAAGAGCTGAGGAACAACTATCGGAAGACCAGCTGCATGATCCTAAAGAAAAATTTGAATCGGAAGAGGAGTAATTCAAAACACCTACGTCAAGATTCCTCACCAGAGCGACGAAGGGGCTGAGGAGTAAAAAGAATTCCTACTCTCCGATATAACTAGACTCCAAAAACAGTTTATTTCTAGACTCAACAACGGCCAAACTACACGATCAATCAAGGGGGCTCCTAAGGTCGGTCGAGGCTCTGATACCAACTTGTCACACCAAATATGCGACCCTATCCAAAAGGAACTCGAAGGTCCCACCAAGGATAGACCCGCATATTGAAACGCTTTTGCAAGGTGGATATCGTTACATCAACATTACATAATAGATGGGGATACATACAAAAGGCATACAATGCCACACGAATACAACATCGTCTTACATAAGAGCACCATCCGACTACGGATGAAACACAAACAGAAACTCAAACGACATCCACCCTGCTAGCCCAGGCTGCCGACCTGGAACCTATCCCCTGATCGAAGAAGAAGCAGAAGAACTCCAAACAAGCAAACATCGCTCTCGCGGCATGATCATCACAACCTGTACCTGCAACTGTTGTTGTAGTAATCTGTGAGCCACGAGGACTGAGCGATCCCATTACCATGGGTATCAAGACTAGCAAATCTTAATGGGAAAGGAAGGGGTAAAGTGGTGAGGTTGCAGCAGCGACTAAGCATGATATGGTGGCTAACATACGCAAATGAGAGCGAGAAGAGGAGCAAAGGAACGGTTGTCAACTAGCAATGATCAAGAGGTGATCCTGAACACCTACTTACGTCAAACATAACCCAAAGACCGTGTTCACTTCCCGGACTCCGCCAAGAAGAGACCATCACGGCTACACACGCGGTTGATGCGTTTTAATTCGGATCAGGTGTCAAGTTATCTACAACCGGACATTAACTAATTCCCATCTGCCACATAACCGCGGGCACGGCTCTCGAAAGTTTATACCCTGCAGGGGTGTCCCAACTTAGCCCATGATAAGCTCTCGCGATCAACGAAGGATATTCCTTCTCCCAGGAAGACCCGATCAGTCTCGGGATCCCGGTTTACAAGACATTTCGACAATGGTAAAACAAGACCAGCAAAGCCGCCCGATGCGCCGACAATCCCGATAGGAGCTGCACATATCTCGTTCTCAGGGCAACACCGGATGAGACATCCTACGAGTAAAACCAGACCTCGAGTTTCCCCGAGGGGGCCCCGCAATCTACTCGGTTC
>NC_041385.1:173802308-173877350 GCF_002162155.2 Triticum dicoccoides
AGCAATCCCATTACCATGGGTATCAAGACTAGCAAAGCTTAAAGGGGAAGGAAGGGGTAAAGTGGTGAGGTTGCAGCAGCGACTAAGCATATATGGTGGCTAACATACGCAAATGAGAGCGAGAAGAGAAACAAAGGAACGGTCGTGAAGCTAGCAATGATCAAGAGGTGATCCTGAACACCTACTTACGGCAAACATAACCCAGAAACCGTGTTCACTTCCCGGACCCCGCCGAGAAGAGACCATCACGGCTACACACGCGGTTGATGCATTTTAGTTCGGATCTGGTGTCAAGTTATCTACAACCGGACATTAACAAATTTCCATCTGCCACATAACCGTGGGCACGGCTTTCGAAAGATAATACCCTGCAGGGGTGTCCCAACTTAGCCCATGATAAGCTCTCGCGATCAACGAAGGATATACCTTCTCCCAGGAAGATCCGATCAGTCTCGGAATCCTGGTTTACAAGACATTTCGACAATGGTAAAACAAGACCAGCAAAGCCGCCCAATGCGCCGACAATCCCGATAGGAGCTGCACATATCTCGTTCTCAGGGCAACACCGGATAAGTCAAGCTACGAGTAAAACCAGACATTGAGTTTCCCCGAGGGGGCCCCGCAGGCTGCTTCGTTCGGACCAACACTTAGACAAGCACTGGCCTGGGGGGCTAAAATAAAGATGACCCTTGGGTTGGCCGACCCAAGGGAAGGGTATAGGTGGTGGTGAGGCAAATGGTAAAACCAAGGTTGGGCCTTGCTGGACAAGTTTTATTCAAAGCGAACTGTCAAGGGGGTCCCATAAATCACCCGACCGTGTTAGGAACGCAAAATCCGGGAACATAACACCGGTATGACGGAAACTAGGGCGGCAAGAGTGGAACAAAACACCAGGCATAAGGCCGAGCCTTCCACCCTTTACCAAATATATAGATGCATTAATAACATAAGAGATATTGTGATATCCCAACCATAATCCTGTCCACCATGGAGCAATCTTTAACTTCACCTGCAACTAACAACGCTATAAGAGGGGCTGAGCAAAGCGGTAACATAGCCAAACAACGGTTTGCTAGGAAGGGTGACAAAGGTTAGAGGTTCATGGCAATTTGGGAAGGCTTGATCAACAAGAGATAGGTAGCGCGGCAAAGCGATGGAACGAAGCAACTAGCATAGCAATGATAGTAGTGAGATCCAGGGTAGCGGTCATCTTGCCTGAAATCCCGCAAGGAAGAAGAACGAGTCCATGAAGAATATGAAGCCACGAAGACGAACCAAGCGTAGACGAACGAATCCTCACGATCGCAACGAAACAGGAACTATCGAGAAGAAGCACACAACATAGTAAACACACCACACATAGACAAGACATGATGCACAACAAGCATGATGCATGACAAGGCTACATGAAGCTACTCATGGCAAGAGATGATGCAAACAAGAACAACACATCAAAACAAGTTTAAATGAGGCCGGGAACTGTTGGGGAACGTTGCAGAAAATTAAAAATTTTCCTACGGTTTCACCAAGATCCATCTATGAGTTCATCTAAGCAACGAGTCATGGGAGAGAGATTGCATCTACATACCACTTGTATATCGCGTGCGGAAGCGTTCAAGAGAACGGTGATGATGGAGTCGTACTCGCCGTGATTCAAATCACCGATGACCAAGTGCCGAACGGACAGCACCTCCGCGTTCAACACACGTACGGAGCGGATGACGTCTCCTCCTTCTTGATCCAGCAAGGGGGAAGGAGAGGTTGATGATGATCCAGCAGCACGACGGCGTGGTGATGGATGCAGCAGAACTCCGGCAGGGCTTCGCCAAGCTGCTGCGGGAGGAGGACGAGGTGTAGCAGGGGGAGGGAGGCGCCAATGCACAGGGTGCGGCTGCCCTCCCCCTGACCTCCTTTATATAGGGCCCCAGGGGGGGGCGGCCCTGGGAGATCCAATCTCCCAAGGGGGCGGCGGCCAGGGGGGTGGAGTGCCCCCCAAGGCAAGTGGGGCACCCCCCCACCCTAGGGTTTCAACCCTAGGCGCAGGGGGTGGGCCTAGGGGGGCGCACCAGCCTACTATGGGCTGGTTCCCCTCCCCACTTCAGCCCTTGGGGCCCTCCGGGATGGGTGGCCCCACCCGGTGGACCCCCGGGACCCTTCCGGTGGTCCTGGTACAATACCGGGTGACCCCGAAACTTTCCCGATGGCCGAAACATCACTTCCTATATATAATTCTTTACCTTCGGACCATTCCGGAACTCCTCGTGACATCCGGGATCTCATCCGGGACTCCGAACAACATTCGGTATGCTGCATACTCATATTCATACAACCCTAGCGTCACCGAACCTTAAGTGTGTAGACCCTACGGGTTCGGGAGACACGTAGACATGACCGAGACGACTCTCGGGCAATAACCAACAGCGGGATCTGGATAACCATGTTGGCTCCCACATGCTCCTCGATGATCTCATCGGATGAACCACGATGTCGAGGATTCAAGCAACCCCGTATTCAATTCCCTTTGTCAATCGGTACGTTATTTGCCCGAGACTCGATCGTCGGTATCCCAATACCTCGTTCAGTCTCGTTACCGGCAAGTCACTTTACTCGTACCGTAATGCATGATCCCGTGACCAAACACTTGGTCACTTTGAGATCATTATGATGATGCATTACCGAGTGGGCCCAGAGATACCTCTCCGTCATACGGAGTGACAAATCCCAGTCTCGATCCGTGTCAACCCAACAGACACTTTCAGAGATACCTGTAGTGCACCTTTATAGTTACCCAGTTACGTTGTGATGTTTGATACACCCAAAGCACTCCTACGGTATCCGGGAGTTACACGATCTCATGGTCTAAGGAAAAGATACTTGACATTGGAAAAGCTCTAGCAAACGAACTACAGGATCTTATGCTATGCTTAGGATTGGGTCTTGTCCATCACATCATTCTCCTGATGATGTGATCCTGTTATCAACGACATCCAATGTCCATAGCCAGGAAACCATGACTATCTGTTGATCAACGAGCTAGTCAACTAGAGGCTTACTAGGGACATATTATGATCTATGTATTCACACGTGTATTATGATTTCCGGATAATACAGTTATAGCATGAATAAAGACAATTATCATGAACAAGGAAATATAATAATAATCCTTTTATTATTGCCTCTAGGGCATATTTCCAACAGTCTCCCACTTGCACTAGAGTCAGTAATCTAGTTACATTGTGACGAATCGAATACCCATAGAGTTCTGGTGTTGATCATGTTTTGCTCGCGAGAGAGGTTTAGTCAACGGATCTGCGACATTCAGATCCGTATGTACTTTGCAAATATCTATGTCTCCATCTTGAACATTTTCACGGATGGAGTTGAAACGATGCTTGATGTGCCTGGTCTTCTTGTGAAACCTGGGCTCCTTGGCAAGGGCAATAGCTCCAGTGTTGTCACAGAAGAGTTTGATCGGCCCCGACGCATTGGGTATGACTCCTAGGTCAGTGATGAACTCCTTCACCGAAATTGCTTCATGCGCTGCCTCCGAGGCTGCCATGTACTCCGCTTCACATGTAGATCCCGCCACGACGCTCTGCTTGTAGCTGCACCAGCTCACTGCTCCACCATTCAACATATACACGTATCCGGTTTGTGACTTAGAGTCATCCAGATCTGTGTCGAAGCTAGCGTCCACGTAACCCTTTACGATGAGCTCTTCGTCACCTCCATAAACGAGAAACATGTCCTTTGTCCTTTTCAGGTACTTCAGGATATTCTTGACCGCTGTCCAGTGTTCCTTGCCGGGATTACTTTGGTACCTTCCTACCAAACTTACGGCAAGGTTTACATCAGGTCTGGTACACATCATGGCATACATAATAGATCCTATGGCTGAAGCATAGGGGATGACACTCATCTCTTCTTTATCTTTTGCCGTGGTCGGGCATTGAGCCAAGCTCAATCTCACACCTTGCAATACAGGCAAGAACCCCTTCTTGGACTGAACCATTTTGAACTTCTTCAAAATCTTATCAAGGTATGTGCTTTGTGAAAGACCTATGAGGCGTCTCGATCTATCCCTATAGATCTTGATGCCTAATATGTAAGCAGCTTCTCCAAGGTCCTTCATTGAAAAACACTTATTCAAGTAGGCCTTAATGCTGTCCAAAAGTTCTATATCATTTCCCATCAAGAGTATGTTATCTAGATATAATATGATAAATGCTACAGAGCTCCCACTCACTTTCTTGTAAACGCAGGCTTCTCCATAAGTCTGCATAAACCCAAACGCTTTGATCATCTCATCAAAGCGAATGTTCCAACTCCGAGATGCTTGCACCAGCCCATAAATGGATTGCTGGAGCTTGCATACTTTGTTAGCATTATTAGGATCGACAAAACCTTCCGGCTGCATCATATACAGCTCTTCCTTAAGATGTCCGTTAAGGAATGCCATTTTGACGTCCATCTGCCATATCTCATAATCATAGTATGCGACAATTGCTAACATGATTCAGATGGACTTCAGCTTTGCTACGGGAGAGAATGTCTCGTCATAGTCAATCCCTTGAACTTGTCAATAACCCTTAGCGACAAGTCGAGCTTTATAGATGGTAACATTTCCATCCACGTCCTTCTTCTTCTTAAAGATCCATTTGTTTTCTATCGCTCGCCAATCATCGGGCAAGTCTGTCAAAGTCCATACTTTGTTTTCATACATGGAATCTATCTCGGATTTCATGGCTTCAAGCCATTTGTTGGAATCTGGGCCCGCCATCGCGTCTTCATAGTTCGAAGGTTCACCGTTGTCTAACAACATGATTTCCAGGACAGGGTTGCCGTACCAATCTGGTGCGGAACGGGTCCTTGTGGACCTACGAAGTTCAGTAGCAACTTGATCCGAAGTACCTTGATCATCATCATTATTTTCCTCTTCAGTTGGTGTAGGCATCACAGGAACATTTTCCTGAGCTGCACTACTTTCCCGTTCGAGAGGTAGTACTTCATCGAGTTCTACTTTCCTCCCACTTACTTCTTTTGAGAGAAACTCTTTTTCCAGAAAGGATATGTTCTTGGCAACAAAGATCTTGCCCTCGGATCTTAAGTAGAAGGTATACCAATGGTTTCCTTAGGGTATCCTATGAAGACGCATTTTTCCGACTTGGGTTTGAGCTTTTCAGGTTGAAGTTTCTTGATATAAGCATCGCATCCCCAAACTTTTAGAAACGACAGCTTAGGTTTCTTCCCAAACCATAATTCATACGGTGTCATCTCAACGGATTTAGATGGTGCCCTATTTAAAGTGAATGTAGCTGTCTCTAGAGCGTATCCCCAAAATGATAGCGGTAAATCGGTAAGAGACATCATAGACCGCACCATATCCAATAGAGTGCGATTACGACGTTCAGACACACCATTACGCTGAGGTGTTCCAGGCGGCGTGAGTTGTGAAACGATTCCACATTTCCTTAAGTGTGTATCAAATTCGTGACTTAAATATTCTCCTCCATGATCTGATCGTAGGAACTTTATCTTTTGGTCACGTTGATTCTCTACCTCATTCTGAAATTCCTTGAACTTTTCAAAGGTCTCAGACTTGTGTTTCATCAAGTAGACATACCCATATCTACTCAAGTCATCAGTGAGAGTGAGAACATAATGATATCCTCCGCGAGCCTCAACGCTCATTGGATCGCATACATCGGTATGTATGATTTCCAACAAGTTGGTTGCTCGCTCCATTGTTCCGGAGAACGGAGTCTTGGTCATTTTGCCCATTAGGCATGGTTCGCATGTGTCAAACGATTCATAATCGAGAGACTCTAAAAGTCCATCAGCATGGAGCTTCTTCATGCGCTTGACACCAATGTGACCAAGGTGGCAGTGCCACAAGTATGTGGGACTATCGTTATCAACTTTACATCTTTTGGTATTCACACTATGAATATGTGTAACATTGCGCTCGAGATTCATTAAGAATAAACCATTGATCATCGGGGCATGACCATAAAACATATCTCTCATATAAATAGAACAACCATTATTCTCGGATTTAAATGAGTAGCCATCTCGTATCAAACGAGATCCAGATACAATGTTCATGCTCAAACTTGGCACCAAATAACAATTATTAAGGTTTAAAACTAATCCCGTAGGTAAATGTAGAGGTAGCGTGCCGACGGCGATCACATCGACCTTGGAACCATTCCCGACGTGCATCGTCACCTCGTCCTTCGCCAGTCTCCGCTTATTCCGCAGCTCCTGCTGTGAGTTACAAATATGAGCAACGACACCGGTATCAAATACCCAGGAGTTACTACGAGTACTGGTAAGGTACACATCAATTACATGTATATCAAATATACCTTTGGTGTTGCTGGCCTTCTTGTCCGCTAAGTATTTGGGGCAGTTCCGCTTCCAGTGACCCTTCCCTTTGCAATAAAAGCACTCAGTCTCAGGCTTGGGTCCATTCTTTGACTTCTTCCTGGTAACTGGCTTACCAGGCGCGGCAACATCATTGCCGTCTTTCTTGAAGTTCTTCTTGCCCTTGCCCTTCTTGAACTTAGTGGTCTTATTGACCATCAACACTTGATGTTCTTTCTTGATTTCAACCTCTGCTGACTTCAGCATTGAAAATACTTCAGGAATGGTCTTCACCATCCCCTGCATATTGTAGTTCATCACAAAGCTCTTGTAGCTTGGTGGGAGCGACTGAAGGATTCTGTCAATGACCGCCTCGTCAGGGAGGTTAATGTCCAGCTGGGTCAGGCGGTTGTGCAACCCAGACATTTTGAGTATGTGCTCACTGACAGAACTATTTTCCTCCATCTTACAACTATAGAACTTGTCGGAGACTTCATATCTCTCGACCCGGGCATGAGCTTGGAAAACTAGTTTCAGCTCCTCGAACATCTCATATGCTCTGTGTTGCTCAAAACGCTTTTGGAGCCCCGGTTCTAAGCTGTAAAGCATGCCGCACTGAACGAGGGAGTAATCATCAGCGCGAGACTGCCAAGCATTCATAATGTCTTGGTTCTCTGGGACGGGAGCGTCACCTAGCGGTCCTTCTAGGACATATTGTTTCCTGACAGCTATGAGGATGATCCTCAGGTTCCGGACCCAGTCCGTATAGTTGCTGCCATCATCTTTCATCTTGGTTTTCTCTAGGAACGCGTTGAAGTTCATGTTGACATGAGCGTTGGCCATTTGATCTACAAGACATATTTGCAAAGGTTTTAGACTAAGTTCATGATAATTAAGTTCATCTAATCAAATTATTACAATGAACTCCCACTCAGATTAGACATCCCTCTAGTCATCTAAGTGTTACACGATCCGAGTTGACTAGGCCGTGTCCGATCATCACGTGAGACGGACTAGTCATCGTCGGTGAACATCTTCATGTTGATCGTATCTTCCATACGACTCGTGTTCGACCTTTCGGTCTCTGTGTTCCGAGGCCATGTCTGTACATGCTAGGCTCGTCAAGTTAACCCTAAGTGTTTTGCATGTGTAAAACTGTCTTACACCCGTTGTATGTGAACGTAAGGATCTATCACACCCGATCATCACGTGGTGCTTCGAAATGACGAACTTTAGCAATGGTGCACAGTTAGGGGAGAACACTTCTTGAAATTTTTATAAGGGATCATCTTATTTACTACCATCGTTCTAAGTAAACAAGATGCATAAACATAATAAACATCACATGCAATTATATAGTAGTGACATGATATGGCCAATATCATATAGCTCCTTTGATCTCCATCTTCGGGGCTCCATGATCATCCTTGTCACCGGCATGACACCATGATCTCCATCATCATGATCTCCATCATCGTGTCTTCATGAAGTTGTCACGCCAACAACTACTTCTACTTCTATGGCTAACGCGTTTAGCAATAAAGTAAAGTAATTTACATGGCGTTCTTCAATGACACGCAGGTCATACAAAAATAAAGACAACTCCTATGGCTCCTGCCGGTTGTCATACTCATCGACATGCAAGTCGTGATTCCTATTACAAGAACATGATATCATACATCACAATATATATCATTCATCATTCATCACAACTTCTGGCCATATCACATCACATGACAATTGCTGCAAAAACAAGTTAGACGTCCTCTAATTGTTGTTGCATCTTTTACGTGGCTGCAATTGAGTTCTAGCAAGAACGTTTTCTTACCTACGAATGACCACAACGTGATTTTGTCAACTTCTATTTACCCTTCATAAGGACCCTTTTCATTGAATCCGCTCCAACTAAAGTGGGAGAGACAGACACCCGCCAGCAACCTTATGCAACTAGTGCATGTCAGTCGGTGGAACCGGTCTCACGTAAGCATACGCGTAAGGTTGGTCCGGGCCGCTTCATCCCACAATACCGCTGAAGCAAGAAAAGACTAGTAGTGGCAAGCAAGTTGACAAGATCTAAACCCACAACAAAATTGTGTTCTACTCGTGCAATAGAGAACTACAGATAGACCTAGCTCATGATGCCACTGTTGGGGAACGTTGCAGAAAATTAAAATTTTTCCTACGGTTTCACCAAGATCCATCTATGAGTTCATCTAAGCAACGAGTCATGGGAGAGAGATTGCATCTACATACCACTTGTAGATCGCGTGCGGAAGCGTTCAAGAGAACGGTGATGATGGAGTCGTACTCGCCGTGATTCAAATCACCGATGACCAAGTGCCGAACGGACAGCACCTCCGCGTTCAACACACGTACGGAGCGGATGACGTCTCCTCCTTCTTGATCCAGCAAGGGGGAAGGAGAGGTTGATGATGATCCAGCAGCACGACGGCGTGGTGATGGATGCAGCATAACTCCGGCAGGGCTTCGCCAAGCTGCTGCGGGAGGAGGACGAGGTGTAGCAGGGGGAGGGAGGCGCCAATGCACAGGGTGCGGCTGCCCTCCCCCCTGCCCTCCTTTATATAGGCCCCCAGGGGGGGCGCCGGCCCTGGGAGATCCAATCTCCCAAGGGGGGCGGCGGCCAGGGGGGTGGAGTGCCCCCCAAGGCAAGTGGGGCGCCCCCGCCCGCCCTAGGGTTTCAACCCTAGGCGCAGGGGGTGGGCCTAGGGGGGTGCACCAGCCCACTATGGGCTGGTTCCCCTCCCCACTTCAGCCCTTGGGGCCCTCCGGGATGGGTGGCCCCACCCGGTGGACCCCCGGGACCCTTCCGGTGGTCCCGGTACAATACCGGGTGACCCCGAAACTTTCCCAATGGCCGAAACATCACTTCCTATATATAATTCTTTACCTCCGGACCATTCCGGAACTCCTCTTGACGTCCGGGATCTCATCTGGGACTCCGAACAACATTCAGTATGCTGCATAGTCATATTCATACAACCCTAGCGTCACCAAACCTTAAGTGTGTAGACCCTACGGGTTCGGGAGACACGTAGACATGACCAAGACGACTCTCGGACAATAACCAACAGCGGGATCTGGATACCCATGTTGGCTCCCACATGCTCCTCGATGATCTCATCGGATGAACCACGATGTCGAGGATTCAAGCAACCCCGTATTCAATTCCCTTTGTCAATCGGTACGTTACTTGCCCGAGACTCGATCGTTGGTATCCCAATACCTCGTTCAGTCTCGTTACCGGCAAGTCACTTTACTCGTACCGTAATGCATGATCCCGTGACCAAACACTTGGTCACTTTGAGCTCATTATGATGATGCATTACCGAGTGGGCCCAGAGATACCTCTCCGTCATACGGAGTGACAAATCCCAGTCTCGATCCGTGTCAACCCAACAGACACTTTCAGAGATACCTGTAGTGCACCTTTATAGTCACCCAGTTACGTTGTGACGTTTGATACACCCAAAGCACTGCTACGGTATCCGGGAGTTACACGATCTCATGGTCTAAGGAAAAGATACTTGACATTGGAAAAGCTCTAGCAAACGAACTACACGATCTTGTGCTATGCTTAGGATTGGGTCTTGTCCATCACATCATTCTCCTAATGATGTGATCCCGTTATCAACGACATCCAATGTCCATAGCCAGGAAACCATGACTATCTATTAATCAACGAGCTAGTCAACTAGAGGCTTACTAGGGACATATTATGGTCTATGTATTCACACGTGTATTATGATTTCCGGATAATATAGCATGAATAAAGACAATTATCATGAACAAGGAAATATAATAATAATCCTTTTATTATTGCCTCTAGGGCATATTTCCAACAGGAACAACATATAACAATTCCGGCAAGTCCTCATATGCAAGTTTCGAAGTTGGTCCAGATCTGAATATACATTATGTTCAAGTTGTTAAACAGCAAGTTAAGATGCACCAAGATGAGCTACACGAAATTCTAGTCAAGTTACATATAAAGTTCATTAGATTCGGAGCTACGGCCTAGAAGATATGAGCAAAACAAGTTAAGCATGGCATTGATGCAAAATGCATCCAAACATCAAGCAAACACCTCAAAACAAGGATGCAACATGATAATATGAAACTATATGCAAAATCAAGCAAGTTTTATATAGAGCACACTCAAAACGGAGCAACGGTGCAACACATACACTCTATACAAGTTTAAAGGACAAGCTGTCCAAAACAGCAACTAGGCATATTGCAAGCACCAAAACAACATGCTACAGTACCACAACATAATAACAAAAGGCATGGGCATGAAGTATAGGTAAAGCATGACAAAACATGAACACTGAGCTATCTCCATAAACAACTAGAACATGCCCAAAATGACATAGAAAGATTGCAAATTATAACAGTTTCAGACTTATCAGAAAATAACATCAGGTTGCAATGTTTAGAGCTATCAAACAACATGTTACAGGAACTTATCATGCTAAATAAAGGCATGGCATGAATCTACTAATTGCATAGAACAAAAGTTCCTTACTGACCATGAGCCAAAAGGGCACAGAAAATATGATGGCACCCATGTAAACATGACAGATAATATGACAGATTCATACATGGCAGGAACAACAATAAGTAGGCATGTTGGTGAGCTTGAACCACTCACCACAGAGCAATACATGGCATGGCAAGGTAACCAACAGTAAGAAGACATGTTTATGAACCTAATCATGGCAAGAACAAGTTCATAGGGTGCATGGATCACTAGCAAAACACATGTCCAAAACTGAACTTAATGTTAACAGGCTGACAGCAACATTATTTAGCAACTTTGAGGGCAAGATAACAACAAGCTACAGCAGGCTATAAATTCAACCAAGGGAATGAATGGATATAGCATGACATGTATAACAAAACATCCTTAGCGAACATCTCTAGATTATGCAAAGAATGACTAGTAGCAGCAGGTTTACATAGCAACAAAATATAACAGAATCTGTCAGGAAAACAGCAACAACAAGTACCCCACTTAACAAGCTTGATGCAATCACTACACAAGTCACAAAAATACATGGATGGAACCACTGGAAAGATGGCATAGCATAGATCAAAACACATGTAGACATCAACCTCATAGGATGCACACATCAAACATGACAAAAATGACAAATGAGCATGTTATAACAGTTCCAGCAGATTAACATCAACATGCACTTTTCCAACAGCATTTCGAGCATCATGATGAGCTCAAATGAAAATGATGCAATGGAAATAAATGAAGTACTCGTTGAGACGAACAATTTGACATATTACACGCACAAAACGGAGCAGTATGCACGGAGTTATGATGCGATGAATATGGCATGAAAATATGCAGATCTGGGGACTTAGTGGAATCGGGGTCAACCTTGTGGGATCTCAGATCCAGATCCGGGCACGTGGATCGAGGCTCGCCGGAGTTGCTCGCCGGAGTAGGTGCAGGAGGAGGCCGGAGAGGAGCTCGGGGGAGGTCACCGGGGTCGGGGCCGGCCGGATCCGTGGGCGACGCGGCCGGAGGAAGAGCGGAGGCGCGCTCGAGCGCGGGGAAACGGGCGGCGCGGCGCCGGAGTTGGCGGGGTCGGAGGGCTCTGGAGGCGTGGGGCGGTGACAAGGCGCTGGCCGCAGATCGACGGAGGACGGCGGCGGGGCGCCGGCAAGGACGGGCGGCGCGCGGGGGCGAGGCGGCCCGGGCTCGGGCGCCGCGGGCGGCAGCGGACGGCGGCTGTCGGTGTCAAAACCGGCGGATCTCGGGTAGGGGGTCCCGAACTGTGCGTCTAGGCGGATGGTAACAGGAGACAAGGGACACAGTATTTTTACCCAGGTTCGGGCCCTGTCGATGGAGGTAAAACCCTACTCCTGCTTGATTGATATTGATGGTATGGGTAGTACAAGAATGGATCTACCACGAGATCAAGGAGGCTAAACCCTAGAAGCTAGCCTATGGTATGATTGTTGTAATGGTTGTTGTCCTACAGACTAAAACCCTCCGGTTTATATAGACACCGGAGAGGGCTAGGGTTACATAGAGTCGGTTACAATGGTAGGAGATCTACATATCCGTATTGCCAAGCTTGCCTTCCACGCCAAGGAAAGTCCCATCCGGACACGGGACGAAGTCTTCAATCTTGTATCTTCATAGTCTTGGAGTCCGGCTGTCCGGACACCCCCTAGTCCAGGACTCCCTCAGTAGCCCCTGAACCAGGCTTCAATGACGATGAGTCCGGCACGCATAATGTTCGGCGTTGCAAGGCGGATTCCTCCTCCGAATAATTCATAGAAGATTGTGAACACCAGGATAGTGTCCGGCTCTGCAAAATAATTTCCACATTCCACCGTAGAGAGAATAATATGTACACAAGTTGAATCTGCTGACGTATTTTGTGGCATGACGTCACACCACCACCAAGCCTTTTACTTGAATCATTTTTTATTATACCACCTCAGCGCGTTTAGCGAAGCGGTTTCCTTGACACGTCTTGTCGAAGCAGAGATCGTGTTCCCCTTATTCCAGGATTCCCATCAATACGGACGTGGGTAACCCAACCGCGCCATTAATGGTGGCGCTTGGGAGATAAGCGAGTTTTACCAGGCCGGTGGGGACGCATAGTCTTCGTCCGCCCATATATAAGGTGATAAGGATCCACCTTTTCACCTACGCCTTCTTCCTCCTTTGCTTATCCATGTCCGCGCACTCGAGCTCCAGCGCCCAAGTTCGCACATCTCGTCTCAACCTCCTCCAGTCATGTCCGGAGCGGGAGGCAAGTGGTTGGCCTCCTCCGTTACGGAGTAGCACATCGCAAAGCTACGCGGCGTCGGATACTTGTCCGGCGACATCGTGCACCGGCTGCCCGACAAGGGGCGGCTCATCCCCACCCCCAGGCCCCATGATAGGGTCGTATTCCTTCCCCACTTCCTCCGCGGACTGGGCTTCCCGTTGCATCCCTTTGTCCGGGGGCTCATGTATTATTTCGGCCTGGATTTCCACATCTCGGCGTTTATCGTCGTGTGCGAGGCCTTCCTCTGCATCCAACCCCACTTCGGCTTGTGGCTCAAGACCTTCAACGTCAAGCCAAAGGTAGTGAAGGGCATCCAAGCGGAGTGTGGAGGTGCCATGTTGGGCAAGATGCCCAACGTCATCTGGCTCGAAGGGGCCTTCGCGGAGTCCGTCAAGGGGTGGCAATCGGGGTGGTTCTACATCACCGAGCCGCGTGACCCAAAATGGGCGGCGGCCCCCGAGTTTAGATCTGGTATCCCGATGCAGCTCACCTCCTGGAAACAGAAGGGCTTGCTATGGGGCAGTTCGGAGGAGCTGACAGGACTCCAGTCCTGTCTCCCGACCTTGGTGAACAAGAAGCTTAGGCTTGTCAATGTGATCCAGGTCATGCTCGTCCGCCGGATTCTCTCCTGCCAACAGCGGGCCTTTAATTTGTGGGAGTTCGATCCGGCACAGCACCAGGCCTTGAGCGGGCTCTTCGACACGATGTACGAAGCCGCCTGGAGGGTGCTGTTTAAGGGCGGAGAAGCCCCCGCATCCGCGACGGAAGACCGCGGATTCAGCACCAAGCGCCCGGCCGGCGAGGTAAGCTTTGTTATCCTCTATGGGACATTTATTTTCTTTCATAGTTTGACTCTATGTGGGATCTAAAACTCCCAATGCCTTTGACAGGACTGGCAGAGGACGTCTGGACAGGTAGACTGTCCGGCTCCCCTTCCCGAAGACCCAGTGGGCGCCCGTTTAATGGGGCTGCTAGTCCCGACACTCTATGTGGTGCCGGAGAAGAAGGCCAAGAAGAAGGCCACGGGAACTCAAAGAAGTTCCCGACGCCAGGTGATATCGGACTCATCGTCTGATGGCTCCGAGGTGGACTCCTTCCCCGAAGACGAGGAGGAGAAAGAGGACTCTCTCCCAGAGGAGGGAGAGAGGAAGAGGAAGGCCTGCCCAACGGGGGAGGCCGAAGGGTCCAAGAGGGGAAGGACTATTCCCCTGGACAGCTCCGCCAACGCCAATGTTGGCGACGAAGAGTGGCCCTCAAGGGCCAAGCCTCCGGCAAGATCGTAAGTATCCGGATTCCTGAATGACTTATAATTTCTCTTTTGTGTCACATTGCGTCCTTCTAATGCCGCACACTACCTATAGTCCGGCCGACGATGATCTCCCCGCTTCATCGAGCGGGTCGTTGGCTCTGTCAGATGTAGATTCCATCCCGACGGCCTCCACCCCTCGCGACGCTGAGGACGCCGAGGTGGGATCCCAGAAAGGGACCCATCAGGAGGAGGCTCCGGAGGCGCCACAAGGAAGCCTCCCGGACTTTGCGCCGGACTCCGTGCCGGAACCCGTAGTGGTTCCGGAGTCCGGCAGGCGGCCCCTTCGCAAGAAGGGCAAGACCGTGACGCCGGCGGCCTCCGTCCAACCGGAGGCGCCGGACAACTTGTTGGAGGCGCTCAAAGGCGCTTCCATCGAGGAAGAACACTGCACTATTATGAGTGCAGTGATTCAGAAGGTTCAGCTCGCCAAGAGCGGGCTGACCTAAGCCTGCAGTAGCCTTCTAACAGGCTTTGAGGTAAGAAGTTTAAAATATGTAATGTAGTACCGCATAGACAGTAGCCCCTGATGCTCGGTTCGGTGTTCGGAAAGAAAAACCGGATTGAGGATCTAAAAAAGATATACGCAGGAGTGCTAAGAATTATGTCAATATGGGTTTGCAGGCTGCGCTGCTGACCTCTGCCGCACTGACTGCGGAGGTCGGTGCTTTGAAGCAGGACCTCGAGCGGTCCGAACAAGAGCTCGGCCTTGCCAAGAAGTAGCTCGAGGATAAAGAAGGTGAGTAACACCACTTTTAAATTTATACCTTATAGAAAAGTATTTTGGTTGCAATAGAAATACCAAGGATAACGTGGGTACTGCAGGGGCCACGAACGAGGTGGCAATCCTGAAGGAGGCCGTGTCTGCGGCCGAACGCAATGTGGCTGCGGAACGGACGGAGCGAGAGAAGCAGGAGGCGCGGGTGGCGGAGGTGCGGCAAGAGCTCCAGGCTCTCATGGAAAAGCATGAGAGTTTTGAGCGTGACTCAAAGACTCGAGAGTCTGAGCTTGCCTCGGCTCTTGAAAGTGCCAAAGCCGCTAAGGCCGAGGCCCATAAGGCCCTCCAGGAGATTGAGGCGGTGAAGAAAATAGCGGCGGGTAAGGCATTTTTCATGCCAAGCAAGCATGTTAATGTAAATTACCTATTACTTACCCGAATTCGGAGCTCTCCAGGGGCATTTGCAGATCTGCCTCGTAGTGTATCTAATGCCGCCGCATTCTACCGCGGCGAGGAGGGGAGCTCAACGGAGAAGGTCTTCTGGTCTCAGTACGCTGAGGCCGGACATCCAGTGCCCCCTAGCGACCAGCTGAAGCAGCTGGTCGAGCTCCACAAGGTAGCCGAGCAGGCCAGGAAGGGCCTCATAGTCCGGCTGTGGCCTGGAGAGGCCATGCCTGGGAGCTACTTCGGCCTCGTGCGGCGGCTGGTGGATGCGTGCCCCTGGGTGGAAGTCATCAAGCGCTCCGCCTGTATTGAAGGTGCTCGTCGGGCCCTTGCCCGCGCAAAGGTGCACTGGGGCAGGCTGGATGCGGAGAGGCTTATCACTGACGCGCCGGCAAGGAGTATCGTACGCCCGAGATGTACTATAAGACTGTCCTGAAGGGTGCCCGCAAGATTGCGGATGAGTGCCCCAGAGATGTAATTATTGAGTAAACTCGCAATGTGTTATCCTGTGCGCTGAAAACTTTGTTCATATGCGCTAAGCAATGCTTATTGATTTAAAATATTACCTTCTGTGCGTCCGTTTATTAAATCTGAGAGATGGCAAGTCGTCGGCTTCAGCCCCCATGCCACAAGTGCTGGGGTGTTCGGGATAAACTTGAGCACTCTTGTTCCCATATTTGGGTCCATCTAGGGAGGCGCTCAACACAACAAACAAGGCAACCGTACTTATAATGCTTGAACACTCTCACTTAGCCATAGAATTCTATAATTTTAAATTTCGGCGAAGCCCCTAGTATTCGGAAGACCAAGTTCGGGGCGCTATCCACGCCTTGGCCGACATTATCCGGTTCTTCGCTCGAAGCGGCATAAGTCTTTAGGGACTCGAAAAGACCTCTCGAACAGCGACCAGTCTCTCGCCTTATCATGACAGTCAGTTTTAGCTTTCTCCACTGAGGCGCTCGCCCAGCTCAACCGAGGCGCAATCGCAGTGGTTCTCCCAGTGCTACCTTAGCCGACAGAACGGAACGTAAGGTACCAAAACATGGGAGCCGGGCAAACCCAACTATTGACCCAAGACATGATTCGGAGCCGATTCATATAATGCTATAAGTTCGGGGTGCCGCACTTGTGAAAGTGTTCGGACTTATCACACCATAATGCGGGGAACATAAGCCCCTGGTGTATTTGTCCGTACCAAAATGTACGGTTGCAAGATGTCAAGAATAAACATATATATATATATATATATATATATAAAAGGTAATGCAATTATAGGCAAAAGGTACTGCATTGTTTATCCAAGGAATTCTGCTATGAGTGCAGAGCGATACAAATAGTGCGGTAAGCAAGGGATTGGACTAATTAAGCATGTCCCCCTCCAGGGGTGGGCTGCGGACAGATGTATTTAACAAATGTAATGCTCGTAATGGAGACCACCTGAGTGTTCGCCGCAGCCTTTATCCCTCTCTGGCTGTTGCATCGTGAGTTCGGCAGGTTCGCCGCCGGACAGGGCCTCTGGTGGACGGAGTCCTGTGTATAAAATGAAGAAAAAATAAAGATAAAAAGAGCGACACACTTGGGAGCCCCTGGTGTGGTTGAGCCGCACTCTGGGCCTGTCGTGGTCGTGCCCCTCCCCCTATGCCCATGGTATCTCCAGAGCGTAATGATGTACGCGGAGAGCTGGTCTTCCAATCATGCAAGGGCTGGTGTTGGGGCCGCATTGCTACGCGTGCTCGGAACGTGCCAGGTGGTCTTGATTGATATTGCTCCGGGCGCGTTTGGCCGTGTCCGGTCGTTTAACGGCCGGACTCGAAAATTGCCTTAAAAGGCTACTCTGAACTTCTGCCACGAGAGCCGCTGTGTGTTCCTCCGTTCGGAGGGAGCGTTCCATATTTCCGTTGACCGTGATGACTCCACGAGGGCCTGGCATCTTGAGCTTTAGGTATGCGTAATGCGGCACCGCGTTGAACTTTGCGAACGCGGTTCGTCCGAGCAGAGCGTGATAGCCGCTGCAGAACGAGACTATGTCAAAGATTAACTCCTTACTTCGGAAATTGTCCGGGGATCCGAAGACCACTTCCAGGGTGACTGAGCCTGTACAATTGGCCTCAACGCCTGGTATGACGCCTTTGAAGGTCGTCTTTGTAGGTTTGATCCTTGAGGGGTCTATGCCCATCTTGCGCACTGTATCCTGATAAAGCAGGTTCAGGCTGCTGCCGCTGTCCATCAGGACTCTAGTGAGGTGAAATCCATCGACGATTGGGTCTAAAACCAATGTGGCGAATCCGCCATGGCGGATACTGGTCGGTTGGTCTCTTCGATCGAAAGTGATCGGACAAGAGGACCATGGGTTGAACTTCGGGGCGACTGGCTCCATCGCATATACGTCCCTAAGTGCACGCTTCCGCTCCCTCTTGGGTATATAGGTTGCGTATATCATGTTTACCGTCCGCACTTGTGGGGGGAAACCCTTCTGTCCTCTGCTGTTCGGCGGCCGGGTCTCTTCCTCATCGTCGCTGTGCAGCCCCTTGTCAGTGTTTTCGGCAATTAACTTGCCTGCCTGCTTAAATACCCAACAATCTCTGTTGGTGTGATTAGCTGGCTTTTCGGGGGTGCCATGTATCTGGCAAGAGCGGTCGAGTATTCGGTCCAAATTGGACGGACCCGGAGTGGTTCTTTTGAATGGCTTCTTCCGCTGACCGGGTTTAGAGCCTCGGAATCCGGCGTTGACTATCGTATCCTCATTGTTGTCGCCGTTAACGCGGCGTTTGTTTTTGTTTCGACGCGACCTGCCATTGTGGTCCTTAGTATCCGGACTGCCAGCATTTTTGCTGAGGTTGTTGCTGCGAGCTAGCCAGCTGTCCTCTCCCGCACAGAAGCGGGTCATGAGTGATGTGAGTGCTGCCATGGATTTCGGCTTTTCCTGTCCTAGGTGCCGGGCCAGCCACTCGTCGCGGATTTTATGTTTGAAGGCTGCGAGGGCCTCTGCATCCGGACAGTCGACGATTTGATTTTTCTTTGTTATGAACCGTGTCCATAATTGCCTGGCCGATTCGTCTGGCTGCTGAATTATGTGGCTTAGGTCATCGGCGTCTGGTGGTCGCACATATGTGCCCTGGAAGTTGTCGAGGAATGCGGCTTCTAGGTTCTCCCAACACCCAATTGACTCTGCGGGCAGGCTGTTAAGCCAATGCCGAGCTGGTCCTTTAAGCTTGAGCGGGAGATACTTGATGGCGTGGAGATCGTCGCCGCGGGCCATATGGATATGAAGGAGATAATCCTCGATCCAAACCGCGGGGTCTGTTGTGCCATCATAGGATTCAATGTTGATGGGTTTAAACCCTTCAGGGATTTGATGATCCATTACTTCGTCTGTGAAGCATAGTGGGTGTGCGGCGCCTCTATATTGAGCAATATCACGACGTAGCTCAAGAGAGCGTTGTCTGCTGTGTTCGGCCCGGCCGGAGTTGCTGTATCCGGCACGACGATATTCGTCGTGGGTCGTGGGGCGCCCACATGATCCATAGATAGATCTGGATTGTCTTGCCTTGTCCTCCAATATGTCCCGCAAGTCCGGCGCATTCCCTCGTGGCTTCGTACTTTTCGAGCGGTGCTGGGGTACGGTCCTGATGGAGGGCCTAGATGCCTCTCTGTCGCGACCACGGGGTGGTCGGTCTGCCGTATTGTGCGCTGGTGATGAAGGTATGTATGCTTCCTCCTCTAGTCGGGGAGCAACTTGCATTTTGGGTAGCTCTTGGAGGGGCGTTCGAGTTCATACTCTTCGGCCGCGAGGAACTCGGTCCATCTGTCGGCCAGCAGGTCTTGATCAGCTTGAAGCTGTTGCTACTTTTTCTTTAGGCTATTTGCCGTGGCCATTAGCCTGCATTTGAAACGCTCTTGTTCGACGGGATCCTCAGGCATGACGAATTCGTCGTCGTCGAGGCTTGCCTCGTCTCCGGAGGGAGGTATGTAATTATCATCCTCGACCTCTTCATCTGCCGCTCTCTCATGAGGGATGGCTTCTGCATCCTCCTGCGCTGAATCTTGCTGGAGGGGATTGTCTTCGGCACTTTCTGGGGTGTTATTATCTCCTGTGCCGGAATCTCCATTCTTGCTGTGGCGGGATTTAGAGCGGCACCGCTGACGTCGGCGCTTGGGCTGTTTCTTTAGGGAATCTGCCTCCGCTGCTTCTTTGCCGTCCCCATCCTTTGGGGTGTCCACCATGTATATGTCATATGACGTGGTGGTCTTCCAGTGCCCTGTAGGCGCTGGTTCTTGATCGTCTCCGGCATCGTCGTCCATACCGTCGATGTCTTCGGAGTCGTAGTCTAGCATGTCGGTTAGATCGTCGACAGTTGCTACAAAGTGGGTGGTGGGTGGGCTTTGAATTTCTTCGTCGTCCGCATCCCAACCATCCTGGCTGTAGTCCGGCTAGGGCTCTCCGGATAGCGAGAGATGCTTTAGCGAATTTAGGATGTCGCCAAAGGGTGAGTGTTGAAAGATGTCCGCGGCAGTGAACTGCATGATCGGCGCCCAATCGGATTCGATTGGCAGGGGCGCGGGAGGTTCGGAGTCCGGCATGGAGTCCGGCACCTCGGAGTCACGGGCTTATAGGGGACAAGGTCGGTATTCGGCTCCATCGTTGTGGAAGTTGCAGCTCCCGAGGCAGTGTCCAGCCACCCATCCTCGATCTGCGCGATCGGCTCCGAACTATGGGTCGGAGCGGATTCGTGTGCGGCCTCCAAGGTACTGTCCGGCGGCAGAGTTAGATCATGCCCATCGTGACAGTGTGGCACGCTCGGCTGCGGCTCGGATCCATCGAAGATCAAGTCTCCGTGGATGTCCGTCGTGAAGTTTAGGCTTCCAAATCTGACCTGATGGCCAGGGGCGTAGCTTTCGATCTGCTCCAGATGGCCTAGTGAATTGGCCCGCAGTGCGAAGCCTCCAAATACGAAGATCTGTCCGGGGAGAAAAGTCTCCCCCTGGACTGCGTTGTTGTTGATTGAAGAAGCCATCAAGCCTATTGGTGACGACAAAGAGGAACTCTCAATGAAAGCACCAATGTCGGTGTCAAAACCGGCGGATCTCGGGTAGGGGGTCCCGAACTATGCGTCTAGGCAGATGGTAACAGGAGACAAGGGACACGGTGTTTTTACCCAGGTTCGGGCCTTCTCGATGGAGGTAAAACCCTACTCCTGCTTGATTGATATTGATGATATGGGTAGTACAATAGTGGATCTACCACGAGATCAAGGAGGCTAAACCCTAGAAGCTAGCCTATGGTATGATTGTTGTAATGGTTGTTGTCCAACGGACTAAAACCATCCGGTTTATATAGACACCGGAGAGGGCTAGGGTTACACAGAGTCGGTTACAATGGTAGGAGATCTACATATCCGTATTGCCAAGCTTGCCTTCCACGCCAAGGAAAGTCCCATCCGGACACGGGACGAAGTCTTCAATCTTGTATCTTCATAGTCTTGGAGTCCGGCTGACGATGATAGTCCGGCTGTCCGGACACCCCCTAGTCCAGGACTCCCTCAGCGGCCAGCGGGGCGGTGAGGTCCGGCCGGCCGGCGGGACGGCTCGCCGGTGCCGAAGGCGGGCGGCGGCGAGGCTCGGACGCGGGGGCGCGGGGCGGGCGGCGGCGGCGACCGGGCCCCGCGGGCCTACAGCGGGCCGCGCGGGCCGGCGGCGGAGGGTGGCGGCGGCGCGCCACGTGGCGGCGAGCGGTTGGCGGAGAGCGGCGGCGGGGTGATGTGGCACTCTACGATTGGCTGGGGCGACGTGGCTACGGAGCGGTGGACGTGTCCGGCTGCCGGGCGGACATGTCCGGCGGCGCGAGGAGGGAGAGGGCTAGGGTTCATCCGCGAAAATTCGGGGGGAGACACCTATTTATAGGTAGAGGGAGTTAGGAGAGTCCAAATGAGGTGTGGTTTTCGCCCACACGATCGTGATCGAACGACCAAGAGCATGGAAGAGACTTAGATGGGTTTTGGGCCACTTTTTAGAGGTGTTGGGCTGCAAAGAGAAGGAGGCTTTTGCGGCTACCCGGTTAACCGTTGGAGTATCAAACAACCTCCAAATGGCACGAAACTTGACAGACGGTCTACCGGTGCAATACCAAGGCCGCTTGGCAAACCTCGGGCCATTCCGAGAAAGTTTAACACCTTCTCACAACGAGAGACAAAAGGGGAATGCCGGAGGACATAGGAGTGCCGGATCGCAAAACGGACAACGGGGAAAATGCTCGGATGCATGAGACGAACACGTATGCAAAATGAGATGCACATGATGACATGATAAAATGCAACACGCAAGCAAATGACATGGCAATGACGGCAAATAACTGGCGGACACCTGGCGCATCGAATCCGGGGCGTTACAACTGGGATCATGCTTGTGTTTAGAGCGACCTTCAGATTTTCCTTCGACCTTTTTCTTCTCTATATCATCTTTGTGAAGGCGACAGTTTTCCACTTCACAAGCCTTTTCCTTTTTAGCCTTCTTACTCCCTTGATGGCAGTTCACTGACGCTTAGCAAGCTCATCGAGATAAGATTCTGGTGTGCGAAGGGATGACTCATGAGCATTTGGTGGAGGCGGCGATCTCTCCTGGGGATCATTTGGTTTGATGAGAGAAATTTCCTGGCAGTCACCCCATCATGGATGAAATGCAAAGTTTTGAGCAAACTGAGGATGAACAAGTTCATAATTGAACCCTTTGCACACCCAGTGACGTCGAATCCATTGCAGATGCTTATCTCTCTGCTGCTTTGTTTCTCCTGGAACAATATTATAACGATCATGGGAGATGTATTCAGCTATGTTTGTGTATGTTTGTCTGCCACCCCTTTTCTTCTTCAAAGCATTCTCTTCTTGTTGGTCGGCATTTAGCTCGGTTCTTCTGTGCTTGCTGGTTGATGGGCCTACCATTGGGCCCTTAGCATTCGGATCTTTGAATTTGTCTGTTGTGCCCAGAACAACAGCATCTCCCTCAGCCATGCTCACTGGGGGAGCCAAATCCTCAACTTACTGCATTTATCTGTGAATAAGGATAGATGTGAGGGAAAATGGGGACATGGTTACGAATGCTCAGAGCGAGGTTTTTGAGATGAGTGACAGATCAGCTTCTGTCACTCTAGCAACCCATCATCTAATAACTACTCCAAAATGCATTCCCTTAGGCCCAAATATGGTGAAGTGCCATGTAGTCGACGTTCACATGGCACCACTAAGCGAATCACAACATACATATCATCAAAATATCGAACACATATAAAATTCACATGATTACTTGCAACGTGATTTCTCCCGTGGCCTCAAGAACTAATGTAACTACTCACAAATGATATTCATGCTCAAGATCATAGGGGTATTAAATAGCATAATGGATCTGAACATATAATGTTCCACCAAATAAACCATATAGTAATCAACTACCAGATGTAATCAACACTACTAGTCACGCACAGGTACCAATCTGAGGTTCTGATACGTCTCCAACGTATCTACTTTTCCAAACACTTTTGCCGTTGTTTTGGACTCTAACTTGCTTGATTTGAATGTAACTAACCCGGACTGACATTGTTTTCAGTAGAACTTCCATGGTGTTATTTTTGTGCAGAAAGAAAAGTTCTCGGAATGACCTGAAAATCCACGGAGACACGTTTTGGAATTAATAAAAAATATTCGCGAAAGAATCAACGTTAGGGGTCCCACGCCCTGTCCACGAGGGTGCAGGGCGCCCCCCTGGGGCGTGCCCCCCTGCCTCGGGGGCCCCCTGGGACTCCTCAACCTCAACTTCAACTCCATATATTCACTTTCAGGGAGAAAAAAATCAGAGAGAAGGATTCATCATGTTTTACGATACGAAGCCGCCGCTAAGCCCTAATCTTCCTTGGGAGGGCTGATCTGGAGTCCGTTCGGAGATCCGGAGAGGGGAATCCGTTGCCATCGTCATCATCAACCATCCCCCATCAGCAATTTCATGATGCTCACCACCGTGCTTGAGTAATCCCATCGTAGGCTTGCTGGACGGTGATGGGTTGGATGAGATTTACCATGTAATCGAGTTAGTTTTGTTAGGGTTTGATCCCTAGTATCCATTATGTTCGAAGATTGATGTTGCTATGACTTTGCCATGCTTAATGCTTGTCACTAGGGCCTGAGTGCCATGATTTCAGATCTGAACCTATTATGTTTTCATGAATATATGTGAGTTCTTAATCCTATATTGCAATTCAATAGTCACCTATTATGTGTTATGATCCGGCAACCCTGAAGTGACAATAATCGGGACCACTCCCGGTGATGACCGTAGTTGGAGTAGTTCATGTATTCACTAAGTTCTAATGCTTTGGTCCGGTACTCTACTAAAAGGAGGCCTTAATATCCCTTAGTTTCCAATAGGACCCCGCTGCCACGGGAGGGTAGGACAAAAGATACCAATGAAGTTCTTTTGCATAAGCACATATGACTACATTCGGAATACATGCCTACATTACATTGATGAACTGGAGCTAGTTCTGTGTCACCCTATGTTATAACTGTTGCATGAGGAATCGGATTCGACATAGTTAACCATCACTGATCCATTGCCTACGAGCTTTTCACATATTGATCTTTGCTTAGTTACTTCTCCGTTGCCACTGTTATGATTACTACAAAACTGCTACTGTTACTTTTTCCACCATTACCGTTACTTCCATACTACTTTGCTGCAGATATTAAGTCTTTCAGGTGTGGTTGGATTGACAACTCAACTTCTAATACTTGAGAATATTCTTTGGCTCCCCTTGATTCGAATCAATAAATTTGGGTTGAATACTCTACCCTCGAAAACTGTTGCAATCCCCTATACTTGTGGGTTATCAAGACTATTTTCTGGCGCCGTTGTCGGGGAGCATAGCTCTATTCTTTGAGTCACTTGGGATTTATATCTGCTGATCACTATAAAGAACTTGAAAGATGAAAGAACTAAGATTTTTCCCTCAACTACGAGGGGAGGTAAGGAACTGTCATCTAGCTCTGCACTTGATTCACCTTCTGTTTTGAGTAAACTTGCGACACCTGCACCTGCTATTGATTCTGATATGTCGCATGTTATTGATGATGCCACTTCTGCTATGCATGATGCTTATGATGAAACTACTTCTATGCTTGGTAATACAGTGCCATTAAGTGAATTTCTTGATGAACAACTTGCTAGGGTTAGAGAGAATGAAATTACTGAAACTGATAATATTGATGAAAGTGATGATGAATATTCTCCCCCTAGATATGAATTGCCTGATGTGCCTAAGGGTTATGTTATGGATGAAGAAACTGCTAGAGACATTTTTGCTTGCAAAGATAGATACGATCTTAAGAAACTGTTAGCTAAGCTAAAAGAAAAGTCTCTGAATGCTAGAATGAAATATGACCCTGCTTTTGCTACTTCACCTATCTGTGTTACTGATAAGGATTATGATTTCTCTGTCGATCCTGAGTTAATTACTTTGGTTGAATCTAATCCTTTTTATGGCTATGAATCTGAAACTATTGTGGCACATCTCAGTAAATTGAATGATATAGCCACCCTATTCACTCATGAGGGAAAAATTTCCTATTATTTTATCCTTAAATTGTTTCCTTTCTCATTAAAGGGTGATGCTAAGATATGGTTTAATTCTCTTGCTCCTAGTTGTCTGCGTAGTCCCCAGGATATGATTTATTACTTCTCTGCTAAATATTTCCCCGCTCATAAGAAACAAACTGCCTTAAGGGAAATATATAATTTTTTGCAAATTGAAGAAGAGAGTCTCCCACAAGCTTGGGGGAGGCTTATCCAATTACTTAATGCTTTGCCTGATCATCCTCTCAAGAAAAATGAAATACTTGATATCTTCTATAATGGACTAACTGATGCTTCCAGAGACCACCTGGATAGTTGTGCTGGTTGTGTTTTCAGGGAAAGAACTATTGAGCAAGCTGAATTGCTATTGAATAATATATTGAGCAATGATAATGATTGGACACTTCCCGAACCAACTCCTAAGCTAACTCCGAAGAAAAGGGGTATTCTATTTCTCAGTCCTAAAGATATGCAAGAGGCAAAGAAATCTATGAAAGTAAAAGGTATTAAAGATGAAGATGTTAAGACTTTACCACCTATTGAAGAAATACATGGTCTTGATAACCCGACACAGGTAGTAAAGGTAAATTCTCTCTGTAGATTTGATGAAGGTGATATTCCTCGTTATAAGTCTGCTAGCCAATGCTTGGATGCTTATGTTGGTAGAGAATTGAAACGTAATGCTTATATGATTGAACACTTGAGTGATTATATGTCTAGAGTTAAAGGTGACCTTAAGCTTATTAGTAAACATGCATCTGTGGTTACCACTCAAGTAGAACAAGTACTTAAAGCACAAGATGATTTGCTCAATTAGTTAAATAATAAAAACAATGATAATGTTGTTAGAGTTATGACTAGAGGTGGTAGAATGACCCAGGAACCTTTGTATCCTAAGGGCCACCCTAAGAGAGTTGAGCAAGATTCTCAGAGAACTAATATTGATGCACCTAGTCCTTCTAAGAAGAAGAAAAAGAAAAATGATAGGACTTTGCATGCTTCTAGTGAACCTGTTATAGACACACCTGAGAATCCCAATGATATTTCTATTTGTGATGCTGAAACACAATCTGGTAATGAACATGAAACTAGTGATAATGGTAATGATGATGTTCATGCTCAACCTAGTAATAATAATGATGTAGGATTTTGAGCGCTTTGCTGAAATGATTAGACCTATCTTTCTGCATATGCGTTTGACTGATATGCTTAAAATGAATCCCTATGCTATCCCTATGCTAAGTATATGAAAGATATTGTTACAAATAAAAGAAAGATACTGGAAGCTGAAATTTCCACCATGCTTGCTAATTATACTTTTAAGGGTGGAATACCAAAGAAACTTGCAGATCCAGGAGTACCAACTATACCATGCTCCATTAAAAGAAACTATGTTAAAACTGCTTTATGTGATCTTGGAGCCGGTGTTAGTGTTATGCCTCTCTCTTTATATCATAGACTTGATCTGGATAAGTTGACACCTACTGAAATCTCTTTGCAAATGGACGATTGAATGGATCGAGAAGAGGCGTCTAGGGGGGTTGAATAGACCCTCAACACACAAAGTTGGCAGTTTTTAAGTTTTTCAAGTTTAGGTAGAGTTTAAGCACAAGTTCAACCTTTCACAATATATATAAAGCAAGCATGCAAAGAGTATATGGGCAACGGAAAGTAAAGCATGCAACTTGCAAGAAAGTAAAGGGATGGGATTGGAGTGTGCAAACGCAATTGGAGACACGGATGTTCTTGGCGTGGTTCCGATAGGTGGTGCTATCGTACATCCACGTTGATGGAGACTTCAACCCACGAAGGGTAACAGTTGCGCGAGTCCACGGAGGGCTCCACCCATGAAGGGTACACGAAGAAGCAACCTTGTCTATCCCACCATGGCCATGTCCCACGAAGGACTTGCCTCACTAGGGTAGATCTTCAAGAAGTAGGGATCTCCTTGCCCTTACAAACACCTTGGTTCACTCCACAATCTTGTCGGAGGCTCCCAAATGACACATAACCAATCTAGGAGACACCACTCTCCAGAAGGTAATAGATGGTGTGTTGTTGATGAACTCCTTGCTCTTGTGCTTCAAATGATAGTCTCCCCAACACTCAACTCTCTTGCATAGGATTCGATTTGGTCGAAAGATGATTTGAGTGGAAAGCAACTTGGGGAAGGATAGAGATCAAGATTCATATGGTTGGATTGGAATATCTTGGCCTCAACACATGAGTAGGTGGTTCTCCCTCAAAAAATGAACGCTGGAAATGTAGGCACGTTCTGATGGCTTCCCCCACGAATGAGGAGAGGGCGGAGGGGTATATATAGCCTCCACACAAAATCTAACCATTACACACAATTCACGAAACTCGGTGGGACCGAATCAGAAAACTCGGTCGGACCGATTTAGTTCATAATGTGACCGTTAGGCATTTCGGTGGGACCGACATGATCAACTCGGTGGAACCGATGTGCAAGGGTTAGGGTAAAACCTCATCTCATTTTGACCGATTACACAACTCAGTGGGACCGATTTGGTAACAAGCAAAACAGAGAGTTGGCCAAGCAAACTCGGTGTGACCGATTACACTTTCTTGGTGAGACCGAAAATATTTCAATAGATAACAGGGATTTGCAAGCCCATCTCGGTGAGACCGAGATCCCATTGGTTAGACCAAAGTGACTAGGGTTTTTGGCAGTGGCTATGTCAAATGAACTCGGTGGCGCCGGATGGATAAAATCGATGGGGCCGAGTTTGACCTTTGCTTTGGGACATGTGTGGATATGAGAAAGTGGTTGAGGGCTTTGGATCATATCACTAAGCATTTTGAGCAAGCAAGCATTAAGCAACACCTCATCCCCTTTTAATAGTATTGGCTTTCATATAGACTCAATGTGATCTTGGATCACTGAGATAGAAAATGTAGAGTCTTGAACTTTGAGCTTGAGCCAATCCTTTGTCTTTAGCATCTTGAAGGGGTTCCACATCCTCGTGTCCATGCCACTCCACTGTTGGATTTATCTGAAATACACTAGATAAAAGTATTAGTCCAACAAGAGATATGTTGACATTAATACCAAAATCACCCAGGGAGCACTTGTGCTTTCAATCTCCCCCTTTTTGGTAATTGATGACAACATACATCAAAGCTTTAGATAAAGATATAGAGAAAGACAAGTAAAGCTTTGGAAGGACATGGAACATGCATAGGCTCCCCCTACATGTATGCAATCATGTAAATATGGAACATAAGACCAAGTGAGTGCATAATCATGACAGAGCAGGCAATGAGTTATATGTATCTTGGCTATATGCATCAGAGTAAATGGTGTGATTTTGAGAAAGTACCTTCATGCTCATGAGTCCTTCTTGCAAGCAATATGTACATCAGCAAGAGATCCTCATGCGCATGAATGTGATGCATATACTTAGCTTGTGGTCTTGAGCTAGCTTTGGAAGAGATGAACCTGAGAAAACAAGGTTAGACAACAGAGAGATATCTACTAAGCAGAGCAAGAGCAGTAAACCACAAGAGTACCAAGATTGGGATGACATGTATACAGTAAGTACTAGGTACTCTATTTGAGTGTAGACATGTCCCCAAAGGTAAAATATTCAATGAATACGAAGATTTCCTTCCCTTAGTTGTCTTTCTCCCCCTGAATCTTATATGAGATATTGGGAGAAGATAGGGAAAAGAAAATCAGAGAAAAGCAAACACAAAACAACATGAACATGTCTTCCCCTCAAAGGACATGTAAGTTCTCTCCTCTTGAATACCAAGCATCTGGGGCTTTTCTACGAAAAGAATAACTCTCTCCCCCTGTTGAAGTGATTAAGCTTTGATGTGATCTCTCTCTCTCCCCGTTTGTCATCAATTTCCAAGAAGGATTCTTCTGGATGTGATGCAAATAGGTTTGGTCCTTGAGTCACAGAGTAAAGCAGCATATAGAATATGATGCTGGTAGAGATAAGAATCATCGAGTGGAGCTGGAACAGAATATGCAGGATGCAAATGACAAAGTGTTTTCTCAGCATTGAGATCGGCTACACCGAGTTGTTTTCTTCGGTGGCACCGAAGAGTTTCGGTTTGACCGAAAGAGACAAGTCAGTTTGTCTGAGTTCATCATAGAGAAAAAGCACTAGTCAGCTCAGCTCACTAAGCAAATAAGATCTTACGAGGATTTTCAAGGAATTTGATGCAGAGAAATGCAGAACAGAAATAAAAAGAGAAGAAATCTAGATGAAGTTTGTTTTGAAAGGGGAAATAAATATGCATGAGACAAATGCAAGAACAAGGATAAACACTAGAGAACTTCATCTAGAATTGGTCGGCGACAAAGTCACCTATGTTAGAGTATATTGACTTAGGAGTCAAGTGAAGAAACTTGATCATAGGTCATACTCATCGTTTAAGCTGAAAATGGGGTTGCCATTTTTCGTTTAAGAATTTTGATGTATTCACATCTTGTTGAGCTGCTTTGACCCATGACTTGGGGTAAAGCTTCTCTAAGATGGAATAACATACCTTGGGTGGTGGTGTTGATCTTGATCTTGTAGTAGAACTAGTGTGGGATGCTTAATGTTGATGTAGTTCATTTGGAGCACCACTAGTAATTGGAGTTTATCTACCTACATGAATTAGTTTTTGCAAGGAATAGCACTTGTGTACCCAAAATGACAATCATGAAATTTGATATAAGAATTGTCAAAGGATATATTTGAAGGGTTTCAAGCTTCCTTGTCTTCAACCACCGTAATGTAGAGACTTGGTGATGTAGAGATTGCTCTAGATGTGAACAAGTTGCAAATAGATTTAGATTCATCCAAGTACCTACAAGGGTTATATGACATGCAAGGGTGCAAATATATCCAAGATATGTGATTATCATCATAAAAGAAATATCAAGGATTAGTCATAGGCTCATGTCTTGCATGTATCCAAATGGAGTTTCTACTCCAGGTTTGAAGCATCAATGATGTTCAATTCACCTCTCAACCTGCAAAACACTTTCTCATCAAGTGGTTTAGTGAATATATCCGCCAATTGCTTGTCGGTATGAACATGCTTAAGGTTAATATCACCCTTCGCAACATGATCTCAAATGAAATGATGACGAACTTCAATGTGCTTAGTTCGAGAGTGTTGCACGGGATTGTGAGCAATCTTAATAGCACTTTCATTGTCACAAAGCAAAGGAACATGTTTCACATATATCCCATAATCTTTAAGAGTTTGGGTCATTCAAAGTAACTAAGCACAACATGAACCGGCAGCAATGTATTCCGCTTCAGCGCTGGATAAGGATAACATGAACCGGCGGCAATGTATTCCACTTCGGCAGTGGATAAGGATATCGAGTTTTGTTTCTTGGAGGACCAAGACACAAGAGATCTACCAAGAAATTGACAAGTACCCGAAGTGGACTTTCTATCAACCTTGTCTCTGGCATAATCCGAGTCGGAGTAGCCAACAAGATCAAAAGAAGACCTCTTAGGATACCAAATGCCAAAATTTGGTGTATGTATTAAGTATCTCACTATCCTTTTCACAGCCTTAAGATGACATTCTTTAGGGACTGCTTGATATCGTGCACACATGCACACACTTAGCATAATGTCGGGATGAGAGGCACATAGATATAGTAATGAACCAATTATAGAGCGGTAAACTTTTTGATCAATAGGTTCACCATCTTTAGTCAAGCCAAGATGTCCACTAGTAGGCATGGGTGTACCCATACCTTTGCATTCTGGCATGTTGAACTTCTTGAACAAGTCTTTGGTGTAGTTCATTTGAGAGACAAAGGTACCTTCCTTAGTTTGCTTGATTTGCAAGCCAAGAAAGAACTTGAGTTCACTCATCATAGACATCTCAAACTTCTCTGACATAAGCTTCCCAAACTTCTCACTAAAATGAGGGTAAGTTGATGCAAATATAATATCATCAACATAGATTTGGCACACAAATAATTTTCCATGAACCCTTTTAGTGAAAAGAGTAGAATCAAATTTTCCAATCTCAAAGCCTTTTTTAAGAAGGAACTTGGTCAAGCATTTATACCATGCTCTAGGAGCTTGTTTAAGACCATAAAGAGCTTTGTGAAGTTTGTAAACATGATTGGGTTTCTTCGGATTAACAAAGCCGGGAGGTTGTTTAACATAAACTTCCTCCTCAATTTCACCATTTAGAAAGGCACTTTTAATGTCCATTTGGTATAATGTGATATCATGGTGATTAGCATAGGAAAGGAAGATGCGAATGGACTCAAGTCTAGCAACGGGGGCATATGTCTCACCATAGTCCATACCTTCGACTTGAGTGTAGCCTTGGGTGACGAGACGTGCTTTGTTGCAAACTAATTGTCCATCTTCATCTTGCTTGTTGCAAAACACCCATTTGGTACCGATGATGTTGTGGTTATCATCGGGCTTCTCGACCAATGTCCACACTTGGTTTCTCTCAAAGTTGTGTAGTTCTTCATGCATGGCATTTATCCAATCCGGATCTTCCAATGCTTCTTCAACCTTCATGGGTTCAATGCTAGAGATGAATGAATAATGTTCACAAAATTTAGCCAAACGAGATTTAGAGCGAGTGATTCTCCCAGTTTGGATATCAGTGTAGATTTGCTCGATGGGATGGTCCCTAGCAACTCTTGCTCCAACTCGTGAGAGCTTTTGCTTTGATCGGGGTGGAACATCTTGTTCATCATCTCGTTCTTCTTATTGTTCTTCTTCATTGTTGACGTTGTTATTCTCTCGTCCTGGTGGAGAAGGAGATTGATGTGGTTCATCTTGGTGTAATTCCTCGTTTTCTTCATCTTGGTGTGTCCCACTTGTGGATGTTTCCATATCAACTCTTGGTTCACCCTGTCGTGAGGTAGAAGCTTCCACTTGGACAGACGAGGTACTCTCCTTCGCCTACGTTGGACGGACCTTGCCAATAGACAAGTCTTGGATTGCTTCCGAAGGATCTTTATCTCCTACATCAATTGGCAATTGCTCTACTTGCGGCCGTTAGATTAATCAAACTTCACATCTACCGTCTCTTCAACCTTTCGGGTGAAATTGTTGTAGACATGGTAAGTGTGAGAGTTTGAGCCATAACCAAGTAGGAAACCTTCATGAGATCTGGGAGCAAATTTAGAACGACGATGCTTATCAAGAATGTAGCACTTTGAGCCGAATACTTGAAAGTATCCAACTTGGGGTTTGTTACCGGTGAGTAGCTCGTATGTTGTCTTGCCGAGTAGCTTGTGAAGATACAAGAGATTTGTCACATGACAAGTTGTCTCAACCGCTTCCGTCCAAAAGTGCTTTGGAGTCTTGTACTCATCAAGCATCGTTCTTGACATTTTGATGAGCTTCCGGTTCTTCCTCTCAACAACTCCATTTTGTTGAGGTGTGTACGTAGCCGAGAACTCATGTGAAATCCCTTCTTCGTCAAGAAAGGTGTCCACATTGGCGTTCTTGAAATCCGTTCTGTTGTCACTGCAAAACTTCTTAATCTTCACTTCAAACTGATTTTGGGCCTTCCTAGCGAAGTTTTTGAAGATCTTCTGGACCTGCGATTTATCATCGAGAAAGAACACCCACGTAAATCTTGAAAAATCATCAACTATAACTAGACCAAATGAGTTTCCACCGAGACTTTTGTAAGCATTGGGACCGAAAGATCCGTGTGAAGTAGCTCGAGCGGTCTCCTTGTGGTCATGATGTTGTTCACGGGGTGGCTTCCTCCAACCTGTTTTCCTGCTTGACAAGTGCTGCAAAGTCTATCCTTATCAAATATGACATCTTTAACACCAAGGATATGATCACCTTTAATAAGCTTTTCAAGGTTTCGCATGCCCACATGACCTAACCGCCTATGCCACAACCAGCCTTTAGAAGATTTAGAAATTAAGCAAGTTCTAGGTTGAGCCTTTTTAGTGAAATCAACAATGTATAGATCACCTTTACGTATACCAGTAATGACCATTTTATGATTATCTCTATGAAACACTAGGCAATCTACTTTGGTAAATAGGACATAGAAACCAAAGTCAGCTAGTCTAGAAAGAGAAAGCAGATTATAGCCAATAGATTCAACGAGCATGCCATTTTGTATGGAGCTATCATGTGAGATGGCCACCTTACCGAGGCCAACCACCTTACCCTTTGAGTTATCACCAAAAGTGACATACTTTCGAGGGCCGTCGTTTTCAGCAAGCTCACGAAACATATATTTATCTCCGGTCATGTGATCGGTACATCCACTATCAAGGACCCATTCCTTTCCTCCTGCCATGTATCCTCGAAGATTTGCCATAAGACCAAAGTGTCTCATTGCATCATCAAGATCATAGTCACTATCATCATCCTCATCATAGTATCCATGTTCAACATCGTCATGTGGTGGATCAATTCCTAGAGAGGGTGATTCATTAGAGAAATGATTTTGACAATGATCATCTTTATGAATTCTAATTGCTTCGGAAATGATATTGCTAATAATTCCAACATCTCCTTTGGCACGCATAAGATTTGTAAGCTCAAATAGACAATCACCAAACTTAGGATCATTGGAGTTCATCTTACTCAAGGCAATAGACTTATGGAGAATCTCATCTAGATTTTGGAAGGAATAGTTTGGAAATCTTTCCTCAAGAAATCTCCATATAGTGTAGGCACAATTAAGAGTAGGAAAAGCAACCAATCAAGCTTCTAGGCAAACCTCTAGTGATAAGATTAATGGTCCTAAGATTGCGAATCATGTCAATGGACTCATCAAGAGTAGGATGCATAGGATAAACATGAGGTGCACAAGGGCTAGTAATGTACTTGTTCAAATGATATTCATTGAAAATCACAAGCATCTCATTTTTCCACTCATGAAACTACTCGCCATCAAGTATAGGCACTCTATGTTTAAGACTCCCCAAAGTAGACTCATCCATCTTCCTCCAATGGTGTTTAAACCAAAGCAATGGAGACCAAAGCTCTGATACCGATTGAAAGGATCGAGAAGAGGCGTCTAGAGGGGGGGTGAATAGACCCTCAACACACAAAGTTGGCAGTTTTTCAAGTTTAGGTAGAGTTTAAGCACAAGTTTAACCTTTCACAATATATATCAAGCAAGCATGCAAAGAGTATGTGGGCAGCGGAAAGTAAAGCATGAAACTTGCAAGAAAGTAAAGGGATGGGATTGGAGTGTGCAAACGCAATTGGAGACGCGGATGTTTTTGACGTGGTTCCGATATGTGGTGCTATCGTACATCCATGTTGATGGAGACTTCAACCCACGAAGGGTAACGGTTGTGCAAGTCCACAAAGGGCTCCACCCATGAAGGGTCCACTAAGAAGCAACCTTGTCTATCCCACAATGGCCATCGCCCACGAAGGACTTGCCTCACTAGGGTAGATCTTCATGAAGTAGGCGATCTCCTTGCCCTTACAAACACCTTGGTTCACTCCACAATCTTGTCGAAGGCTCCCAAGTGACACCTAACCAATCTAGGAGACACCACTCTCCAAAAGGTAATAGATGGTGTGTTGTTGATGAACTCCTTGCTCTTGTGCTTCAAATGATAGTCTCCCCAACACTCAACTCTCTCTCATAGGATTGGATTTGGTGGAAAGATGATTTGAGTGGAAAGCAACTTGGGGAAGGCTAGAGATCAAGATTCATATGGTTGGATTGGAATATCTTGGCCTCAACACATGAGTATGCGGTTCTCTCTCAGAAAATGAATGCTGGAAATGTAGGCACGTTCTGATGGCTCCCCCCACGAATGAGGAGAGGGTGGAGGGGTATATATAGCCTCCACACAAAATCTAACTGTTACACACAATTCACGAAACTCGGTGGGACCGAATCAGAAAACTCGGTCGGACCGATTTAGTTCATAATGTGATCGTTAGGTATTTCGGTGGGACCGACATGATCAACTTGGTGGAACCAATGTGCAAGGGTTAGGGTAAAACCTCATCTCGGTTTGACCGATTACACAACTCGGTGGGACCAATTTGGTAATAAGCAAAACAGAGAGTTGGTCAGGTAAACTCGGTGTGACCGATTACACTTTCTCGGTGAGACCGAAAATATTTCAATAGATAACAGGGAGTTTGCAAGCCCATCTCGGTGAGACCGAGATCCCATCGGTTAGACCGAAGTTACTAGGGTTTCTGGCAGTGGCTATGTCAAATGAACTTGGTGGCGCCGGATGGATCAAATCGGTGGGGCCGAGTTTGACTTTTGGTTTGCGACATGTGTGGATATGAGAAAGTGGTTGAGGGCTTCAGAGCATATCACTAAGCATTTTGAGCAAGCAAGCCATTAAGCAACACCTCATACCCTTTTAATAGTATTGGCTTTCCTACAGAATCAATGTGATCTTGGATCACTGAAATAGAAAATGTAGAGTCTTGAACTTTGAGCTTGAGCCAATCCTTTGTCTTTAGCATCTTGAAGGGGTTACACATCCTCTTGTCCATGCCACTCCACTATTGGACTTATCTGAAATACACTAGATAAAAGTATTAGTCCAACAAGAGATATGTTGACATTAATTACCAAAGTCACCCAGGGAGCACTTGTGCTTTCACCGATAAATCAACTTCTATACCAGTCGGTATTTGTGAGGATGTGCCTATTGTGGTTGCAAACGCTACTATTTTAACGGACTTTGTTATTCTTGATATTCCCGAGGACGACAATATGTCGATCATCCTTGGTAGACCTATTCTAAATACTGCAAGGGCTGTTATTGATTGCAACAAAGGCAATGTCACTTTTCATGTTAATGGTAATGAGCATACGGTACACTTTTCGAGGAAACAACCTCAAGTTCATAGTATCAATTCTATTGAAAAAATGTCAATGATTACTATTGGAGGTTTTGAATTCCCTTTTCCTACTGTCTAAAAGAAATATGATATTCTTATTGTTGGGGACATGCATATCCCTGTTGAGGTAACCTAGTGTTATTCGAAAATTCTCCGATTTCATGTTATTCGGAAGAGGTTTGTTAACAAGACTTGATCAACCTTGTTAGTGGATTCCTTTTGATGAGCATAAGATGGACGAAGTTAGAAAGCACAACTCTCTGTACCATCCTTTTACTTTCTGTTATTTAGATTAAATAAAGTGAAAATAGTATTTTCTGTCTGTTTTCTGATTTATCCATGCAATAAAAAATACCCTGAAAATAAAAGTTCTCCAAATGCCTTGAAAATGAAGTATAATTTTTGTAGAATATTTAAGAATTTCTGGCACTGAGAACACACCAGGGGGACCCACCATTTGGCCATGAGGGCACAGGGTGCGCCCACCCCTCTAGTACACGCCCCCTGCCTCGTGGGCCCCACGTGGCCCCCCTCCACTTATTCCAGCACCCACACACTTCATCTTCCTCCAGAAAAATCCTCCCATAGCTCAAACCCGTGTTCTAGCTCATCTTGCTGCCGTTTTTGATCTCCTTGCTCAAAGATTCATTCACAAAACTGTTTTGGGGGATTGTTCTTCGGTATGTGACTCCTCCAATGGTCCAATTAGTTTATGTTCTAGTGCTTTATTTATTGCAAATTTTTGCTGCTGAGGTGACCCTATCCTTGAGCTTGCATGTCAAATTTATATGGTCCAAAGTAGTTTTAATGCATGATATACCCTCTAGGCACTTGTGGGAGTAGTTGCTATCAATATTGTTGAGTTTGGTTCACTTTTATTTGGAGTCACTAAAAATTTCAGAAATTTTTCAGAGAAGAAAATGATGAAGAGATTGTTGAGGGGCTCCTCGAGCCGAATCTCGAAGGATAAGCAGAATGAGGAGAATAAAAAGCCCAAATACAATCTTCCTCGCACCACGGAGGTCCACTCATGTGAATGGCCTTGTGATGTGTTCTTGTGGGCCGCCAAAATTTACGACGACTTCTATTACTTGGCTGAGAATGTAGGCCTCACCGACTTCCTCCACGACCAGCGCGAACAGTATCTCCTACTCACTAATATTTTCGTGCAAAACTTTTACTTCCATGCTAAGAAATCACCACCTTTAGTGGAGTTTCACTTATATGATGAGGTTAAGGAGATGTCAGTCCATGATTTTTGTTTGGTTTGCATGATACTCTTTGTGGGCAGCATCGAGGAACCACATCCTAGTGATGTGGATGGATTTACTGATAGGATTGTTGTAGGAGAAACAAGGAAAGTTTCGGATGCAAGAACTACTAGTATACATTTTCCTGTTCTACGTTACTTTGCGATATTTGCTAGCAGACACTTGATTGGTCGCGGGAACAGCGGAAACATTAGTGCTCCTGACCTTGTTATTTTGCGCCATGCTTTGTTTCGTGATACAACTTTCAGTTTAGGCGCAATTGTTGCTAAACGGTTAAGTCTGAACCGTACCAAGGGCCCCATCTTCGGAGGCATCTTTGCTTCACGCCTTGCTAAACACTTTGAGATACCTATTAGGCATTATGAGAAAGAGGAAAAGTGTTTGCCCAATATTTTTCTAGACTATAAGAGTATGGTAGCACATGACTTTATTGTTAAAAATAAGAAAAAGATGCTTAAGTATAACTTGATATTTTCTAAAACTCACTGTGAGAATATTACCTTGCCTGCACCCGATTTGTTTAACATACTTTCAGGCACGTACCTCATCTTGCCCGAGGCCATTTATGCATACTGGAATCTGACACAAGTTCCAGAGCTTGAGCTAGAGCCGCCACTTGACCCTTAGTGACAGTCTATTTATCAATGGGATCCGGAGGAGATCGCCAACCAGTGGCACCCCAAGGACCCTCCTCAGTACACCGGAGAGAGTAGCTTCGATCCATGGGCATAGACCAACTTAGGCCAAAAGCCTAAGCTTGGGGGAGTACGTATTTCTCACCAACATTACATTCATGTTCAGACACTCATTCTAGTTGTCGGTGTTCATACTTTTTCATTGTACTATCCATGCTAGTTTATTTTCTTTTCTTGCTTTCTTCTTGTGTGTTTGAAAAAACTTAAGAAAACCAAAAACATAGTTGTAGCCTTTAGCTAGTTTACTTTCCATGCTTGTAGTAGTAATACTAAAAGAAAACCCAAAAAGATTTCCCGTTCTTCTTTTGCTTGTTGGGAGCTTTCCCGTGTAAATAGTTTTATTTCTTTTCTTTTCTTTGGGGGTCTAGAGGAGAAGACCACGATGAAAATGTTGAGTGGATCTCATATGCATTATTGTTGATCTAACCAATAGCCCATATTACCTTGTCATCTCCTTTGTATTAAATGCTTGCAAATTCTAGCTTAGTCCAATGCACGTCAACTATTATTATTATCCACACCGTTTGGTCGTGCGAGTAAAAGGCAATAATGACGATATATGATGGACTGATTGAGATGAGAGAAGCTGGTATGAAATCGACCTATCTTGTTTTCGTAAATATGATTAGTTCAGCGTTCCTGATTCAGCCTATTATGAATGAAACATACTTGCAATAACAATTAGAGATTATAGTTGCTCATGCCATGCTTAATTAGCTAGGAGTTTATAATGGTTTACCTTGCGTTCCAACATCCTATTAAAATGGTTGTGATGTGGTATGATAGGGTGGTATCCTCCTTTGAATGATTTGAGTGGCTTGACTTGGCACATGTTCACACATGTAGTTGAAACAAAATCAACATAGCCTCCATGATATTTATGTTCATGGTGATTTATATCCTACTCATGCTTGCACTCATTGTTGATTAATCTTAATGCATGTTCATGACTGTTGTCGCTCTCTAGTTGGTTGCTTCCCAGTCTCTTTCTAGCCTTCACTTGTACTAAGCTGGGACTGTCTATATCTTCCATGCTAGGTGGGTTATTCTCACGATGAGTGGACTCCGCTCATCATTCACGAGAAAATGGACGATAACCGGGATGCCCAGTCCCATGCTCAAATCAAATCAAAATAAATGCAAACAAAACTCCCCCAGGATTGTTGTTAGTTGGACGGCACCTGTTGTTTCGGGCCAGCCATGGATTGATGCTCGTTGGTGGTGGGGGAGTATAAACTTTACCATTCTATTTGGGAACCGCCTATAATGTATGTAGCATGGAAGATATCAAGATCTCTCGGTTGTTATGTTGACAATGAAAGTATGCCGCTCAAAATATTATTCATCTCTGTTTCAAAACTCGAGCTCTGGCACCTCTGCAAATCCCTGCTTCCCTATGTGAAGGGCCTATCTATTTACTTTTATGTTGAGTCATCATCCTCTTATTAAAAAGCACCAGTTGGAGAGCACCGTTGTCATTTGCATGCATTTTATTAATTTACATTGAGTATGACTGTGAATGCATCTCTTTTACCATGAATTACAATGTCTAGTCAGTTCTTGATCTTCAGGGGTGCTCTGCATTTATGTTTTGCGGTCTCAGAAAGGGCTAGCGAGATATGATTTTGTTATATCATATTATGATTGTTTTGATAAAGTGTTGTCATATGAGATTTATTATTATTGCTCACTAGTTGATTATGCCATTGATATGAGTAAACATGAGACCTAAGTGTTATTGTGAATATGGTTAGTTCATAATCTTTGTTGAAAACTTGAATGCTGGCTTTACATATTTGCAACAACAAGATCAAATAGAGTTTGTAAAAGTTTTTCTTTATCACTTTCAGTTTGTCAACTGAATTGCTTGAGGACAAGAAAAGGTTGAAGCTTGGGGGAGTTGATATGTCTCCAACGTATCTACTTTTCCAAACACTTTTGCCCTTGTTTTGCACTCTAACTTGCATGATTTGAATGGAACTAACCCAGACTGATGCTGGTTTCAGTAGAACTGCCATGGTGTTATTTTTGTGCAGAAACAAAAGTTCTCAGAATGACCTGAAAATCCACGGAGACATGTTTTGGAATTAATAAAAAAATTTGGTGAAAGAATCAATGTCAGGGGGCCCACACCCTGTCCACGAGGGTGCAGGGCGCCCCCTGGGGCGCGCCCCCTACCTCGTGGGCCCCTGGGACTCCACCGACCTCAACTCCAACTCCATATATTCACTTTTGGGGAGAAAAAAATTAGAGAGAAGGATTCATCGCGTGTTTACAATACGGAGCCGCCGCCAAGCCCTAATCTTCCTCGGGAGAGCTGATCTAGAGTCCGTTCGGGGCTCTGGAGAGGGGAATCCATCGCCATCGTCATCATTAACCATCCACAATCCCCAATTTCATGATGCTCACCGCCGTGCGTGAGTAATCCCATCATAGGCTTGCTAGACGGTGATGGGTTGGATGAGATTTACCATGTAATCGAGTTAGTTTTGTTAGGGTTTGATCCCTAGTGTCCATTATGTTCTAATATTGATGTTGCTATGACTTTGCCATGCTTAATGCTTGTCAGTAGGGCCCGAGTGCCATGATTTAAAATCTGAACCTGTTATGTTTTCATGAATATATGTGAGTTCTTGATCCTATCTTGCAAGTCAATAGTCACCTATTATGTGTTATGATACGACAACCCCGAAGTGATAATAATCGGTACTACTCCCGGTGATGACCGTAGTTTGAGGAGTTCATGTATTCATTAAGCGCTAATGCTTTGGTCCGGTACTCTGTTAAAAGGAGACCTTAATATCCCTTACTTTCTAATAGGACCTCGCTATCACGGGAGGATAGGACAAAAGATGTCATGCAAGTTCTTTTCCATAAGCACGTATGACTATATTCGGAATACATGCCTACATTACATTGTTGAACTGGAGCTAGTTCTGTGTCACCCTATGTTATAACAGTTGCATGAGGAATCGCATCCGACATAATTATCCATCACTGATCCATTGCCTATGAGCTTTTCACATATTGATCTTTGCTTAGTTACTTGTCTGTTGCCACTATTACGATTACTACAAAACTGCTACTCTTACTTTTGCCACCGTTATCGTTACTTCCATACTGCTTTGCTACTAAATATTTTGCTGTAGATATTAAGTCTTTCAGGTTTGGTTGGATTGAGAACTCAACTGCTAATACTTGAGAATATTCTTTGGCTCCCCTTGTGTCGAATCAATAAATTTGGGTTGAATACTCTACCCTCGAAAACTATTGCGATCCCCTATACTTGTGGGTTATCAGGTTCTGGTACAAAGATTGAACACAAGAGATGAACTAGGGTTTGAGAGGAGATGGTGATGTTGAAAACATTGATGGAGATTGGCCTCTCAAATATGAGAGGTGAGGGAGTCCTGGACTAGGGGGTGTCCGGACAGCCGGACTATCATCGTCCGCCGGACTCCAAGACTACGAAGATACAAGATTGAAGACTCCGTCCCGTGTCCGGATGGGACTTTCCTTGGCGTGGAAGGCAAGCTTGGCGATACGGATATGTAGATCTCCTACCATTGTAACCGACTCTGTGTAACCCTAGCCTCCTCCGGTGTCTATATAAACCGGAGGGCTTTAGTCCGTAGGACACAACATACATTACAACAATCATACCATAGGCTAGCTTTAGGGTTTAGCCTCCTTGATCTTGTGGTAGATCTACTCTTGTACTACCCATATCATCAATATTAATCAAGCAGGACGTAGGGTTTTACCTCCATCGAGAGGGCCCGAACCTGGGTAAAACATCGTGTCCCTCGTCTCCTGTTACCATCCGCCTAGACGCACAGTTCGGGACCCCCTACCCGAGATCCGCCGGTTTTGACACCGACATTGGTGCTTTCATTGAGAGTTCCTCTGTGTCGTCACCGATAGGTTCGATGGCATCTTCAACCAACGACGCGGTCCAGGCGGAGACTTTTCTCCCCGGACAGATCTTCGTATTCGGCGGCTTCGCACTGCGGGCTAATTCACTTGGCCATCTGGAGCAGATCGAAAGCTACGCCCCTGGCCGTCAGGTCAGATTCGGAAGCCTAAACTTCACGGTCGACATCCGCGGGGACTTGATCTTCGACGGGCTCGAGCCACAGCCAGGCATGCCGCACTGTTGCGATGGGCATGATCTAGCTCTATCACCGAACAGTGCCTTGACGGCCGCACAACAATCCGCTCTGGCCCTTAGACCGGAGCCGATCACCCAGATCGAGGATCGATGGTTAGACACCGCCTCGGGGGCTTCAACTTCCACGGCGATGGAGCCGAACACTACCCTTGTCCCTCGCAAAGCCCGTGACTCCGAGGTGCCGGACTCCTTGCCGGACTCCGGACCTCCCGCGCCCCTGCCAATCGAATCTGATTGGGCGCCGGTTATGGAATTCACCGCCGCGGACATCTTCCAATACTCGCCCTTTGGCGACATCCTAAATTCGCTAAAGCATCTCTCGCTATCAGGAGAGTCCTGGCTGGACTATGGCCAGGATGGTTGGGATACGGACGACGAAATTCAGCGCCCACCCACCACCCACTTTGTAGCCACTATCGACGATCTAACTGACATGCTAGACTACGACTCCGAAGACATCGACGCTATGGACGACGATGCCGGAGACGAACAGGAACCAGCGCCTACAGGGCACTGGAAGACCACCTCGTCATATGACATATACATGGTGGACACCCCAAAAGATGGGGATGGCGAAGAAGCAGCGGAGGCAGATTCTTTAAAGAAACAGCCCAAGCGCCGGCGTCAGCGGCGCCGCTCTAAATCCCGCCACAGCAAGAATGGAGATTCCGGCACAGGAGATAATAATACCCCAGAGAGTGCTGAAGACAATCCCCTCCAGCAAGACTCAGCGCAGGAGGATGCAGAAGCAAGCCCTCACGAGAGGGCGGCAGACGAAGAGGTTGAGGATTATAACTATACACCTCCCTCCGAAGACGAGGCAAGCCTCAACGACGACGAATTCGTCGTGCCCGAGGATCCCGTCGAACAAGAGCGTTTCAAACGCAGGCTTATCGCCACGGCAAATAGCCTAAAGAAAAAGCAGCAGCAGCTTCAAGTTGATCAGGATCTGCTAGCCGATCGATGGACCGAGGTCCTCGCGGCCGAAGAGTATAAACTTGAACGCCCCTCCAAAAGTTACCCAAGACGCAAGCTGCTCCCCCGATTAGAGGAGGAAGCATACATACCTCCATCACCAGCGCACGATACGGCTGACCGATCACCCCGTGGTCATGACAGAGAGGCATCAAGGCCCCCAACCAAGACCGTACCCCGGCATCGCTCCAAGAGTACGAAGCCAAGAGGGAACGCACCGGACTTGCGAGATATATTGGAGGACAAAGCAAGGCAATCCAGATCCATCTACGGATCACGTGGGCGCCCCACGACCCACGACGAATACCGTCGCACCGGATACAATAACCCCGGCCGGGCCGAACACAGCAGACAACGCTCCCTCGAGCTGCGTCGTGATATTGCTCAATACAGAGGCGCCACACACCCGCTATGCTTCACTGATGAAGTAATGGATCATCAAATCCCTGAAGGGTTTAAACCCGTAAACATCAAATCCTATGATGGCACAACAGACCCCGCGGTTTGGATCGAAGATTATCTTATTCACATCCATATGGCCCGCGGCGACGATCTCCATGCCATCAAGTATCTCCCACTCAAGCTTAAAGGACCAGCTCGGCATTGGCTTAACAGCTTGCCCGCAGAGTCAATTGGGTGTTGGGAAGACCTGGAAGCCGCATTCCTCGATAACTTCCAGGGCACGTATGTGCGGCCACCAGACGCCGATGACCTAAGCCACATAATTCAGCAGCCAGACGAATCGGCCAGACAATTCTGGACACGGTTCTTGACAAAGAAAAACCAAATCGTCGACTGTCCAGATGCAGAGGCCCTTGCAGCCTTCAAACATAACATCCGCGACGAGTGGCTAGCCCGGCACCTGGGACAGGAAAAGCCGAAATCCATGGCAGCCCTCACGTCACTAATGACCCGCTTTCGCGCGGGAGAGGATAGCTGGCTAGCTCGCAGCAATAACCTCCGTAAAAATTCTGGCAGTCCGGATACTAAGGACAACAACGGCAGGTCACGTCCAAACAAAAACAAACGCCGCATTAACGGCGATGATAAGGAGGATACGGCAGTCAACGCCTGATTCTGAGGCTCTAAACCCGGTCAACGGAAGAAGCCATTCAAAAGAACCACTCCGGGTCCGTCCAATTTGGACCGAATACTCGACGGCTTATGCCAGATACATGGCACCCCTGAAAAGCCAGCTAATCACACCAATAGAGATTGCTGGGTGTTCAAGCAGGCAGGTAAGTTAATTGCCGAAAACAATGACAAGGGGCTAAACAACAACGACGAGGAAGAGACCCGACCGCCAAACAATAGAGGACAGAAGGGTTTCCCCCCACAAGTGCGGATGGTGAACATGATTTACGCAACCCATATACCCAAGAGGGAGAGGAAGCGCGCGCTAAGGGACGTCTATGCGATGGAGCCAGTCGCCCCGAAGTTCAATCCATGGTCCTCTTGTCCGATCACTTTCGATCGAAGAGACCATCCGACCAGCATACGCCACGGCGGATTCGCCGCATTGGTTTTAGACCCAATCGTCGATGGATTTCACCTCACGAGAGTCCTGATGGACGGAGGTAGTAGCCTGAACCTGCTTTATCAGGATACAGTGCGCAAGATGGGCATAGACCCCTCAAGGATTAAACCTACAAAGACAACCTTTAAAGGTGTCATACCAGGTGTGGAAGCCAACTGTACAGGCTCAGTCACACTGGAAGTGGTCTTCGGATCCCCGGACAATTTCCGGAGCAAGGAGTTAATCTTCGACATAGTCCCGTTTCGCAGCGGCTATCACGCTCTGCTCGGAGGAACCGCGTTCGCAAAGTTCAACGCGGTGCCGCATTATGCATACCTCAAGCTCAAGATGCCAGGCCCTCGTGGAGTCATCACGGTCAACGGAAATACGGAACGCTCCCTCCGAACGGAGGAACATACAGCGGCTCTCGCGGCAGAAATACAGAGCAGCCTTTTAAAGCAATTCTCGAGTCTGGCCGTCAAACGGCCGGATACAGCAAAACGCGCCCGAAGCAACACCAACCAAGACAACCTGGCACGATCAGAGCACGCGTAGCAATGCGGCCCTCACCCACGCCCTCACATGATTGCAAGGACAACTCCCCGCGTACATCATTATGCTTTGGAGATACCATGGGCGCAGGGGAAGGGGCACGACCACAATGAGCCCAGAGTGCGGCTCGACCACACCAGGGGCTCGCAAGTGTGCCCCCCTTCTCTTTTTATTATTATTATCATTTTCCTTCTTTGTATACACAGGACTCCGTTAACTAGAGGCCCTGTCCGGCGGTGAACCTGCCGAACTCACGATGCAATAGCCAGGGACGAAAGAAGGCTGCGACGAACACTCAGGTGGTCTCAATTACGAGCATTAAATTCGATTATATACACCAAGTCCGTAGCTCATCCCTGGAGGGAGACCTGTTTAAGTAGTCCAAATCCCTTGCTTACCGCACTATTTGTATCAATCCGCACTCATAGCAGACTTCCTTTAATAAATAATGCAGCACCTTTTTGACTGCAATTACATTACCATTTATATATATATATGTTCATTACATGACATCTTGCAACCGTATATTTTGGTACGGCCTAATACACCAGGGGCTTATGTTCCCCACATCATGGTGTGATAAGTCCGAACACTTTCATAAGTGTGGCACCCCGAACTTATAGCATTATATGAATCGGCTCCAAATCATGTCTTGGGTCAATAGTTGGGTTTGCCCGGCTCCCACGTTTTGGTGCCTTACGTTCCGTTCCGTCGGCTAAGGTGGCACTGGGAGAACCACTGCGATTGCGCCACGATTGAGCCGGGCGAGCACCTCAGTGGAGAAAGCTAAAACTGACCGGCATGATAAGGCGAGAGACTGGTCGCTGTTCGAGAGGTCTTTTCGGGTCCTTAAAGACTCACACCGCTTTGAGCGAAGTTCCGGATAATGTCCGACGAAGGCGTGGATAGCGCCCCAGATTCGGTCTTCCGAATACCAGGGGCTTCGCCGAAATTTAAAATTATAGAATTCTATGGCTAAGTGAGAGTGTTCAAGCATTATAAGTCCGGTTGCCTTGTTCGTTGTGTTGAGCGCCTCCCTAGATGGACCCAAAAATGGGAACAAGAGTGCTCAAGTTTATCCCGAACACCCCAGCACTAATGGCTCGGGGGCTGAAGCCAACGACTTGCCATCTCTCAGATTTTATAAACGGCCGCACAGAAGGTAATATTTTAAATTAAATAAGCGTTGCTTAATGCGCACATGAACAAAGTTTTCAGCGCCCAGGATAACACATAGCGAGTTTACTCAAAGATTACATTTCTGGGGCACTCATCCGCAATATCACGGGCTCCCTTCAGGACAGTTTTATAATACATTTCGGGCGTGCGATACTCCTTGCCCGGTGGCGGTGGGTCCGTGAGAAGCTTCTCCACATCCAACCTGCCCCAATGCACCTTTGTGCGGGCAAGGGCCCGACGAGCACCTTCAATACAGGCGGAGCGCTTGATGACCTCCACCCAGGGGCACGCATCCACCAGCCGCCGCACAAGGCCGAAGTAGCTCCCAGGCATGGCCTGTCCAGGCCACAGCCGGACTATAAGGCCCCTCATGGCCTCCTCAGCTACCTTGTGGAGTTCGACCAGCTATTTCAGCTGGTCGCTTGGGGGCACCGGATGGCCGGCCTCAGCGTACTGAGACCAGAAGACCTTCTCCGTCGAGCTCCCCTCCTCGCCACGATAGAATGCGGCGGCATCGGACAAACTACGCGGCAGATCTGCAAACGCCCCTGGAGAGCTCCGAATGCGGGTAAGTGTCAGGTAGTTTACATTAACATGCTTGCTTTGCATGAAAAATGCCTTACACGCCGCTATCTTCTTTACATCTTCAACCTCCTGAAGGGCCTTACGGGCCTCGGCCTTGGCGGACTTGGCACTTTCGAGAGCCGAGGCAAGCTCGGACTCTCGAGTCTTGGAGTCACGCTCCAAACTCTCATGCTTCTCCATGAGAGCCTGGAGCTCTTGCCGTACTTCCGCCACCCGTGCCTCTTGCTTTTCTCGCTCTGCTTGTTCCGCGGCTGCATTGCGTTCGGCCGCGGACACAGCCTCCTTCAGGGCTGCCACCTCGTTTGTGGCCCCTGCAATACCCATATTATCCTTGTTAATTTTATTGCAACCAAAATCCTTTTCTGTAAGGTAACTATTCAAAGTGGTGTTACTCACCTTCTTTGTCCTCGAGCTGCTTCTTGGCATGGCCGAGCTCTTGCTCGGACCGCTCGAGATCCTACTTCAACGCACCGACCTCCGCAGTCAGTGCGGCAGAGGTCAGCAACGCAGCCTGCAAACCCATATTGACATATTTTAAGCAACCCTGCGTATATCTTATTAGATCCTCAGTCCGGCTTTTCTTTTCGAACACCGAACCGAGCATCAGGGGCTACTGTCTATGCGGTATTACATTACATAATTATAACTTCTTACCTCAAAGCCTGTTAGAAGGCTACTGCAGGCTTTGGTCAGCCCGCTCTCGGCCAGCTGAACCTTCTGAATCACCGCACTCATGATAGTGCGGTGTTCTTCCTCGATGGAAGCGCCTTTAAGCGCCGCCAACAAGTTATCCGGCGCCTCCGGTTGGATGGAGGCCGCCGGTGTCACGGTCTTGCCCTTCTTTCGAAGGGGCCGCCTGCCGGACTCTGGAACCACTACGGGTTCTGATGTAGAGTCAGGCGCAAAGTCCGGGGGGCTTCTTGACGGCGCCTCCGGAGCCTCCTCCTGATGGGTCCCTCTCTGGGATCCCACCTCGGCGTCCTCGTCGGCGCGGGGGGTAGAGGCAGTCGGAAGTGAATCCACATCTGACGGGGCCAACGAACCGCTCGATGAAGCGGGGAGATCATCATCGGCCGGACTACGGACAGAATGCGGCATTAGAAGGACACTACGCGACATGAAAGAAATTGCATATCAGGGATCCGGATACTTACGATCTTGCCGGACGCCTGGCCCTTAAAGGCCACTCCTCCTCGCCAACGATGGTGTTGGCGAAACTGTCCGGGGGAATAGTTCTCCCCCTCTTGGACCCTTCGGCCTCCCCTATTGGGGAAGCCTTCCTCTTCTTCTCTCCCTCCTCCGGGAGAGAGTCTTCTTCCTCCTCCTCGTCTTCGGGGGAGGAGTCCGCCTCGTCGTCAGATGCCTGATTGCGGGAACTCTTTCGAGTCCCCGCGGCCACCTTCTTGGCCTTCTTCTCCGGCACCACGTGCGGTGCCGGAACCAGCAGCCCTGCTAGGCGAGCATTCACTGGGTCTTCTGGCATGGGAGCCGGGCTGATGAGCTGCTCGGCCTTCTCCATCCATTCCTGTCAAAGGAAAAGAGAGATTGAAACCCTCTTAGAATCAATTTTATTACCACAAGTGACCCGTAAAGGGGTCGAATCACTTACCTCGTCAGCCGGATGCTGCGAGCAAAATCCGCGATCTTCCGTCGCGGATGCGGGGGCTTCGGCGCCCTTAAACAGCACCCTCCAGGCGCCTTCGTACGTTGTGTCAAAGAGCCCGCTTAGCGCCTGGTGCTATTCCGGATTGAACTCCCACAGATTAAATGCCCGTTCTTGGCATGGGAGAATCCGGCGGATGAGCATGACCTGGACCACGTCGACGAGCCTAAGCTTATTGCTCACCAGCTTCTGGATGCAGGCTTGGAGTCCCGTCAGCTCCTTCGGATTGCCCCACAACAAGCCCTTCTCTTTCCAGGAGGTGAGCTGCCTGGGGATGCCAGATCTAAACTCGGGGGCCGCCACCCATGTGGGCTCGCGTGGCTCGGTGATGTAGAACCACCCCGATTGCCACCCCTTGACGGAGTCCACGAAGGCCCCTTCGAGCCAAAGGACGTTGGGCAACTTACCCAACATGGCGCCTCCGCATTCCGCTTGCGTGCCCTTCACAACCTTCGGCTTGACGTTGAAGGTCTTGAGCCACAGGCCGAAGTGGGGCCGGATGCAGAGGAAGGCCTCGCACACGACGATAAACGCCGAGATGTTGAGGATGAAGTTCGGCGCCAGATCGTGGAAATCCAGGCCGTAGTAAAACATGAGCCCCCGGACGAATGGGTGGAGTGGAAAGCCCAGTCCGCGGAGGAAGTGGGGAAGGAAGACGACCCTCTCATGGGGCCCAGGGGTAGGGATGAGCTGCCCCTCGTCGGGCAGCCGATGCGCGATATCGCCGGAAAGGTATCCGGCGCTGCGCAGCTTGGCGATGTGCTCCTCCTTAACGGTGGAGGCCAACCATTTGCCTCCCGCTCCGGACATATTCGGAGAAGGTCGAGGCGAGATGCGCGAGCTTGGGTGTTGGAGCTTGAGTGCGCGGAGATGGATAAGCAAAGGAGGAAGAAGGCGTAGGTGAGAAGGTAAATCCTTATCCCTTATATATAGGTGGACGAAAACTATGCGTCCCCCACCGGCCTGGTAAAACTCGCTTATCTCCCAAGCGCCACCATCAATGGCGCGGTTGGGTTACCCACGTCCGTATTGATGAGAATCCCGGAATAAGGGGAACACGATCTCTGCTTCGACAAGACGTGCCAAGGAAACCGGTTCGCTAAACGTGCTGAGGTGGTATAGTAAAAAATGATTCAAACAAAGGCTTGGTAGTGGTGTGATGTCACGCCGCATAATACGTCAGCAGATTGGACTGGTGTACATTTTATTCTCCCTACGGTGGAATGTGGAATTTATTTTGCAGAGTCGGACACTATCCTGGTGTTCATGATCTTCTTTGGATTATTCAAGGGAGGAACCCGCCTTGCAATGCCGAACATTATGCGCGCCGGACTTATCGTCATTGAAGCCTGGTTCAGGGGCTACTGAGGGAGTCCTGGACTAGGGGGTGTCCGGACAGCCGGACTATCATCGTCCGCCGGACTCCAAGACTACGAAGATACAAGATTGAAGACTCCGTCCCGTGTCCGGATGGGACTTTCCTTGGCGTGGAAGGCAAGCTTGGCGATACGGATATGTAGATCTCCTACCATTGTAACCGACTCTGTGTAACCCTAGCCTCCTCCGGTGTCTATATAAACCGGAGGGCTTTAGTCCGTAGGACACAACATACATTACAACAATCATACCATAGGCTAGCTTTAGGGTTTAGCCTCCTTGATCTCGTGGTAGATCTACTCTTGTACTACCCATATCATCAATATTAATCAAGCAGGACGTAGGGTTTTACCTCCATCGAGAGGGCCCGAACCTGGGTAAAACATCATGTCCCTCGTCTCCTGTTACCATCCGCCTAGACGCACAGTTCGGGACCCCCTACCCGAGATCCGCCGGTTTTGACACCGACAAGAGGGTTGTTGGTGATGACGATGGCTTCAGTTTCCCCCTCCGGGAGGGAAGTTCCCCTGGCGGAATCGCTTCGGCGGAGGGCAAAAGTGCTCCTGCCCAAGTTCCGCCTCGAGACGGTGGCGTTCTGTCCCGAAAGTCATCTCCTTATTTTTTTCTAGGTCAAAATGACTTATATACCAAAAGATGGGCAGTAGAGGTGGGCTGGGCTGACCACAACCCACCAGGGCGCGCCTGGGGTGCCTGGTGTGCCCTGGTGTCTTCTGGTCACCAAGTGCCCCCCCTCCGATAAATATTTCCTCCAGCATTTTTCATATATTCCAAAATAATTATCTGTGAAGTTTCAGCTTATTTGGAGTTGTGTATAATAGGTAATTCTGACGTAGCTTTTTCAGGTCCAGAATTCCAGCTGCCGGCATTCTCCCTATGCAACTTGCATATTATGAGAGGAAAGGCATTAGAATTACTCCGTAAAGCTTTATTATGCATAAAAACATTATAAATAACAGTAGGAAATCATGATGCAAAATGGAAATATCAGCCTCCTGCCCGGGACCTCCGAACTAGTCTTCGACGTTGAACTCCAAGTAGTATCCATCATCGGGGATACCTACATCCCAGAGGCTACTATCTGATAGCAGCAACCAGGCTGAAGGGAAAAGATGTGCAAAGAAACGGTGAGTACTCATCCAAAGTACTCGCAAAACTTACATCAGATCTATACTACATATGCATCGGTATCAAAGGAATGGGATAATATCAGTGGACTAAACTGCAGAAATGCCAGAATAGGGGGAGAAATCTCTATGTATCATAAGGCACCACCATATTTAAGCAAGATAAGAGAATTAGAGCATCTTGCAGCAAAGGAAGGGTAGGAGCGCATACGAGTATAAGTAAAAAATACAACAATACCACACTCAGTAACCCTTCCTCGATTCCCTGCGAGAAAGCGATCCTCGGACATTCCATATTTATTGAGGGTGAATCTTATTTAGTAACCTGTTCAAGTTGTATAGACATATATAGTGGGTGTGTTTTCTCAGGTATCCACTTCAAGTAGTATAAGTCTGGGATACGTCTCTAATCCTTCAAATAAACATATGTTTTGTTTGCCTGTACCGCTCATGGAGCAACAGGGCAGTCAATATCTTCCATGCTAAGCGGGTTATTCTCACGACGAGAGTTTATTCACTCGTCTTCCATGAGAGAGGCTGGTATTTGGGATGCCCAGTCCCGTCAAACACAAATAAAGAAAAAATATAATAGAACAAACTCCCCCAGGAATGTTGATTGTTTGGAGGGCACCCATGGATTCGGCTAGCCATGGCTTTTGTTTGTGTGGTTGTGGGGGAGTAAAAAATTTCTTTTTTGCATCGAAACCACCTACAATTTGTTTAGCATGGAAGATGTTGAAATCGTTTTGTCGTGACGTTGACATGAAAATCACACTACTCAAAAATGTATTCATCTCTGTTTCAAGCTCTAAGCTCTGACACCTCTGTAAATCTCTGCTTCCCTCTGCGAATGGACTTTCTATTTACTTTCATTGTTGAGTCATAGCCTTCTCATTTAAACACCAACATACAGAGCGCTATTGTCATTCTTAGTTTAACATGCATTGAGTCTAGTGAATGTTGGATGTGAGCATGACTGGATCTCCTCTACCCTGAATTACAATGTTTAATCATTGCTTGAACTTCAGGGGTGCTCTACATTTATGTTTTGCGGTCTCACAAAGGGCTAGAAAGATACCATGTTATCATATTATATCATGATTATTTTGAAAATTTTTGGCATTTGAAATATGTTATTATTGCTCACTAGTTGATTATGCCATTGATATGAGTAAATGTGAGTTCTAAGTGTTATCATTCACATGGTTAGTTCATGATCTTTGCTGAAAACTTGGATACTAGTTAAGTTTATATACAACAATGAAAACAAAAGAGTTTGTATAAGTTTTTCTTTATCACTTTTAGTTTATCAACTAAATTGCCTGAGGTCAAGCAATGAGTTAAGCTTGGGGAGTTGATACATCTCCAACATATCTACTTTTCCAAACACTTTTGCTCTTGTTTTGGACTGTAATTTGCATTATTTGAATGAAACTAACCCAGACTGACGATGTTTTCAACAAAACTACCATGCTATTGTTTTGTGCATAAATAAAAGTTCTTGGAATTAGAAGAAACTTGACGGATAATTTTTATTGAATAAATAAAAAATACTGGAATGAAGATCCACTTCAGGGGGCAACATGTCGTCCACAAGACAATAGGGCGTTGAAAGCACAGGTGCTCCCTAGGTGGTTTTGGTAATTAATGTCAACATATCTCTTGTTGGACTAACACTTTTATCTAGTATGTTTCAGATAAGTTCAACAATGGAGTGGCATGGACTAAAGGATGTGGGAACTCCTTCTAGATGCTCAGGACAAAGGATTGGCTCAAGCTTCAAGCTCAAGACTCTTCATTTTTACATTTTAGTGATCCAAGATCACATTGAGTCTATAGGAAAAGCCAATACTATCAAGAAGGGATGAGGTGTTGCTTAATGAGCCTCTTGCTTCATGTGGTTAGTGATATGCTCCAAAACCCTCAGCTACTTTCCCACTTCCACAAATGACCTAAACCCAAAGCCAAAATCGGTCACACCGATTCTTCCTATCCGGCGCCACCGATTCCAAAGGTCATAGCCACTGCCACAAACCCTAAGCAAATCGGTCTTACCGATAGGGATCTCGGTCTCATCGAGATGGGATTGTAATCTCTCCGTGTATGTCCATTGCCAAGATCGGTCTCACTGAGTTTGAGCAATCGGTACTACCGAGATTACAATGCAAACTCTCTGGATAACTTATTACCAAAATCGGTCCCACCAAGTTTGAGTAATCGGTCCCACCGAGTTTGCCTGACCAACTCTCTGGAAAGCTTATTACCAAAATCGGTCTCACCGAGTTTGTGTAATCGGTCTTACCAAGACTACGTTATGCCCTAACCCTAACCATATCGGTCTCACCGAGTTGCATTTCGGTCCCACTGAAAATCCTAACGGTCACATTATTTGCTAAATCGGTCTGACCGAGTTTAACGATTCGGTCCCACCGAGTTTGGTAAATTGTGTGTAACGGTTAGATTTTGTGTGGAGGCTATATATACCCCTCCACCTCCTCTTCATTCATGGAGAGAGCCATCAGACTGAACCTACACTTCCAGCATACATTTTCTGAGAGAGAACTACCTACTCATGTGTTGAGGCCAAGATAGTCCATTCCTACCATATGAATCTTGATCTCTAGCCTTCCCCAAGTTGCTTTCCACTAGATCCAAAACCTATGAGAGAGAGTTGAGTGTTGGGGAGACTATCATTTGAAGCACAAGACCAAGGAGTTCATCATCAACGCACCATTTGTTAATTCTTGGAGAGTGGTGTCTCCTAGATTGGCTAGGTGTCACTTGGGAGCCTCCGACAAGATTGTGGAGTTGAACCAAGGAGTTTGTAAGGGCAAGAAGATCGCCTACTTCGTGAAGATATACCGCTAGTGAGGCAAGTCCTTCGTGGGCGACGGCCATGGTGGGATAGACAAGGTTGCTTCTTCGTGGACCCTTCGTGGGTGGAGCCCTCCGTGGACTCGTGCAACCGTTACCCTTCGTGGGTTGAAGTCTCCATCAACGTGGATGTACGATAGCACCACCTATCGGAACCACGCCAAAACATCCGTGTCTCCAATTGCGTTTGAATCCTCCAAACCCTTCCCTTTACTTTCTTGCAAGTTGCATGCTTTACTTTCCGCTGCTCATATACTCTTTGCATGCTTGCTTGATATGTATTGTGAATGTTAAAATTGTGCCTAATCTCCACTTAAACTTAGAGAAAATTAAAAACTGCAACTTTGGTACTTAGTGTCTAATCACCCCCCCCCTCTAGACACCTCTTCTCAAGGTCCTACAAGTGGTATCAGAGCTTTGGTCTCCATTACTTTGGTTTAATCACCATTGGAGGAAGATGGATGAGTCTAATGTTGGGAGTCTTAGACATAGAGTGCCTATTCTTGATGGAGAGTATTTTCATGAGTGAAAAAATGAGATGCTTGTTATTTTCAATCAATATAATTTGAACAAGTACATTGCTAGCCCTTGTGCACCTTATGTTGATCCTATGCATCCTACCCATGATGAGTCAATTGACATGATTAGGAATCTTAGAACAGCCGAACTTATCATTAGAGGATTGCCTAGAAACTTGATTGGATGTTTGCCTACTTTCAAGTGTGCCTACACTATATGGAAATTTCTTGAAAAATGATTTCCAGATTATTCCTTGAAAAATCTTGATGAAATTCTTCATAAGTCTATTGCCTTGAGTAAGATGAATATTAGTGATCCTATGTTTGGTGATCGTCTATTTGAGCTTACAAACCTTATGCGTGCCAAAGGAAATGTTGGGATTATTAGTGATATTATTTCCGAAGCTATAAAAATTCATAAGCAAGATCATTGTCAAACTCGTTCTAATGAATCACCCTCTCTAGGACTTGATCCACCACATGACGATGTTGAACATGGATACTATGATGAGGATGATGATAGTGACTTCGATCTTGATGATGCAATGAGACACTTTGGTCTTATGGCAAATCTTCGGGGATATATGTCAGGAGGAAAGGAATGGGTTCTTGATAGTGGATGTACCGATCACATGACCGGAGATAAAGACATGTTTCGTGAGCTTGCTGATAATGATAGTCCTCGAAAGTATGTCACTTTCGGTGACAACTCAAAGGGTAAGGTGGTTGGCCTCTGTAAGGTGGCCATATCACATGATAGGTCCATACAAAATGTCATGCTCGTTGAATCTCTTGGATACAACCTACTTTCAGTATCTAGACTTGCTGATTTTGGTTTTAATGTTCTATTTACTGAAGTAGATTGCCAAGTGTTTCATCGAGACAATCATAAAATGGTCTTTACCGGTGTGCGTAGAGGTGATCTGTACATTGTTGATTTCACTAAAAAGGCTCAACCTAAAACTTGCTTCATTGCTAAATCCTCAGAAGGTTGGTTATGGCATAGACGACTAGGTCATGTTGGTATGCGAAACCTTGACAAGCTTATTAAAGGAAATCATATCCTTGGTGTTAATGATGTCATATTTGATAAGGATAGACTTTGCAGTGCTTGTCAAGCAGGTAAACAGGTTGGAGGAAGGCATCCCGTGAAGAACATCATGACCACAAGGAGGCCACTCGAGCTACTTCACATGGATCTCTTTGGTCCCAACTCTTATAAGAGTCTCGGTGGAAATTCTTTTGGTCTAGTTATAGTTGATGATTTTTAAAGATTTACATGGGTGTTCTTTCTCGATGATAAATCGCAGGTCCAAAAGATCTTCAAAAACTTCGCTAGGAAGGCCCAAAATCAATTTGAAGTGAAGATCAAGAAGGTTCGCAGCGACAACGGAACGGAGGTCAAGAACGCAAATGTGGACACCTTTCTTGACGAAGAAGGGATTTCACACGAGTTCTCGGCTACGTACACACCTCAACAAAACGGAGTTGTTGAGAGGAAGAACCGGACGCTCATCGAAATGGCGAGAACGATGCTTGATGAGTACAAGACACCGAAGCACTTTTGGGAAGAAGTGGTTGAGACAGCTTGTCATGCAACAAATCGCTTGTATCTTCACAAGCTACTCGGCAAGACGGCATAGGAGCTCCTCACCGGTAACAAACCCCAAGTTGGATACTTTCGAGTATTTGGCTCAAAGTGCTACATTCTTGATAAACATCGTCGCTCTAAATTTGCTCCTAAGTCTCATGAAGGTTTCCCACTAGGTTATGGCTCAAACTCTCACACTTACCGTGTCTACAACAATTTCACCCGAAAGGTTGAAGAGACGGTAGATGTGAAGTTTGATGAATCTAACGGCTCGCAAGTAGAGCAATTGCCAATTGATGAGGAGACAAAGATCCTTCGGAAGCAATCCAAGACTTGTCTATTGGCAAGGTTCGTCCAACGGAGGTGAAGGAGAGTACTTTGTCTGTCCAAGTGGAAGCTTCAACTTCACGACAAGGTGAACCAAGAGTTGACACGGAAGCATCCATAAGTGGGACACACCAAGATGAAGAAAACGAGGAAGTGCATCAAGATGAATGTCAACAACCTCCTTCTCCACCACGACAAGAGAACGACAACGCCAACAATGAAGAAGGGCAAGAAGAAGAACAAGATGAAGAAGATGTTCAACGAAGACCTAAGCAAAAGCTTTCACGAGTTCGAGCAAGAATTGCTAAAGATCATCCCGTCGAGCAAATCTACAATGACATTCAAACCGGGAGAATCACTCGCTCTAAAACTCATTTAGCTAACTTTTGTGAAAACTATTCTTTCATCTCTAGCATTGAACCTATGAAGGTTGAAGAAGCATTGGAAGATCCGGATTGGATAAATGCTATGCATGAAGAGCTACACAACTTTGAGAGGAACCAAGTTTGTACATTGGTTGAGAAGCCCGACAACAACCACAATGTCATCGGTACCAAATGGGTGTTTCTCAACAAGCAAGATGAAGATGGACAAGTAGTTCGCAACAAAGCACATCTCGTCGCCCAAGGTTACACAAAAGTCGAAGGTATGGACTATGGTGAGACTTATGCTCTTGTTGCTAGACTTGAGTCCATTCGCATCTTACTTGCCTATGCTAATCATCATGATATCACCTTGTACCAAATGGACATTAAAAGTGCTTTTCTAAATGGTAAAATAGAGGAGGAAGTTTATGTTAAGCAACCTCCAGGCTTTGTCAATCCTAAGAAACCCAATCATGTTTACAAACTTCACAAAGCTCTTTATGGTCTTAAACAAGCTCCTAGAGCGTGGTATAAATGCTTGACCAAGTTCCTTATTGAAAAAGGCTTTGAAATTGGGAAAATTGATTCTACTCTTTTTACTAAAAGGGTTAATGGAGAACTATTTGTGTGCCAAATCTATGTTGATGATATTATATTTGGTTCAACTAACCCTCATTTTAGTGAAAAGTTTGGGAAGCTAATGTCGGGAAAGTTTGAGATGTCTATGATGAGTGAGCTCAAATTCTTTCTTGGGTTGCAAATCAAGCAAACTAAGGAAGGTACCTTTGTTTCTCAAATGAAGTACACCAAGGACTTATTCAAGAAGTTCAATATACAAGAATGCAAAGGTATGTCTACACCCATGCCTACTAGTGTACATCTTGATTTGACCAAAGATAGTGAACCAGTTGATCAAAAGGTTTATCGCTCTATGATTGGTTCATTGTTATATCTATGTGCTTCACGTCCCGATATCATGTTAAGTGTGTGCATATGTGCACGATATCAAGCTGCTCCTAAGGAATGTCATCTTAAGGCCGTGAAAAGGATAGTGAGATACTTAATCCATACACCAAATTTTGGCATTTGGTATCCTAAGAGGGCCTCTTTCAATCGTGTTGGCTATTCCGACTCGGACTATGCCAGAGACAAGGTTGATAGAAAGTCCACTTCGGGTACTTGTCAATTTCTTGGTAGATCTCTTGTGTCTTGGTCCTCCAAGAAACAAAACTCGGTATCCTTATCCACCGTCGAAGCTGAATATATTGCCGCTAGTTCATGTTGTGCTCAATTACTTTGGATGACCCAAACTCTTAAAGATTATGGGATATATGTGAGACATGTTCCATTGCTTTGTGACAATGAAAGTGCTATCAAAATTGGTCATAATCCTGTGCAACATTCTCGAACTAACCATATTGAAGTTTGTCATCATTTCATTCGAGATCATGTTGCTAAGGGTGACATTGATCTTAAGCATGTTCGCACCGAAAAGCCATTAGCGGATATATTCACTAAACCTCTTGATGAGAAAGTGTTTTGCAGGTTAAGAGGAGAATTGAACATCATTGATGCTTCAAACTTGGAGTGGAAACTCCATTGGATACATGCAAGTCATGAGCTTATGACTAATCCTTGATATTTTTCTCTTATGATGAAAATCTTATGTCTTGGATATATTTGTATCTTGCATGTTATCTAACCTATGCAGGTGTCATGCCCAAGATGCGGCCCTATCCTAAAGGAACTCGAAGGTCCCACCAAGGATAGAAGCACATCTTGAAGACGCTTTTGCAAGGTGGATATCATTACATCAACATTACATAATAGATAGGGATACATACAAAAGGCATACAATGCCACATGAATACAACAATACATCATACATAAGACCAACATCCGACTGCGGATGAAACACAAACATAAGCTCAAACGACATCCACCCTGCTAACCCAGGCTGCCGACCTGGAACCTATCCCCTGATCGAAGAAGAAGCAGAAGAAGAACTCCAAAACAAGCAAACATCGCTCTCGCGTCATGATCACTATTGTTGTAGTAATCTGTGAGCCACGAGGACTCAGCAATCCCATTACCATGGGTATCAAGACTAGCAAAGCTTAATGGGAAAGGAAGGGGGTAAAGTGGTGAGGTTGCAGCAGCGACTAAGCAAGTATGGTGGCTAACATACGCAAATAAGAGCGAGAAGAGAACAAACAGAATGGTCGTGAAGCTAGCAATGATCAGGAGGTGATCCTGAACTCCTACTTACGTCAAACATAACCCAAAGACCGTGTTCACTTCCCGGACTCTGCCGAAAAGAGACCATCACGGCTACACACAGGGTTGATGCGTTTTAATTCGGATCTGGTGTCAAGTTATCTACAACCGGACATTAACAAATTCCCATCTGCCACATAATCGCGGGCACGGCTCTCGGAAGTTTATACCATGCAGGGGTGTCCCAACTTAGCCCATGATAAGCTCTCGCGATCAACGAAGGATATTCTATCTCCCAGGAAGACCCGATCAGTCTCGGAATCCCGGTTTACAAGACATTTCGACAATGGTAAAACAAGACCAGCAAGACCGCCCGATGCGCCGACAATCCCGATAGGAGCTGCACATATCTCGTTCTCAGGGCAACACCGGATGAGACAGGCTACGAGTAAAACTAGACCTCGAGTTTCCCCGAGGGGGCCCCGCAGGCGGCTCGGTTCGGACCAGCACTTAGACAAGCACTGGCCCGGGGGCTAAAATAAAGATGACCCTCGGGTTGGCCGACCCAAGGGAAAGGTATAGGTGGTGGTGAGGCAAATGGTAAAACCAAGGTTGGGCCTTGCTGGAGGAGTTTTATTCAAAGCGAACTGTCAAGGGGGTCCCATTAATCACCCAACCGCGTAAGGAACGCAAAATCCGGGAACATAACACCGGTATGACGTAAACTAGGGCGGCAAGAGTGGAACAAAACACCAGGCATAAGGCCGAGCCTTCCACCCTTTACCAAGTATATAGATGCATTAATTAAATAAGAGATATTGTGATATCCCAACATAATCCTGTCCACCATGGAGCAATCTTCACCTTCACCTGCAACTAGCAACGCTATAAGAGGGGCTGAGCAAAACGGTAACATAGCCAAGCAATGGTTTGCTGGGAAGGGTGAAAAGGTTAGGGGCTGACATGGAAATTGGGAGGCTTGACGAACAAGTGATAGGTATCGCAGCATAGCGACAGAACGAAGCAACTAGCATAGCAATGATGGTAGTGAGATCCAAGGTGACGGTCATCTTGCCTGAAATCCCGCTAGGAAGAAGAACGAGTCCATGAAGAAGACAAGCGGACGTAGTCGAACGAATCCTCACAACTCCGGAACGAAACCGAAGCAAACCAGAAAGAAGCAAACAACATGGTAAGCAACCATCACATAAACATGGCATGATGCACAAGCAAGTATGATGCATGTCCGATTTAAGGAGGCATGGCATGGCAAAGTGCAACAAACAATACTACAAGTTAAGTGGAGCTCAATATGCAACGAGTTGCATATTGACAAAACACCACATTGACATATTTAGTTTAATCTCATTTAAGCTACCAAGCAATATTAAATGTTGTTCAACATGGCAAGAGGTGAAGCATAAGAAAACTACCTATCTAGGCAAGTTTAAATGAGGCCAGAACAACAAACAACAATTCCGGAAAATCCCCATGTGCATATTTTAGATTCGGTACTGTTCTTCCCTAAACCATATTTTTAATGTTGTTAAACAGTAAACAAAGTGTACCAAGTTAAACTATGCATTTTTCCACCCCATTTACATATAAAGTTTATTAACATTGGAGCTACGGTTATTTAGTTATGAAATAAATCATTTTAGCATGTCATTTAAGCAAATTTAAACAAACATCATTTTAAACATTTTAAACATGGATGAAAGTTTCATATTATGAAACTATATGAAATTCTAAGCATTTTACATGTTTAAACCATTTTAATCCGATGCACGATTGTTGAGTTATTAAATGCATGAACATGAGGGTGCAATCTGTAAAACTGTAATACACTGGATAATTACTAAAATCGCTGGACAGGAAAAAAAACTTAACCGGCTGAAACAAGCTGTCCCAACAGGAAAAAAACAGAGGAGGGGGCGCTGGGGTGTGGCCTCACCCATGGGCTTCGGGCCGTTTGTGGAGAGGGCGGCTGGAAGGGGCGCTGGGCCTGGCTTGAGTCAGCGCGCTGGCCCGGGCGAGAGGAGGCAGGGCGCGGTCAACGGGCTCGGGAACGCTGACCCCATCGATGCAAGCACGCAGCTTCAGGTCGCAGCAAGCAGGGGAAGCAGAGGATGCAGCAGCGCGGCTTGGACTCCGGCGATGACTAGGCAGAGAGGACGGGTCCGGAGCGAAGGTGGTCGCGAACGGGCGCGGGGATCTACCGGATCTGACAAGGGGTGATGAGTCGAACAGGACGACGACGGCTCAACTCCTATGAAGAAATTCAAAGAGCGAGTGAATTCAAAGAAGAGATACAGGGAGAAGAAACATGAAGAAAAGGAGGGAACCACGGGCGCGGGTGGCTAGATGTGCTCACCGGCGAGCTGCAGAAGGGCCGGGCTTGGAGCACTGGTGCTCGGCGACGAGCATCAGGGAGGCAGGAGACCTCGGGCGCCGGGCATCCACGAGCTCATGCCGTTCAGGGCGCGGTCAACGAGCAGCGCTCGCGTCCTAAAACTGACGAAGCGGGCGGCGACAGCTTCATTCCTCTCATCGAAGCAGAGACGAGGCCCTGCGGACTGCGGCGGGAGGCGAGAGGAGCCGGGCGGAGGCGACCCGATCCGGCGACACGAATGGCAAGGACGGGAAGGACACTCACGGTGGCTCCATTCACCGGCGGCCATGGCAGCAAGGGCTAGCCCCGTTGGTTTCCTGGCAGGAAGAAAAACAAACGAGGAAGGGAGAGAGATTAGAGGAGGAAGGAGAAAAGCAGGCAGCGAAAGGGTCTCCCGGGGACTCATCTCCGGCGAGGAGCGGCAGGCGCGGGCGACGAGGTGGCGGCTCGGGGCTCTGGTGGCACGGTGAGGAGCTCGGGCAGGGGGAATCGGGTGCTGGTTGGTTCGGACGCGGGTGGGCTCGGTGGATTTGGATCAAGGAAGGAGAAGGCTACGGCTGGTTGGTGGATCGGGCAGCGGAGATCCCGAAGAGGATTTGGTGGAGTGGCGGCGCTGTGATGGGACGGATAGGACAGCTCCCCTAGGTTTTAGGGTTTGTCTGATTTGGTTATGGCTGCCCACTATATATAGTAGGTGGCTAATATGAGAGGTGATTTGAGCCCCTAGATTTTGATCGGACGGCTTCGGGTGGACTAAACAAAGAACAAATGATGTTTAGGATTACTCGGGATTGTTCCGGACCCACTGGTCATGGCCGTGCGGTTCGGGTTCGGGGAAGTTTCGGACATGGTTGCAAAGGGGTGGTGCGAGCTGGCAAGAGAGGTTAGGTGGTCACGGTCAAGAGGGAAGCGAAAACCCGATTAGTCTCGGAACAGTCAACGAAAGCAAGGGGGACGCGGCAACTACGAACGGGTGCAAGTTTTATGAAAAAACATGCGAATGCAATGCACATGATGCCATGAGATGAAATGCCTGACATGAACAAAATGCAAAACAAAAGACAAAAACCCAACCACGAAGGAAATATCATATCGCATCTTCGGAAAAGGCAAGAGTTGGAGTTACGAATATGGAAAGTTGTATCCGGGGCATTACAACACTCCACCACTACGAGAGGATCTCGTCCCGAGATCTAGGATGGCACCGGAGGGAAAAGGAAGAGGAAGATAAGAGGTAAACTAAGTTGCTTCTTCGACAAACGAGTGAAACCATGAACCTTGAGAGGTTGAACAAATTGAAAGAGAGAATACAAGGGAGATGAACGAGATTGAAAACACTCCGTTAAACACGAGGAACAAGCAACATTATGAGAACCTTGAAGGTTGCAAAGACATGGATCAAGAGTTTAATGGACAAGATAGAATTCGAAACCACTCTAGTTAAAACAAGATGAGAGAGGATGAATTCAGGCAGCACTCCGGTTGAGAAGAGATGCAAGACTTGATAAGATGAAAAGAACTTGAAAAGAGGACACGACACTCCGGTTAAATGGATAAGCATGAAAAGAACATGATCCTCACAATTCGAGATGATGAGAGAAAAGAGCAACATCACAATGCCTCCGGAAGAAAGAATAGAAGATAGATCATTGGAATAACAGAATGGAGTAGAAAATGCCAACTTCTATCACAAATGAGCTTGGACAGCACCCTTCCAAGAAGGTCAAAACGGAGTTGTTGGAACCAACAACGAAACAAATAAGCTTGTAGTGGGCTTATGGAAAACATCTCAAGACTATGAGGTGACAACCTGCCACTCACGGGGAAAAAAGATTTGATTGCGACCAACAAAGGGATTAAAACTTCTTTCGCCAAGAGGATAAAGAGAAAACTCGGATCATAGATACGCCCCACAAATAGCAGCATTCCCAATGGAAGGCTTTTAGGTGAACTATAACCCAAGATAACTCCAACAAAGAGATTGATGGATTTAAAATATCTCATTCTTGACAACACGTGAATCATGAAACATGAAGAGAAATTGTCAAGGATGACATAGCACCATCTCAAAGACAAGATAGAAGGAATTGCACTTTGGAATGCAAGATGAAGAATACTTGAGCTCCTCAAAACAAAACATGTGTTGAGCACCATGTTTATTTTTAGAGTATAGCTTGGCTGATCTTAACTTCAAGAGAAATCTTGAGGAACAATTGAAGAATGAAAAGAATCCTTGACGAACCATCATGTAGAGCCTCCATGAAGCACTCTGGTAATAAAAGGATGATAAAAAGCAAGGGAAGTTGAAAACACAAGGTGAAGCCTTGCGATGATTTAGATGGAGCTTCACGACAAAATAAAGCGGAAAACTTGGAACTCCGAAAAAGAAAGATGAAACATCTCGAACCGGGAAATGTGACATGATGAATAACTCTGGAAAGAAGAAACTAGATCACTTGGATGAAACAATAATAAGAATTACGTTATGCATATCCTTCACCAATTTAAATTGATGACAAGCAACAAATTTGGCATACTACTTATTCTTCTAGAGGGATTGAATAGAGATATAGCGCCAACTTGAAGAAGTTATTGATGGGACCACCGGTGGGATTTGGAAACAAAGAATGAATTGATATGATAACAAAGGAAGTGAAATCTTGAACGAACCACCGTAAAAATTGGAAAAGAGAGTAGCAAGGGCACAATTCACCGGAAAGAATTTGAAAACGAATGAAGATACTTGAAGGGATTTACATACATGAGAACGAAGAGAACATGAACTGATTAGAGGATATTTGAACGATTCACCGATAAGATTTGGAGAACGATAGCTACACGCTAAGAATGAAGAATTATGACATGATGGCCTTCGGAGGAAAGAAATGGAAACAACTCATGAAATGCTCCGGATGGTAAGAAAAGAATTGTCACAATCAAAACAATTATGAGGATAGCATGAAGCTAGAACCATGAGTATTCAAGAGAATGGACCAAGATTTAAGAGAAATCCTTCTTCGGTCTTCAAATGTTGAGAATGATGATGAGAACCACCATGAATTTTTGAGATACTCTGGGTGAATTAAAAGAGGAAAGGTTGAGCCAAAGATGAAAAGAATTTGAAAACGACCTTGGAGAAGGCATGTGACTGATGAAAATTCATTCTTACGTCAAACTTGGAAATGAATTTGAGAATCGCTCCTGATAATTCGAAGAGCCAAGTAAGATCCTGGGAAAAGACATGTGGGTTAGGGCCCACTCAAAAGAAAACACCGTTGAAAATGATCTTAAAGAGAGATTGCACCAGTTGAATTAAATGGCTTGAATGAGATAACAATCTCCAAATGGCTTGAACAGATTAAGAATGGAAACACAAATCTTCTGAGATATCTTCAACACTCTGGAACAAAGGAATAGCAAGAGGTGAGTGATTGAGAGGTGCACCGGCATGAGAAAGCATTTGACACAAGGAAAGGAATATGATCAACACTGAAAGCTTGAATTGGATCCACTGGAGAAGCAAAAAAAGAACGGAGGATGATGAACTTGAAGCTCGTGAGCATCTTAACGAGGGATCACCAGATCAGAACATTGATTGAAAAGAGTGTAGTGACTTCACATGAATAAATGGATACTTGATTAAAATAAATGAGTCCTTGAAGAAAAGGGTGGGAGGGTGGGGAAAAACAAAGACAACTTGGGATGAACGAAACAAACACCATTGAGAAAACTTGGAATTGATCTTGCGGATGGGGAGAATGATGGGATCATCTCGAAGAGAAGCGCATCGGTTGGAAAAGAATTAACATGACAACCTCAATGATCAAAAAGGATTAGTATTCACATAGCAATATGAGAACACCGTTTAGGAAAGGTATGGATTCAACATTTGACTTCGAAGCAACTCGAATACCACAAATAAAACAAAACAAAGGATTTGGCTTACAGAATAAGCCGGAACAAATACATATGATAGAGATTTACCCAATCTCATATCATGCATCTGTCGGAAAGATATTCTAGGAGCTACTTGAATTCCCACCTATAAACCCCCGAAACTTTCTGGTTATGCAATCTGGTGTTGGCGATACAGGGAAAGCAATATATCTCACCCAAACTAACAATCCCTACATCCAGCTGTATCCATCCATCAACACATAACCAAGAAAACTCCGGAAATTGTGTACCTCAACCTTCAAAAAGCATCCGTTATACGAGCTATGGCAGTACCCCCGAACTCCCCAGTACTGGGTGGCATCGAGGTTATCTCACCAACAACTGCATAAAAGAGATTTTCGATGTCGGCAAAACTCAGGTATTCCAGAACTGCAATGATAAAATTGTGACGACAACACCTCGGAGCTCAACTCCCCGGGACACTGCCATAACCCCTAAATGTCAGGAGGCACCAAGAACAATGTTCTCGTCACAACAATATCGGAACGGTCCCAAGATACCGCGTGATCCTAAAAAAAATAGTGAAATTTGAGGAGAGAAAAGACAAAACATCTACGTCAGGAGTCCTCACCAGAGCGACGAAGGGGGCTGAGGAGTAAAAAGAATCCTACTCTCCGATATATATAATCCTAAGACTCAAAATAGTTTTCTTCTAGACTCAACAACGACCAACAATCAAGGGGGCTCCTATGGTCGGTCGAGGCTCTGATACCAACTTCTCACGCCCAAGATGCGACCCTATCCTAAAGGAACTCGAAGGTCCCACCAAGGATAGAAGCGCTTCTTGAAGACGCTTTTGCAAGGTGGATATCATTACATCAACATTACATAATAGATAGGGATACATACAAAAGGCATACAATGCCACATGAATACAACAATACATCATACATAAGACCAACATCCGACTACGGATGAAACACAAACAGAAGCTCAAACGACATCCACCCTGCTAGCCCAGGCTGCTGACCTGGAACCTATCCCCTGATCGAAGAAGAAGCAGAAGAAGAACTTCAAAACAAGCAAACATCGCTCTCGCGTCATGATCATCGCATAAACCTGTACCTGCAACTGTTGTTGTACTAATCTGTGAGCCACGAGGACTCAGCAATCCCATTACCATGGGTATCAAGACTAGCAAAGCTTAATGGGAAAGGAAGGGGGTAAATTGGTGAGGTTGCAGCAGCGACTAAGCAAGTATGGTGGCTAACATACGCAAATAAGAGCGAGAAGAGAACAAACGGAACGGTCGTGAAGCTAGCAATGATCAAGAGGTGATCCTAAACTCCTACTTACGTCAAACATAACCCAAAGACCGTGTTCACTTCCCAGACTCCGCCGAAAAGAGACCATCACGGCTACACACACGGTTGATGCGTTTTAATTCGGATCTGGTGTCAAGTTATCTACAACCGGACATTAACAAATTCCCATCTGCCACATAACCGCGGGCACGGCTCTCGAAAGTTTACACCCTGCAGGGGTGTCCCAACTTAGCCCATGATAAGCTCTTGCGATCAACAAAGGATATTCCTTCTTCCAGGAAGACCCGATCAGTCTCGGAATCCCGGTTTACAAGACATTTCGACAATGGTAAAACAAGACCAGCAAGACCACCCGGCCGACAATCCCGATAGGAGCTGCACATATCTCGTTCTCAGGGCAACACCGGATGAGACAGGTTACGAGTAAAACCAGACCTCGAGTTTCCCCGAGGGGTCCCTGCAGGCGGCTCGGTTTGGACCACCACTTAGAGAAGCACTGGCCCAGGGGGAGCTAAAATAAAGATGACCCTCGGGTTGGCCGACCCAAGGGAAAGGTATAGGTGGTGGTGAGACAAATGGTAAAACCAAGGTTGGGCCTTGCTGGAGGAGTTTTATTCAAAGCGAACTGTCAAGGGGGTCCCATAAATCACCCAACCGCGTATGGAACGCAAAATCCGGGAACATAACACCGGTATGACGAAAACTAGGGCGGCAAGAGTGGAACAAAACACCAGGCATAAGGCCGAGCCTTCCACCCTTTACCAAGTATATAGATGCATTAATTAAATAAGAGATATTGTGATATCCCAACATAATCCTGTCCACCATGGAGCAATCTTCATCTTCACCTGCAACTAGCAACGCTATAAGAGGGGCTGAGCAAAAGCGGTAATATAGCCAAGCAACGGTTTGCTGGGAAGGGTGAAAAGGTTAGGGGCTGACATGGAAATTGGGAGGCTTGACGAACAAGTGATAGGTATCGCAGCATGGCGACAGAACGAAGCAACTAGCATAGCAATGATAGTAGTGAGATCCAAGGTGACGGTCATCTTGCCTGAAATCCTGCTGGGAAGAAGAACGAGTCCACGAAGAAGACAAGCGGACATAGTCGAACGAATCCTCACAACTCCGGAACGAAAACGAAGCTAACGAGAGAAGCAAACCGGAAAGAAGCAAACAACATGGTAAACAACCATCACATAAACATGGCATGATGCACAAGCAAGTATGATGCATGTCCGATTTAAGGAGGCATGGCATGGCAAAGTGCAACAAACAATACTACAAGTTAAGTGGAGCTCAATATGCAACGAGTTGCATATTAACAAAACACCACATTGACATATTTAGTTTAATCTCGTTTTAGCTACCAAGCAATATTAAATGTTGTTAAACTTGGCAAGAGGTGAAGCATAAGAAAACTACCTATCTAGGCAAGTTTAAATGAGGCCGGAGCAACAAACAACAATTCCAGAAAATCCCCATGTGCATATTTTAGATTCGGTACTGTTCTGCCGTAAACCATATTTTAATGTTGTTAAACAGTAAAACAAAGTGTACCAAGTTAAATAGGCATTTTTCCACCCCATTTACATATAAAGTTTATTAACATTGGAGCTGCGATTATTTAGTTATGAAATAAATAATTTTAGCATGTCATTTAAGCAAATTTAAACAAACAGCATTTTAAACATTTTAAACATGGATGAAAGTTGCATATTATGAAGCTATATGAAATTCTAAGCATTTTACATGTTTAAACCATTTTAATCCGATGCACGATTGTTGAGTTATTAAATGCATGAACATGAGGGTGCAATCTGTAAAACTATAATACACTGGATAATTACTAAAATCGCTGGACAGGAAAAAAAACTTAAAAGGGCTGAAACAAGCTGGCCCAACAGGAAAAAAATAGAGGAGGGGGCGCTGGGGTGTGGCCTCACCCATGGGCTTCGGCCCGTTTGTGGAGAGGGCGGCTGGAAGGGGCGCTGGGCCTGGCTTGAGTCAGCGCGCTGGCCCGGGCGAGAGGAGGCAGGGCACGGTCAACGGGCTCGGGAACGCTGACCCCATCGATGCATGCACGCAGCTTCAGGTCGCAGCGAGCAGGGGAAGCAGAGGATGCAGCAGCGCGGCTTGGACTCCGGCGACGACTAGGCAGAGAGGACGGGTCCGGAGCGAAGGTGGTCGCGAACGGGCGCGGGGATCCACCGGATCTGACGAGGGGAGATGAGTCGAACAGGACGACGACGGCTCAACTCCTGTGAAGAAATTCAAAGAGCGAGTGAATTCAAAGAAGAGATACAGGGAGAAGAAACGGGAAGAAAAGGAGGGAACCACGGGTGCGGGTGGCTAGATGTGCTCACCGGGGAGCTGCAGAAGGGTCGGGCCTGGAGCACTGGTGCTCGGCGATGAGCATCAGGGAGGCAGGAGGCCTCGAGTGCCGGGCATCCACGAGCTCAGGCGGTTCAGGGCACGGCCAACGAGCAGCGCTCGCATCCTAAAACTGACGAAGCGGGCGGCGACAGCTTCGTTCCTCTCATCGAAGCAGAGACGAGGCCCTGTGGACTGCGGCGGGAGGCGAGAGGAGCCGGGCGGAGGCGACCCGATCCGGCGACCCGAACGGCAAGGACGGGAAGGACACACACGGCGGCTCCGGTCACTGGCGGCCATGGCAGCAGGGGCTAGCCCCATTCGTTTCCTGGCAGGAAGAATAACAAACGAGGAAGGGAGAGAGATTAGAGGAGGAAGGAGAAAAGCAGGCAGTGAAAGGGTCTCTCGGGGACTCATCTCCGGCGAGGAGCTGCAGGCGCGGACGACGAGGTGGAGGCTCGGGGCTCTGGTGGCGCGGTGAGGAGCTCGGGCAGGGGGAATCGGGTGCTGGTTGGTTCGGACGCGGGTGGGCTCGGTGGATTTGGATCGAGGAAGGAGAAGGCTACGGCTGGTTGGTGGATCGGGCAGCGGAGATCCCGAAGAGGATTTGGTGGAGTGGCGGCGCTGCGACGGGACAGATAGGACAGCTCCCCTAGGTTTTAGGGTTTGTCTGATTTGGTTATGGCTGCCCACTATATATAGTAGGTGGCTAACATGAGAGGGGATTTGAGAACCTAGATTTTGATCGGACGGCTTCGGGTGGACTAAACAAAGAACGAATGATGATAACTCGGGATTGTTCCGAACCCACTGGTCATGGCCGTGCGGTTCTGGTTCGGGGAAGTTTCGGACATGGTTGCGAAGGGGTGGTGCGAGCTGGCAAGAGAGGTTAGGTGGTCACGGTCAAGAGGGAAGTGAAAACCCGATTAGTCTCGGAACAGTCAACGAAAGCAAGGGGGACGCGGCAACTACGAACGGGTGCAAGTTTTATGAAAAAACATGCGAATGCAATGCACATGATGCCATGAGATGAAATGCCTGACATGAACAAAATGCAAAACAAAAGACAAAAACCCAACCACGAAGGAAATATCATATCGCATCTTCGGAAAAGGCAAGAGTTGGAGTTACGAATATGGAAAGTTATATCCGGGGCGTTACAGTAGGTACTTGGTGGAATCCAATTCCATGAGGTTGTAATCTACTCATATCTTGAGCAATCTCTACATCACCAAGTCTCTACACTATGGTGGTTGAAGACAAGGAAGCACGGAACCACTCAAACATATCCTTTGACAAATTCTATGTTGAGCTTCATGATTGTCATTTTTGGATACACAAGTGCTCTTCCTTGCAAGAACTAACCCATGTAGGTAGATGGACTCAAATTCCAAGTGGTTCTCTAAATTCTTGATGAGCTACATCAACCTTGAGCAACCCACACAAGTTCAACTACATGGACAACACCACCAACCAAGGTATGTTATTCCATCTTAGAGAAGCTTTACTCCAAGTCATGAGCTAGAGCAACTCGACAAGATGTGAATACATCAAGATGCTTAAATGAAAAATGGCAACCCCATTTTGAGCTTAAACGGTGAGTATGACCTATGATCAAGTGATCTCACTTGATTCCTAAGTCAATATACTCTAACATAGGTGACTTTGTCGCCGACCATCTCTAAATGAAGTTCCCTTGTGTTTTTTTCTATGTTTTTGCATTTGTCATATGCATATTTGTTTCCCCTTTAAAAAAAAACTTCATCTAGATTTCTTTCTGTTTGCTCTGCTTTTTTCTGCATTCCAATTCATTGCACATCTTTCAGTAAATTCCTTGCAAATCTTTGTGAAATCTTACTAGTCTAGTGAGCTGAGGTGACAAGTGTTTTCTCTGCGATGAACTTGGTTTCACCAATTTGTTATTTTCGGCCCAACCGAATCCTTTCGGCACAACCGAAGCATACCACTCGGTGCCACCGATTTCACATCAGGAAAATAGTTTGCCACATAATTCTATGTTTCTACTGATCCAGCTCCACTCAATGAATCTTGTCCTCTACAAGCATCACATTTTTATCTTTGCTTTGTGTTGTGTCTCAAGGACCAACCCATTCGACGGATTCCAGAAGACCCTTCTTGGAAATTGATGTCAAAGGGGGAGAGAGAGAACATCAAAGCTTATCCTTTAGAGAGAGAGAGATCACATCATAGAAAAGGTTTATCATCTCTCAAAGGGGGAGAGAGATCCTTAAAGGGGGAGAAACATCCTCAAGGGGAGAGAGAGATCTCCAGGGGGAGAGGATACTTAAGAAGAAAGTATTTCTCAAGGATCCCAGATGCTTGGTATTCAAGAGGAGAGATGCCACATGTCTTCTTGAGGGGAGAGACATGTTCATATGATCTGTTGCATTAGCATACATTAGTTGTGTTCATCATTCATATCTTTTAGCTCTGATTTTTCAGCTCTGACTTTCTATTCCATATCTTCTCCCAGTATCCCATGCTAGATTCAGGGGGAGCAAGACATCTAAGGGAAAGAAATCATTTAAATTCATTGCATATCTTTACTCTTGGGGACATGTCTAATCTAATGTGGTACTTAGTACTCACTCTTTACATGTCATCCCAGTCTTGGTATTCTTGTGGTTTCTTCTGTTTGCTCTGGCTAGTAGATGTATCTGTGTTATCTAACCTTGTTTACGCAGGTTCATTCCATCCTAAGCCAACTCAAGACTACAAGGTAAGTATATGCATCACAATCATGAGTATGAGAAATTCTTGCTGATGTACATACTGTTTGCAAGAAGGACTCATGAGCATGAAGGTATTTTCTTTAATATTCTTTGCTCTGATGTATATGGCCAAGATACATGTAACACATTGCCTGCTCTATCATGTTTATGCTCTCACATGTTTCTCTATTCCATATTTACATGATTGCATACATGTAGGGGGAGCCTATGCTTGTTACATGTCTTTCCAAAGCTTTACTTGCTATTCCTTATATCTTTTATCTAAAGCTTTGATGTATGTTGTCATCAATTACCAAAAAGGGGGAGATTGAAAGCACAAGTGCTCCCTAGGTGGTTTTGGTAATTAATGTCAACATATCTCTTGTTGGACTAACACTTTTATCTAGTATGTTTCAGATAAGTTCAACAATGGAGTGGCATGGACTAAAGGATGTGGGAACTCCTTCTAGATGCTCAGGAAAAAGGATTGGCTCAAGCTTCAAGCTCAAGACTCTTCATTTTTACATTTTAGTGATCCAAGATCACATTGAGTCTATAGGAAAAGCCAATACTATCAAGAAGGGATGAGGTGTTGCTTAATGAGCCTCTTTCTTCATGTGGTTAGTGATATGCTCCAAAACCCTCAGCTACTTTCCCACTTCCACAAATGACCTAAACCCAAAGCCAAAATCGGTCACACCGATTCTTCCTATCTGGCGCCACCGATTCCAAAGGTCATAGCCACTGCCACAAACCCTAAGCAAATCGGTCTTACCGATAGGGATCTCGGTCTCACCGAGATGGGATTGTAATCTCTCCATGTATGTCCATTGCCAAGATCGGTCTCACTGAGTTTGAGCAATCGGTACTACCGAGATTACAATGCAAACTCTCTGGATAACTTATTACCAAAATCGGTCCCATCGAGTTTGAGTAATCGGTCCCACCGAGTTTGCCTGACCAACTCTCTGGAAAGGTTATTACCAAAATCGGTCACACCGAGTTTGTGTAATCAGTCTTACCGAGATTACGTTATGCCCTAACCCTAACCATATCGGTCTCACCGAGTTGCATTTCGGTCCCATTGAAAATCCTAACGGTCACATTATTTGCTAAATCGGTCTGACCGAGTTTAACGATTCGGTCCCACCAAGTTTGGTAAATTGTGTGTAACGGTTAGATTTTGTGTGGAGGCTATATATACCCCTCCACCTCCTCTTCATTCATGGAGAGAGCCATCAGACTGAACCTACACTTCCAGCATACATTTTCTGAGAGAGAACTACCTACTCATGTGTTGAGGCCAATTTCCTACCATATGAATCTTGATCTCTAGCCTTCCCCAAGTTGCTTTCCACTCAAATCTTCTTTCCACTAGATCCAGAACCTATGAGAGAGAGTTGAGTGTTGGGGAGACTATCATTTGAAGCACAAGAGCAAGGAGTTCATCATCAACGCACCATTTGTTACTTCTTGGAGAGTGGTGTCTCCTAGATTGGCTAGGTGTCACTTGGGAGCCTCCGACAAGATTGTGGAGTTGAACCAAGGAGTTTGTAAGCGCAAGGAGATCGCCTACTTTGTGAAGATCTACCGCTAGTGAGGCAAGTTCTTCGTGGGCGACGGCCATGGTGGGATAGACAAGGTTGCTTCTTCGTGGACCCTTCGTGGGTGGAGCCCTCCATGGACTCGCGCAATCGTTACCCTTCATGGGTTGAAGTCTCCATCAACGTGGATGTACGATAGCACCACCTACCGGAACCACGCCAAAAACATCCGTGTCTCCAATTGCGTTTGAATCCCCCAAACCCTTCCCTTTACTTTCTTGCAAGTTGCATGCTTTACTTTCAGCTGCTCATATACTCTTTGCATGCTTGCTTGATATGTATTGTGAATGTTAAACTTGTGCCTAATCTCCACTTAAACTTGGAGAAAATTAAAAACTGCAACTTTGGTACTTAGTGTCTAATCACCCCCCCTCTAGACACCTCTTCTCAATGTCCTACAGGCGTGCCCTAAGGTCTTGTGGGGCCCACAGGCGGCCGTCTACCGAATTCCACCTCCATAACTATCGTCTTTGTGAAAGAAAAAATTAAGGGAAGAAGTTTCACCGCATTTTACGATATGGAGCCACCGCCACCTCCTGTTCTTCATCAGGAGGGCTGATCTGGAGTCCGTTCGGGGCTTTGGAGAGGAGGATTGGTCGCCTTCGTCATCATCAACCCTTCTTCATCAACAATTCCATGATGCTCACTACTACTTGTGAGCTGCATTGGGATTTTCCCCGAAGAGGAAGGGTGAAGCAATATAGTAGCTGATACATCTCCAACGTATCTATAATTTTTGATTGGTCCATGCTATTATATTATCCGTTTTGGATGTTTAATAGGCATTTATATGCTATTTTATATTATTTTTGGGACTAACCTATTAACCGAGAGCCTGATAACCCACAAGTATAGGGGATCGCAACAGCTTTCGAGGGTAGAGTATTCAACCCAAATTTATTGATTCGACACAAGGGGAGCCAAAGAATATTCTTGAGTATTAGCAGTTGAGTTGTCAATTCAACCACACCTGGATAACTTAGTATCTGCAACAAAGTGTTTAGTAGCAAAAGTGGTATGATAATAATAGTAGCGGTAGCAAAAGTAAAGATAAATGTTTTTGGGTTTTTGTAGTAGTTGTAACAGTAGCAACGGAAAAGTAAATAAGCGAAGAACAATATATGAAAAGCTCGTAGGCAATGTGTGACGCCCGGATAGTTACGCTACAGTAATCCTCCACTAATGATGCCACGTCACCTCGATTACTATGGTTAATCTCGCATTAGTTCGAAACCGATTTGATTTCAATTTAAAATCAGGCAGACAACAAAAGTTTTCAAAAATTAAAACTAAAATGTTTGGGTTGTATCAAATAAATCGTAAGTAATTATGGTGGAGAAACCAAACTTTGATAAAATGTTTAAAGGCTCTAAAACAATTAAAACAGTAGTGAAAACAATTAAAAAAATGCCTATTGAAATTATAAAATGCTAAAACTATTTTATTATGGGTTAATAATTAATCTCACAGTAGTTTGTTGATAAATACAAATTTAGGCACTAGTGGTAATTTTTATAAAACTAAAGATCAATGAAACTACAAATAAAAATAAAAGGAAAGAAAATATAAAAACAGAAAACAAAACTAACAAAGAACAAAAAA
>NC_041385.1:173878269-173897187 GCF_002162155.2 Triticum dicoccoides
CACGGCCCCATCCCGCGTCCTGGCGGGCAGCGCCCCGCCCGCGCCCGTCGGGTTCGTCCGGCCGCACCTAAGCGTGTGCCCGCTCGGGCCGCGCCCTTCGCCCGCTAGCGCCCGATCCACTAGGCCCCCTGGGGTCAATGACAGGAGGGCCCCGCCTCCAGAACGTTTTAATAAAAAAAAAGGAAAACAAAGTAAAAATAAATTATTAATTAATTAATTAATTAATTAGTGGATTAATTAAGTTAATTAATCTTGTTTAATTAATCTAATTAACTAGTTAGTTTAATTAAACAGTAATTAGATTAGTTAAAACCTAATTAGACTAAACAGTCAATGACGAACGGGACCCACACGTCAGCTTGACCAGTCAACACCTCTGTTGACTGATGATGTCATGCTGACGTCATGCTGATGCAATAATACTATTTTCGAATTTAATTAATAATTAATAAGTTAGAAAATGATTTAAAAACTTTAAAAATTAATATAAAATAAACCGTAGCTCGGATGGAAAAACTTTGTACATGAAAGATGCTCAGAACGATGAGACGAATCCGGATACGCGGTCCGTTCGTCCGCCACACCCCCCTAACCTATCGAACTCGCAACTTTCCCCCTCCGGCTCCTCTGCCCGAAAACACAAAACACCGGGACTACTTTCCCGGATGTTTTCCCCCCTTCTCCGGTATCACCTACTACCGCGTTAGGGCACACCGAACACCGCGTATTGCCTTGTTATAATTTGTGATACTTTGTTTGCTCTGTATTCATTATTTCTTCCCCCTCTTCTCTCCGGTAGACTACGAGACCGACGCTGCTGCTGACCAGTTCGACTACGGAGTTGACGACCCCTCTCTCTTGCCAGAGCAACCAGGCAAGCCCCCCCTTTGATCACCAGATATCGCCTATTCTCCTCTATACTGCTTGCATTAGAGTAGTGTAGCATGTTACTGCTTTCGTTAATCCTATTCTGATGCATAGCCTGACATTGTCGCTACATCTGTTGATACCTTACCTGCAATCCTAAATGCTTAGTATAGGATGCTAGTTTAACATCATTGGCCCTACATTCTTGTCAGTCTGCCTTGCTATACTATTGGGCCGTGATCACTCGGGAGGTGATCACGGGTATATGCTATATTTACATACATACTATACAGATGGTGACTAAAGTCGGGTCAGCTCATTGAGTACCCGCAAGTGATTCTGACGAGGGGGCTGAAAGGACAGGTGGCTCCATCCCGGTAGAGGTGGGCCTGGGTTCCCGACGGCCCTCGACTGTTACTTTGTGGCGGAGCGACAGGGCAGGTTGAGACCACCTAGGAGACAGGTGGGCCTGGCCCTGTTCGGCATTCGCGGATACTTAACACGCTTAACGAGATCTTGGTATTTGATCTGAGTCTGGCTACGAGCCTATACGCACTAACCATCTACGTGGGAGTAGTTATGGGTATCCCGACGTCGTGGTATCAGCCGAAGCACTTCAGACGTCAGCGACTGAGCGGCGCGCGCCGGGTTGGACTGCGTTAACGCAACTTCCTTTGTAATGGAGGTTGCTAGGTCTGCTCACCGGCCGCGTACGCAACGTGCAGGTGTGCTCAGGGCGATGGGCCCAGACCCCTGCGCGCTTAGGTTTAGACCAGCGTGCTGGCCTCTCTGTTGAGCCTAGGTGGGGCTGCGACGTGTTGATCTTCCGAGGCCGGGCATGACCCAGGAAAGTGTGTCCGGCCAAATGGGATCGAGCGTGTTGGGTTATGTGGTGCACCCCTGCAGGGAAGTTAATCTATTCGAATAGCCGTGATCTTCGGTAACAGGACGACTTGGAGTTGTACCTTGACCTTATGACAACTAGAACCGGATACTTAATAAAACACACCCTTCCAAGTTCCACAGACAACCCGGTGATCGCTTTTCCGCAGGGCGACGAGGAGAGGATCGCCGGGTAGGAATATGCTATGCGATGCTACTGGAGATGCTACCTGGATATGCTACTTGGAGATGCTACTTGGAGGACTACAATCTACTCTCTTCTATATGCTGCAAGACGGAGGCTACCAGAAGCGTAGTCTTCGACAGGATTAGCTATCCCCCTCTTCTTCTAGCATTCTGCAGTTCAGTCCACCGATATGGCCTCCTTACACATATACCCATGCATATGTAGTGTAGCTCCTTGCTTGCGAGTACTTTGGATGAGTACTCACGGTTGCTTTTCTCCCTCTTTTCCCTTTTCCCTTCTACCTGGTTGTCGCAACCAGATGCTGGAGTCCAGGAGCCAGACGCCACCGTCGACGACGACCCCTACTACACCGGAGGTGCCTACTACTACGTGCTGCCCGCTGACGACGACCTGGAGTAGTTTAGGAGGATCCCAGGCAGGAGGCCTGCGCCTCTTTCGATCTGTATCCCAGTTTGTGCTAGCCTTCTTAAGGCAACTTGTTTAACTTATGTCTGTATTCAGATATTGTTGCTTCCGCTGACTCGTCTATGATCGAGCACTTGTATTCGAGCCCTCGAGGCCCCTGGCTTGTATTATGATGCTTGTATGACTTATTTTATTTGTAGAGTTGTGTTGTGATATCTTCCCGTGAGTCCCTGATTTTGATCGTACACATTTGCGTGCATGATTAGTGTACGATTGAATCGGGGGCGTCACAAGTTGGTATCAGAGCCGACTGCCTGTAGGAATCCCCCTTCCACACTCCTTGGCCGAAGTTGAGTCTAGTCATTGCAAAACCTTTACTAACATGGCTGTGTGGCCTATAGGCCCACGTCGCCATTTGGGTGGTATTAGGATCTTTTATTCCTTGATCTTTACTCTGGGACTCTGAGCTCTCTTCTATTCGGGTTAAATGATTTTGCTAAAAACAAAACTAACTTTAGGTTCTCGCAAGTACTTTCTCCCGGAGAGCCCCTTGTTACCGATGACCGCCTGCTGCACCAGAAGAAGAAGATACTCTCCGATATTCTCTCGAGACCTTGTGCCTGTCGCGTTTGCAATTCCCTACCACCGAAACATCCTTATGGATAACTACTTACACTTGCCATTCATACGATCATCCCCCATTGATCTGGTTAGTACAAGATACCCCGAAGTTTTCTCTATTATTCCGAGAATACTTTGTGCCTACTGCCTAGCAGTTCCTTGCCACCGAAATACCCCTATGATTAATTTCTCGCCCTTATTGAGTATCCGTTCAACCCCACTTGTTCATGTGTTTCACATTGGTCTTTGAGATACTATCAAATCCTCCGAAAATCCTTGCAGCCTTATTGCTCTACAAATACTTGTCTGCTTGCATTATGGATGCTTTCCATATGTCTGGCAAAATTCGTTAGTATCCTTAGGCGCCGTCATTTTGATCCCTTTGATTCAACATGAGTGCGAATGCACGCAATCATCAGTTGATCCTTTTAAATTATCTTTCCGGCTCAGACGTCATTTTAAACATGAGCTGGTTCTCAACAAATCCAAATGCCATCGCTTGTACCCCTAAGGCTATTCTACTTATCCATCCCTAATCAGAACATTGCTTCTGATCCCTTGATTTGAAAATCATAAATTCCTTTGCATTTGAGCTCTGGGTTAGTTAGTTGTTTCCATAATCCAATGCCTCCGCATTGTTACTTCCTCTGGTTGTGTGCCGATGCTCACATCAGCTCTGTTATGGACCGGCAGATCCTTTGTTGGATTTTATCTGATAGCGTCCTTCATATTCAATTCCTTTGGAAGTTCTTTCTCCATTGGTAAATCCTATCCTCTGATTGACCAACCATGCTCTGATTTCGAGCTTGTGGTATTTACTATTGAAGCTTGTGGTATATGTTTCCATGATACCCTGACGGGTTGAACCTATGCCTTCCTTAATATGTGTGAACTCGAAAGTTTTCACAAGTCATACTCTTCTGTTGTTTTGCCAGGTAAAATTTCTACACTATAGCTTCATCAAAAACGAGAAGTAAAATGAAAGGTTATGCATTGAATAAGTGGGAGTCGACCTTGAACTTTGTGTTCATGCCCATGGACACGATGTAGATCTTGTCATGTAAGCTTCTCGTAAACAATAATTATCCCCTTGATATAATTTCATCTTATATCTGGGATTTGGTCTTTTGCAGTCGTGGTTTCCGACCATATTGTTCTTCCTTGATCCAATTTCTCGGACAAGTTCAAGCACTTGTCTTCTGTAGAGCAATACCCCAGTCCAACCTCTACTTTGATCTGACGTCGAGTATTACCCCCTGGTATCTCGAGATTATAATGGAACTGCATAACTTCTTATGAGTTCTTCATCAAGTGCTACATTCTCACTGATTCCAATTTTTCACGGGCTCTGAGTTATTAAACACTCAAAGACACCGATAACTGAACCGAGTCCGCACTACGGTTCAACAACTTTTAGTAATCGTCTTTACTTACGAGTTTGTACCAGATCACGCCATTCCTAGCCTGATCGGCTATATCATTACCGTGCTAAATTTTAACTGTGCTACTTGGTCCTAATTCCCGGAGCACAACTTCCGACGATAGCTAAGCTTACGACGATCGTCCTCGGCATATCATTTCGCCTTGAACAACAATCTTTGATTTCAAGTTTGTATTGTACTAGTGGTTTCAATAACCTTTCGCTTCATCATTCCTTTGACTTGTTGTCATCGCCGATCTATTACACCTTCATGAAATCTCTCGACAATTGTGTCGGATCACCTTCAACACTTTGACTTCTTCCGAGATGTTAACTGTGTTGATGATGAGAAGTACCCTCCTTGCCCTCGATGATTTTTATTATCATCGACAACACCCTTGACTTCCTTTCATCGCGAGCTTGTCCACATTATGAATACAACCTGCTCTCCAGCTAATGTTGTGTTCTGCCTTGAAGTATTACTGTCCTTTCTATCAAGAATGTTGTGAGGATTGCTCCACCTCTTAAGAATTCTTGAAATAGTGATACTTCTCTCCATCACCTTCTTTCTTGGTCCCCGTGTTATTTCTAACCGGAATACCGACAATTGAACTATGATGTGCATATTCAAAATTCCTAGCAACCCTATTGCTTTGAAGTGAATGGTCAATAACTCCATTCTAAGTCTTTTGGTTATTGAATCGCCATTCTAACATTGATCATGCTACCTAAGCCCATATTTCGGGTGCCCCTTTCAACCAATGTTTAATTGTATATGTTTCCCTCGAGCATACATCATTATATCATCAGATCTGACAAATGTTATCTCCTTGTCCGCATAATTGTGGGAACCCATCTTTATGGAAATCTCAATGAATTTTTGCTGAGTCCATCAGCCACCTCCTCTTCCTCTCCTTGGTTTAATGATGAACTCTTGTTTTGGAACTCTCTTCCATAGTTCGTTCCCCGAGAATCTTACGATGTCACCTCATTACTTTGTGTCGCACCTTTTCTTCTCAGGCATCCTGAGCCTGAGGTATCCAAACACCAATCAGATCTGACTCTCGGTCAGATATGCTGGTTGGGACACCTTTCCAAGAGTTATGATGTTGATCCTTTGATGACCCGCTAACATGACGTCATGCCTAGCACCCCCCCCCCCGGCTGGAGGACCTATCAATATAGATTCCTTTTCAGCAAGGTTATCCATTCATCCATGAGGAAATTGTAAGACTTATTCTACAAGTTATTCCAAATGGATCCTTCGTGATTCCAAAGTCTGATCTTCACCTGAAGGCCATGTCAATGCTATCTCGAAGCATGTCTGCGATACTCTGATTTTCAACAAGAACATCCGAAGCCCAATGCTAAATGTTTCTTGCTCAATTATCCGAACACCGTTGTATGGATAATGTCATGAAAATTTCTCTCCCCTCACCTAGAGGCTTTTCTACTTAATATCATGTCATGGTTATCATGTTCTGCTTGTCCTTGGGAAGGATATACCCCTGAAATAGGTGTATAAACATTTTCCATTCCATTGTTCTATTTGATCTGATGATCACCTTTTCCTTTCCATTGTTTTGTTTAACCTTTCTTGTGATCTATATGATCTAAGCAGTAATGTTCTCCTGCTTATGTAAACCCCTCGGTGTACAACTCTGTCAGTAAGACCCTATTACTATTGTTGATGACATTCCGGTAACCACCGATGGACGAGAACCTTGCCTATTGGTCCGCCTCGTTCAACGAGCAGGAAAACGGTTCTCTTCGTCCCTCGCCCTTGGTATCGATGTTGTTGCTGACATATCTGACAGGCTACCCTTTGACACACCTTACTATCATGACCGTGCAAAATGTCGGCCCCCTTCCTACTTTCAACCACATGGTGGGCCCATAACCCACAGTTCCACAGGATCGAAACCTGACTCTCCTGCACCCCTATTACTAAAGTTAATCCTCACGCTTGGTTTCGTATGAAAGATCACGAGCCACCTTCCTAGTGATCTATTCTGGTATCAGACACAATGCGTATCCCCGTTGCTCTGAACCCCCATTCACACTCTGTTTCAGGCAATGAACGACTGCCTATTCGCTTGAAACTTCTTATTGCACCGTCTTACTTTGCTCTCGATGTGTTTCATTTGTTCAACTCGAGAGATACTCATATGTTCATACTTGGGAAACCCCCAGAAGATTTTCCCTTGTAACATCCTATCGTCGTAGAGCTGCCCCTTACCTATTCGTAAGTACGATGGAGATCCCGAAGAAAGGATGACAAATTGATCATGGTGACTTGAAGCAGTGAAATGAAGACATCAACGAAAGGGACCAACCTCTTCGAAAGGGAAGCCAAGACCGAGAAGACTCGTTAGGTTTTTCGCTACCAACACCTTCGCCCCCTTACTCCACCGCTTAAATCTCGGGACGAGATTTCTTGTAGTGGAGGAGAATTGTGACGCCCGGGTAATTAAGCTACAGTGATCCTCTGCTAATGGTGCCACGTCACCTCGTTTATAGTTGCTGATCTCGAGTTAGTTCGAAACCGATTCAAATTCAAATTCAAAAATAGGCAAACAATAAAAGTTTTCAAATATTAAAACTAAAATGTTCGGAGTGAACCAAATATTGCATAGATAATTATGGTGGAGAATCCACATTTTTATAAAGTATTTAATGGCACTGAAATAAATAAAACAGTAATAAAAACTAATAATTAAATGCCTTTACTAATTAGTAAATTATCAAACTAAATTAATTGGGGACTAGACATTTTGTGACGGTGGACTAAACTGAGATACTAAATTAGATGCTATGTATATATTTTACAGAAACTAAAATAAAAGGTGACTAAAGTAAAACAGGAAAGAATAAATAAAAAGAAAAGAAATAAAATAGAAAAACAAACTAACAGAAAACTAAACTAAAACAAAAGAGAACCCCTCCTCCCCACTGGACCCCTTGGCCCAACTGGGCCATGGCCCAGCCGGCCGCCCCTTGGCCTATAGGCCACCCCACACCCCAGAAACCCTAATCCCCTCCCTCACAATCCCCAGATCCGCCTCGCACCTGAACGCTACCGTTGTCGCTCCGTCATCACGGCCGGCGTGGCCATCGGTCACCCCTCGCCGCCTCTCTGTGTCGAGAGACTCCGGCCGCCTCGCCCTCGCTCTCCTTCGCTGCGGAACGGAGCCGGGAAGCTCCTCCAATGACGCCTGCACTGAAAGCTCACCATCCTCATCTTCTTCTACCTTCGGCCGCTGCAACGCTGTCGTCGATCCGCTCGCCTCCGGTCCTCTCCGACTACAACGAGCACGCCAAGCACCCCGCTGTGAGGCCCTTCCCCGATTTCCCCCGTTTTCACTTCAATCCATTCATATGCGGCCGTCCCCGTGCTCGTTCGTGGCTGCCATGGCCGGAGCCTGTGCTCCCATGTCGCTTGCCATGGCCCTTTCCCCTTCACCCCGCGCCCTCCTGGCCTCGCCTCGGCTGTGCACACCCGTGTGCGTGCCTGCGCTTGGCCGCGGCCACCTTAGTCGCCCACACGCCCGTAGCTGCCCGCTACCGTGGCCCGCTCCTGCTGCTGAAGCTGCATCGCCCCGCCCGCGCCCCTCGGTGTTGCGCTACTGCCGCTGCTGCTTCTGCTTACTGAAACTGCTACTAGCGCTGCTGCTATCTACCTTTTACTGTCGCTCCTACTGACTGCTAGCTACAGTAACATTCAGTTACTGTAGCTGCAGCTAGCTTCGGCAAACTCACATTGAGTAGCCCCTTTGACAGCCAATAATCATCCACAAAACAAGTTCTTATGTGGATAAAAATAATTTGGGCAGAGAGTATACTTGACAAACTCCATTTTATTCCACTGGACCAAATCCTTTCGATGCCTGGATTAAATCCTATCAAAATCGCAAAATGCCTTGTTTTGTTAAAAGGAAACAGAAGTAACTCCTAGCTACGTGCACTGTGTTTGTGCGTGTGTGTGTGGCCGATGTGCCATGTGTGTGGGGCTGCCCCAAAATTAGTTTAGGTCTAATTTAATTAGATGGATTAGTTTTAGGATTATTTTTGCCCTTTAGCTAGTTTTATTAGTGCTAAGTTACTTTAGTAGTAGATGACATGTGGGTCCTCATTTAGATAAGTTAGGTTTATTTATTTGTTTAGGAAAATAGTCTATGACATGTGGGCCACACACGCCCTTTTGACTAGTCAAATTGACTTGGTCAATTCGGATTAAACTAAATATAATAAATCCAGAAATTTTAGAAAATACTTAAAACATTGGAAAATCATAGAAAATTAATCATAACTTCGATGAAAAAACTTTGTACATGAAAGTTGCTCAAAACGACGAGACGAACCCGGATACGCAGCCCGTTCGTCCACCACACACCTCTAACATACCAAACACGCAACTTTCCCCCTCCGGTTCATCTGTCCGAAAACGCGAAACCCGGGGAATACTTTCCCGGATGTTTCCCCCCTTCGTCGGTATCACCTACTACCGCGGTTGGGCACACCTAGCATCGTTACTTGTCATGTCATGCATCGATATGCATTTGTTTGCATTGTATTCATTGTTTCTCCCCCCTCTTCTCTCCGGTAGACTACGAGACCGACGCTGCTGCTGCCCAGTTCGACTACGGAGTTGACGACCCCTCCTTCTTGCCAGAGCAACCAGGCAAGCCCCCCCCCCTTGATCACCAGATATCGCCTATTCTCCTCTATACTGCTTGCATTAGAGTAGTGTAGCATGTTACTGCTTTCCGTTAATCCTATTCTGATGCATAGCCTGTCATTGCTGCTACAGTCATTGATACCTTACCCGCAATCCTAAATGCTTAGTATAGGATGCTAGTGTTCCATCAGTGGCCCTACACTCTTGTCCGTCTGCCATGCTATACTACTGGGCTGTGATCACTTCGGGAGGTGATCACGGGCATATACTATATACTTTACACTGTTACATTACCTGTGATACTGTTCGGAGTTGGGGGTTGAAAGGACAGGTGGCTCCACCCCGGTAGAGGTGGGCCTGGGTTCCCGACGGCCCCCGACTGTTACTTGTGGCGGAGCGACAGGGCAGGTTGAGACCACCTAGGAGAGAGGTGGGCCTGGCCCTGTTCGGCGTTCGCGGATACTTAACACGCTTAACGAGATCTTGGTATTTGATCTGAGTCGGCTACGAGCCTATACGCACTAACCATCTACGTGGGAGTAGTTATGGGTATCCCGGCGTCGTGGTATCAGCCGAAGCACTTCAGACGTCAGCGACGGAGCGGCGCGCGCCGAATTGGACTGGAACGCCACTAGGCTAGGTCTGCTTTCGGCCGCCCACGCAACGTGCAGGTGTGCTCAGGGCGATGGGCCCAGACCCCTGCGCGCTTAGGTTTAGACCGGCGTGCTGGCCTCTCTGTTGTGCCTAGGTGGGGCTGCGACGTGTTGATCTTCCGAGGCCGGGCATGACCCAGAAAGTGTGTCCGGCCAAATGGGATCAAGCGTGTTGGGTTATGTGGTGCACCCCTGCAGGGAAGTTAATCTATTCGAATAGCCGTGATCTTCGGTAACAGGACGACTTGGAGTTGTACCTTGACCTTATGACAACTAGAACCGGATACTTAATAAAACACACCCTTCCAAGTTCCACAGACAACCCGGTGATCGCTTTTCCGCAGGGCGACGAGGAGAGGATCGCCGGGTAGGAATATGCTATGCGATGCTACTGGAGATGCTACCTGGATATGCTACTTGGAGATGCTACTTGGAGGACTACAATCTACTCTCTTCTATATGCTGCAAGACGGAGGCTACCAGAAGCGTAGTCTTCGACAGGATTAGCTATCCCCCTCTTCTTCTAGCATTCTGCAGTTCAGTCCACCGATATGGCCTCCTTACACATATACCCATGCATATGTAGTGTAGCTCCTTGCTTGCGAGTACTTTGGATGAGTACTCACGGTTGCTTTTCTCCCTCTTTTCCCTTTTCCCTTCTACCTGGTTGTCGCAACCAGATGTTGGAGTCCAGGAGCCAGACGCCACCGTCGACGACGACCCCTACTACACCGGAGGTGCCTACTACTACGTGCTGCCCGCTGACGACGACCTGGAGTAGTTTAGGAGGATCCCAGGCAGGAGGCCTGCGCCTCTTTCGATCTGTATCCCAGTTTGTGCTAGCCTTCTTAAGGCAACTTGTTTAACTTATGTCTGTACTCAGATATTGTTGCTTCCGCTGACTCGTCTATGATCGAGCACTTGTATTCGAGCCCTCGAGGCCCCTGGCTTGTATTATGATGCTTGTATGACTTATTTTATTTGTAGAGTTGTGTTGTGATATCTTCCCGTGAGTCCCTGATTTTGATCGTACACATTTGCGTGCATGATTAGTGTACGATTGAATCGGGGGCGTCACACAATGGATCAGTGATGGATAATTATGCCGGATGCGATTCCTCATGCAATAGTTATAACATAGGGTGATATAGAACTAGCTCCAATTCATCAATGTAATGTAGGCATGTATTCCGTAAATAATCATACGTGCTTATGGAAAAGAACTTGTATGACATCTTTTATCCTACCCTCCCATTGCAGCGGGGTCCTTACGGAAACTAAGGGATATTAAGACCTCCTTTTAATAGAGAATCGGACCAAAGCATTAACACATAGTGAATACATGAACTCCTCAAACTACGGTCATCACTAAGAAGTATCCCGATTATTGTCACTTCGGGGTTGTCGGATCATAACACATAATAGGTGACTATAGACTTGCAAGATAGGATCAAGAACACACATATATTCATGAAAACATAATAGGTTCAGATCTGGCACTCGGGCCCTAGTGACAAGCATTAAGCATAGCAAAGTCATAGCAACATCAATCTCAGAACATAGTGGATACTAGAGATCAAACCCTAACAAAACTAACTTGATTACATGGTAAATCTCATCCAACCCATCACCGTCCAGCAAGCCTACGATGGAATTACTCACGCACGGCGGTGAGCATCATGAAATTGGTGATGGAGGATGGTTGATGATGACGACGGCGACGAATCCCCCTCTCCGGAGCCCCAAACGGACTCCAGATCAGCCCTCCGGAGAGAGATTAGGGTTTGGCGGCGGCTCCGTGTCGTGAAACGCGATGAAACTTTGTCCATGATTTTTTCTCCCCGAGACGGTATATATGGAGTTGGAGTTGAGGTCGGGAGGTGTCCAGGGGGCCCACGAGATAGGAGGCCGCGCCCTAGGGGGGGCCTGTCTCGTGGACAGCCTGTGGGCCCCCTGGCCTTGATTCTTTCGCCAAATTTTTTTATTAATTCTGAAAAATGCCTCCGTGGATTTCCAGGACATTCCGAGAACTTTTCTTTTCTACACATAAAACAACATCATGGCAGTTCTGCTGAAAACAACGTCAGTCCGGGTTAGTTTCATTCAAATCATGCAAGTTAGAGTCCAAAACAAGGGCAAAAGTGTTTGGAAAAGTAGATACGTTGGAGACGTATCAGAGCCTAGTGCTAGTTTCTGTTTTTTGCCTATTTTAGAGTTTAGTAGAAAAGGAATACCAAACAGAGTCCAAACGGAATGAAACTTTCGCGGTGATCTTTCTTGGACCGAAAGGAAACCAGAAGACTTGGAGAGGAAGTCGGAGACGCAACGAGGCGGCCACGAGGCAGGAGGGTGCGCCCAGGGGGTAGGGCGCGCCCCCTACCTCGTGGGCCCCTCGTAGCTCCCCTGACCTAGTTCCTTCGCCTATATATACTGTTATACCCTGAAAACATCCAGGAGAGCCACGAAACCAATTTTCCACCGCCGTAACCTTCTGTACCCATGAGATCACATCTAGGGGCCTTTTCCGGCATCCTGTCGGAGGGGGATTCAATCATGGAGGGCTTCTTCATCAACACCATTGCCTCTCCGATGATGCGTGAGTAGTTTACCATAGACATACGGGTCCATAGCAAGTAGCTAGATGGCTTCTTCTCTCTCTTTGACTCTCAATACCATGTTCTCCTCGATGTTCTTGGAGATCTATTCGATGTAATATTCTTTTGTGGTGTGTTTCCCGAGATCCGATAAATTGTGGATTTATGATTAGATTATCTATGAATATTATTTGGTTCTTCTCTGAATTCTTATATGCATGATTTGATATCTTTGCAAGTCCCTTCGAATTATCGGTTTAGTTTGTTCTACTAGATTGATCTTTCTTGCAATGGGAGAAGTGCTTAGCTTTGGGTCCAATCTTGCGGTGTCCTTTCCCAGTGACAGTAGGGGCAGCAAGGCACGTATTGTATTGTTGCCATCGAGGATAAAAAGATGGGGCTTTCACCATATTTCTTGAGTTAATTCCTCTACATCATGTCGTCTTACTTAATGCGTTACTCCGTTCTTTATGAACTTAATACTCTAGATGCATGCTGGATATTGGTCGATGTGTGGAGTAATAGTAGTAGATGCAGAATCATTCCGGTCTACTTGACACGGACGTGATGTTTATGTTCATGATCATTGCCTTAGATGTCGTCATAACTATGAGCTTTTCTATCAATTGCTCGGCAGTAATTTGTTCACCCATCGTAATATTTGCTATCTTGAGAGAAACCACTAGTGAAACCTATGGCCCCTGGGTCTCTTTTCCATATTATTGAATCTTGTTTACATCTTGCTAGTTTTCGATCTACTATTTTGCAATCTTTTACTTTCCGATCTATAAACTAAAAATACCAAAAATATTTACTTTACCATTTATCTATCTATATCAAATCTCACTTTTGCAAGTGACCGTGAAGGGATTGACAACCCCTTTATCACGTTGGGTGCAAGTTGTTGATTGTTTGTGCAGGTATTCGGTGACTTGTGCATTGTCTCCTACTGGATTGATACCTTGGTTCTCAAAACCGAGGGAAATACTTATGCTACTTTGCTGCATCACCCTTTCCTCTTCTAGAGGTAGCAAGAATTATTTCTGGCGCCGTTGTCGGGGAGATCTATGTCAAGTCAAGCCATACCAAGTACCCATCATAAACTCTTCTCTCTGGCATTACATTATTCGCCATTCGCCTCTTGTTTTCCTCTCCCCCACTTCTAAAATGGTTTTCGAAAAGATTTGCCTTTTCTTTGCCTTCCTTCCGTTCGATCTTTTGTTTGCTTGTGTTACCATGTGCCTTCCTTTTGCTTGCATCTTTGCTTGCTAAAATTTTATGGATCCTCATCCACTTGCTAATATTTTTAAGAGATCCAATTATGATGAACCAATTGCTAGTGAATCGGGTACACTAGATTATCTTTATGAGGTTTTGCTTGAAATCCGGGAATCTGAAAATTATGATGAAGTGCTTTATGAAGTGATTCACGATAGATCTTTGAATAAAAAGCATGATTGCAATGATGTTATTATAAATTCTATTAATGTCAGTTGTGCTAAAAATATGCAAAACCCTAAGCTTGGGGATGCTAATTTTTCTATGTCTACTACTTGTTGCAATGATCATGATTGAGGTGATTCTTCTTATGATCTTGAAAATTTATTTAAGCCCCATGATGAATATGAGATTGATAATTGTGTTTGCAATATTATTGAAAGTGGGTTTGGAAGAGTGTCAACTTTAGATCCCGCATATTTGGAGAATGTTCAATCTTATGAAATTTTTGAGAAAAGTGGGTTTGGAGAGGTCATGACTTTAGTTAATGTTAATCTCACTATTTTTGAAGAGTGTCAACTTTGCATGCATGTGGATCGTGTTGAGAATATGTTATGTGATAGCTATATTGTTGAATTTGCTTATGATCCTACATGTAATTATTGTGAGAGAGGAAAATATGGTCGTAGAAATTTTCATGTTACTAAATTACCTCTCTTCATGTTGAGATTGCTATTGTCTCTTTCTTCTTCCTTGCATATGCTAGTTCTTGCTTGCCATGATAATTTGTTTACTTATAAAATGCCTATGCATTGGAAGTATGTTAGACTTAGATGTGTTTGTCATGTTTTTTATGATGCTTTATTTGTGCTTCAATTCTTCTCTTTTATGTGAGCATCATTGAAATCTCAATGGCTAGCTAAGGGCGTTAAACGATAGCGCTTGTTGGGAGGCAACCCAATTTTATTTTTGTTCTTTGATTTTTGTTCCTGTTTAGTAATAAATAAATCATCTAGCCTCTGGTTAGATGTGGTTTTATGTTTTAATGAGTGTTTGTGCCAAGTAGAACCTTTAGGATAGCTTACAGTGATAGTTGTGTTGATCCTGCTGAAAATCAGAAACTTTTGCGCTTAGTAAATTAGTTTTGAAAATTCACAGAAATGTGCTTTTGATCTGATTATTTTTGCTCTCGAATTATACACAAATTTCTCAGGTTTTCCGAATTTGGTAGGACTTTTAGAGTTACCTAACTATTAGAGAGTTACAGATTACTACAGGCTGTTCTGTTTTTGACAGATTCTGTTTTTCGCGTGTTGTTTGCTTATTTTTATGAATATATGGGTAGTATTGGGGGGTATGAACCATGGAGAAGTTGGAATACATTAGATACTACACCAATATAAATAAAGAATGAGTTTGCAACAGTATCTTAAAGTGGTGATTTATTTTCTTATACTAACGGAGCTCATGAGATTTTCTGTTGAGTTTTGTGTTGTGAAGTTTTCAAGTTTTGGGTAAGGATTTGATGGACTATGGAATAAGGAGTGGCAAGAGCCTAAGATTGGGGATGCCCAAGGCACCCCAAGGTAAAATTCAAGGACAACCAAAATTCTAAGCTTGGGGATTCCCCGGAAGGCATCCCCTCTTTCGTATTCGTCTATCGGTAACTTTACTTGAGGCTATATTTTTATTCACCACATGATATGTGTTTTGCTTGGAGTGTCTTGTCTGATTTGAGTCTTTGCTTTTTTACTTTTACCACAATTATCCTTGTTGTACACACCTTTTGGGAGAGACACGCATGAATCGTGATTTATTAGAATACTCTATGTGCTTCACTTATATCTTTTGAGCTAGGAAATATTGCTCTAGTGCTTCACTTATATCTTTTTAGAGCATGGCGGTGGCTTTATTTTATAGAAATTTTTCATCTCTCATTCTTCACTTATATTATTTTAAGAGTCTTTTAGAATAGCTTGGTAATTTGCTTTGGTTATAAAATTAGTCCTAATATGATGGGCATCCAAGATGGGTATAATACCTTGGTTCTCAAAACCGAGGGAAATACTTACGCTACTTTGATGCATCACCCTTTCCTCTTTAAGGGAAAACCAACGCAAGCTCAAGAGGTGGCAGTAGCGGAGAAGTATTTCCCTCAGTGAGAACCAAGGTTATCGAACCAATAGGAGAACCACACAAATCCTCGTCAATAGTACCTACACATACAAAAGCAAATACAAAGCTATAACAAACATGCATAAAAGAGTCCAGAGAAGACTCCAATAATATTCATGAATAATCTGATCATAAACCCACACATCGGATCCCAACAAACACACCGCAAAAGAGATTACAGCAGGTAGAATTCCAGGAAGATCGAGGAGAACATTGTATTGAAGATCAAAGAGAGAGAAGAAGCCATCTAGCAACTAGCTATGGACCAGTAGGTCTGTGGTGAACTACTCACACATCATCGGTAGGGCACCAAGGTTGATGTAGAAGCCCTCCGTGATTGATTTCCCTCTGATAGAGTACCAGAAAAGGCCTCCATATGTGACCGTGGAAGAATAGAAGATTTTGGCGGCGGAAAAATTGTTTCAGGTGGCTCCCTGGGGGTTTCCCAATATTTGAGAATTTATAGAAGTGGAATTAGATCAGATGGAGCTAGATGGGGCCCACAAGGTAACGCGCCTACCCCCCAGGGCGCGCCCTGTTGCCTTGTCGTCTCCTCATTTGTCGTCTGGTCTCCTCTTGAAGCTTCTAGGGTCTTTTTTGTCCAGAAAAAAATCATCAAAAACTTTCATAGCATTTGGACTCCGTTTGGTACTGATTTTCTGGTAAACCAAAAACAAGCAGAAAACAGCAACTCGCACTAGGCACTGGGTTAATAGGTTAGTCCCCCAAAATGATATAAATTGGATAATAAAGCATATGATGTATCCAATATTGATAATATAATAGCATGAAACAAAAAAATTATAGATACATTGGAGAAGTATCACTAACTGCTAGGAGTGAGTAATTCCTTCGTAGGCTTGCTGGACGGTGACGGAGATGGATGAGATTTGTTTAATCAAGTCAATTTGTTAGGTCTTGATCCCTAGTATCCACTATGTTCTGAGATTGAATTTGATATGACTTTGCTATGCTTAATGCTTGTCACTAGGGCCTGAGTGCCATGTTTCAAATCTGAACCCTCTACATTGAATTGACAAATTGGAGCTATTGTGTATTTCTCTAGGTTGTTACATGATGAAAGTCATCCATACAAGTAATCATTTATTGATCCAATGCCTACGTTTTGCTCATATTGTCTTGCTAAGTTACTACTATCGTTGCTACTGTTACAACAGCTACAATGGTGCTACCTCATTGTTACCGTTACTATTGCTACTGCTACTATCAAACAATCATATTACCATGCTACTAAATACTTTGCTCCAGAAAAATAAATTTCCATGTGTGTTTGAATTGACAACTCAATTGTTAAGGCTCATAAATATTTTTTGGCCCTTGTTGTGTCGAATCAATAATTTTGGGTGAAATACTACTCTCAAAGACTGTTGCGATCCCATATAGTTGTGGGTCATCAGGGTCCGATTGGGTGGCATTTTTGTGCCGGGTCGTTTGCCTGGGTGTATAAGGAGGAGGGGTTGAGCGGTCGGTTGTAGATGCTCTCACTCCCCCCTTTTTAGAAAAAAACTGTTCACCTAGCATTTGGATTTGGTGTTTATTGTGGTTTGATGATTTTATTGAGAGTCAGCTTGTATCTTGTTTGCTCACCTGTGTAACAACCAAAATGTAATAAATCATATATTGCATTTGTTGTTTTTAGTTGATAGCTCGTTTTGCACTTCATGTCATCATCAATGTTTTGGCTCCGTTAAATAATGTGTGACATTTTTAAAATATCCATTATTTTAGGTATATTTTTCCAGGTCCCTAACTATTTAAAACAGTGTCTTCAATTCAAATCAATTTTGTAAATGATTTGAATCTTTCAAAATTTATACTTCTCCAATTGCACCACAACCTTGCACATGGCCTTCTGATCACATGGGTAGCCTCCATAAAAGAATTCTCACATTTTTAGCACACTTAGAGCTTGTCCAATTAAATTCAAATGAATTTGAATTCAACTTTTCCAAAATAGACGGAATCAATCTTGTGTACCTAATATAACCATAGACTCCATCAAAGTTATTCAGCTAATTTATTTCATCCTTGACCATCCAATTCTTTCCTCTTTTCTTTTCCTAATCTCTAAATAGAAAAGACAAAAAGAAAGAGACACAACACATCTAATAGCCAACTTAACTACGCAGCACACCTAGCTCATCTCCCTCTTTTTACAGCACGCAGCCAGCCCAATGGCCCACCTAAACTAGCCGGCTAGGCCAACCCACTAGACCGAGCCGCCCCATTCCCTTAACCTAATTGATCCCCTTCTCTCTCTCCCTCTCCCCCCACACACACTCGTCTTTCCCTCCTACTTGATCCCTAGGGTCACCAAGGTGCCCCCACTCATGTGTGGCTGATCCGACCCTGGCCGCTGCTCCACTGCCATCATCGCCGGCTTGCCTCCAACCACCACGATGTCCCGGGGTTGATACTATACAGTTGTTAGAGGAGGTGCAAGATCTACATAGTGTCACTCCAAAGGTATTACATAGATCTAGAACACCGATAAAGAGATAAGCTTTGATGTTTCCATCATATTTTTATATATTTTACTAGGCACAGCGTACATTAATCATTAATGTGAGGTGTTGATGTAGAGAAGATGAGAGACATCATGGTGGTGAAAATAGAGAAATTTACTCGTGCTCGTGGAGCATAGATGCTCGATGCCATGGGAGCACCTAGGCCGTTAGATCTCAGATCTAATGATTATTATGGGAGCCCTTGGATCCCGCATGATCACATGACTCCAAAGGAGTTTTTTCTTCTTCTTCAAAAGTAACCACTGGGCAACATAGTTTTAAAAACCGAACCGATAAGGCCTTCGGTTCAGTTTTTTACATGTCAGACCGCCGGTTCACCGGTTAGAATGCAGATTTTTTACAATACAAACAATATAATTAGAGTAACAATATATGCATAGAGAATTAAAACAAGATCAAATAGTAATGGTTTGCTTTGTAAAACAACAAAGAATCGTAGCTAAGGTGGTTATCATGCCAAGCATTGGCCAATGCCCACCACCTGGGATGGAATCCCACCAACGGCGGAGCTTAGTTGGGGCCAGCAGGTGCCATGGCCCCCCCAGCCTCACTAGTAAACCTGAAGGAAATTTTTGGGGGGCAGTTTAGATTAGATTTTTTTTAGCTTTTGGCCCCCCCAAACAACCATATTTGCTACCTCGCCCCCCC
>NC_041385.1:173897672-174052296 GCF_002162155.2 Triticum dicoccoides
CGGACATCCTGTCTAGCTCCGCCACTGAATCCCACTACTTGCAACAATATTTATTTGATCATCTCTCTACACCGGTATGACCGGTTTTCACCGGTCTAGTTACAGGTCGGTCCATTGTGCTTAAAAAACCGTTCTGGTTTTTTCATGTTCAACCGGCGGTGCGGTCCGGTTTTTAAACTATGGCATGCAGGCATGATTTATCCACGGTCAAAATAGGCAAGAGATGTACTCCCTCCGTTTCTATTTACTCTGCATATTAGCTTTTGTCAAAGTCAAGCTTTGTAAACTTTGACGAAATTTATAGACAAAAATAATAACATGTACAATAATTTAGATTCATTATTGAACGTACTTTCGCATCATATAGATTTGTTATGGTAGATATTTATATTCTTTTTCATAAACTTGGTCAAAGTTTATGAAGTTTGACTTCAGTGAACTCTAATATGCAGAGTAAATAAAAACGAAGGGAGTATTTTAAAGTGGTTTTGAAATGTATTTTCAAACTAGGCAAGACATGAAACAAGGGAAAGCTCTCCCACCAATGCCAAGGACAAACGCCCCTTGATGTCAGTAACCATAGGACAAACCGTACGCCTTAATTAATCAGCTACTGCTTTGGGATGAAACAAAGTAGGGAAAGGAACAGAGCACAAAGATTCTCCGGCTCGGCGCCCAAGAAATTCACCATGTTCAACGCCAGAGATGCACGAGCAGGGTGTACAAAAGTAAAAGTAAAAGAAGAGAATATTATTATCATTAGACGCCCGCGATTAGCCCCCCAATGATGCCGCTGCCCCTATACTACTTGTGGTGCAAAGTGGCCCAAGAATAATGAGGAAAAACAACTTTCCCCTTTCCTCTCTCTCGACACTCCCACTGATGGGCTGTGGCGAGAGTGTGTGAGCCTCCCTCCTCCCGTGCTCTCTGCCTACCACCCAAGAAAAGCAGGCGCTCACGGGCAGGCCCTGGCCGCCACCACCACCACCGCCCCACCTCGGCCGCCCCCACCCCCGCCGCCCCAAATGCATCCCGCCTTCCGCCGCCGCCTTTTCCTCTCCCTCGGCCTCATCTCGGCCTCCCTCCTCGCGCTTCGGGCGGGCGCTGGAGATGCGGCGGCAATGCAGGCGCTGCGCCGGGGGCTGGCGCCGCCGGACTGGGCGGCCGCGCCGGCCGACCACTGCGCCTGGCGCGGCGTCACGTGCGGAGGGGCACGTGAGGTGACCGCGGTCGAGCTGCCCCGCCGGGGCCTCCGCGGGGACTTCTCGGCCGCCGCCGGGCTCCCCGCGCTGGCGCGGCTCGATCTCTCCTTCAACGCGCTCGCCGGCGCCGTCCCCGCGGCTCTCGGTGCGCTCCCTCGCCTCGAGCTCCTCGACCTCTCCATGAACAGGCTCTCCGGCCCCATCCCGGCCGCCCTCGGCCGCGCCGTCGGCCTCAAGTTCTTGAACCTCTCCAACAACGCGCTCTCCGGCGCCATCCCCGACGACCTCAGGGGCCTCAAGGAGCTCCAAGAAGTGCAGATTTCGGGCAACAACCTCACCGGCGTCATCCCCGGCTGGCTCGCCGGCCTCCCCGGGCTCCGCGTGCTCTCCGCCTACGAGAACGCGCTCTCGGGACCGATCCCGCCGGGGCTCGGGCTCTCGTCCAAGCTCCAGGTGCTCAACCTCCACTCCAATGGCCTCGAGGGCAGCATACCCAGCAGCCTCTTCGACCTTGGTAATCTGCAGGTTCTGATCCTCACCGTGAATAGGCTCAACGGCACAATCCCGGATTCAATCGGCCGGTGCCTCGATCTATCCAACGTGCGCATCGGCAACAATCGCCTCGTAGGCGCCATCCCGGCATCCATTGGCGACGCTACCAGCCTGACCTACTTTGAGGCCGACAGCAACCAGCTGTCTGGCAGTATCCCCGCTCAGTTTGCACGCTGCGCCAACCTGACGCTGCTCAATTTGGCCTACAACCGCCTTGTCGGCGAGGTGCCGGACATGCTTGGGGACCTGAGGAACCTGCAAGAGCTCATCATCTCCGGCAATGGCCTCGGCGGCGAGTTCCCGAGGTCCATTCTGCGGTGCCGGAACTTGAGCAAACTGGACTTGAGCTACAACGCTTTCCGCGGCGGCTTGCCAGATGCCATCTGCAACGGATCAAGGATGCAGTTTCTTGTGCTCGATCACAACGAGTTCTCGGGTAGCATCCCGCACGGTATAGGTGGATGCAGCCGGCTTCTCGAGCTGCAGCTTGCCAACAACAATCTGAGTGGTGTGATACCAGCTGAAATGGGCAAGATCAAGAGCTTACAGATTGCGCTCAACCTGAGCTTCAATCACCTCCTAGGGCCGCTGCCCCGAGAGCTTGGGCGGCTCGATAAGCTCGTGGCGCTGGATTTATCTAGCAATGAGATATCTGGCGAGATCCCTGGTGACATGAGAGGGATGCTGAGCTTGATAGTTGTCAACTTGTCAAACAACCGGCTCCGTGGTGCCATACCGGCGTTCGGGCCATTTCAGAAGAGTGCAGGGTCCAGCTTCTCCGGCAATGCCAAGCTGTGCGGCGACCCGCTGGATGTGGACTGTGGACCGATTTATGGATCCAATTATGGATCGGACCACAGGAAGATATCTTACAGGGTGGCTTTGGCAGTTGCTGGGTCCTGCGTGCTCATCTTCTCGGTGGTATCATTGGTGGTAACGTTGTTCATGTGGCGTGAGAGGCAGGAGAAGGAGGCCGACGCAAAGAAGGCCGAAGCAGGGGAGGCGGTCGTCGTGGAAGCGCGGCACGTCATGGCCTCAAGCGTGTTCATTGAGAGCTTGCAGCAGGCCATTGATTTCCAGAGCTGTGTCCAGGCCACGTTCAAGGACGCCAGTGCAGTGAGGAGCGGCACGTTCAGCACAACCTACAAGGCTGTCATGCCATCAGGCATGGTGGTGTGCGTCAAGAAGCTGAAGTCGGTCGACCGCGCCGTCGTCCACCACCAGGCCAAGATGGTCCGGGAGCTCGAGCGCCTGGCGCACGTAAACCATCCCAACCTTGTGCGTCCCATTGGGTATGTCATCTACGAGGATGTTGCGTTGCTGCTGCAGTATGACTTGCCGAATGGAACGTTGCTTCAGCTTCTGCACAATGCAGACAACTGCGATGGTGAGAGCCAGAAACCTGACTGGCCGAAGCTGTTGTCAATCGCAATTGGTGTCGCCGAAGGGCTGGCCTTCCTCCACCAGATTGCCACTATCCACCTCGACATTTCCTCGGGTAATGTCTTCCTTGACTCCCACTACAATGCGCTTCTTGGCGAAGTTGAGATCTCCAAGCTGCTGGACCCTTCAAAGGGCACTGCCAGCATCAGTGCGGTTGCTGGCACATTTGGTTACATACCTCCAGGTCTGAACTTTTCTCCCAAATTGCACTTGATTTCTTGCAGAGTATGCCTACTCAATGTGCCAGACCATGCTAAAATTTGCCTAAACATAACACAAATTGCACTTGATTTCTTGCAGAGTATGCCTACTCAATGCAGGTTACTGTACCAGGGAATGTGTACAGCTTCGGGGTACTGCTGCTGGAGATCCTGACGTCCAAGATGCCGGTGGACGAGGAGTTTGGCGAGGGTGTGGACCTTGTCAAGTGGGTGCACTCCGCGCCGGAGAGGGGGGAGACGCCGGAGCAGATCATGGACCCGAGGCTGAGCACCGTGTCGTTCGCGTGGCGGAGGCAGATGCTCGCCGTGCTCAAGGTCGCGATGCTGTGCACGGAGCGCGCCCCGGCGAAGCGGCCCAAGATGAAGAAGGCGGTAGAGATGCTGCAGGAGGCCAAGAACAGCTGACCACGCACCGCATCCTCTTTGCTGAATGCTAAGATTGCTCCTTCGGAGACGAAATGACAAGCATAAAGAACAAATGCGCGCCACGAATCTGCGGTAATTATTCGGCCGGGTATGAATCTGATGGCCATTTTCTTCTCTGTATATACGGACTAGTCTTGATTTTGCTCTCAAGCTGCCGGTAGCATGCATTGCCAGCATCAGAGAACTGATCGTCGTGGATAGCTTCGAGCATTGTTCGGCATCATTACTTGCTGATGGCAACGTGAGAATGTTTGGTCCATTTCTGGTTGGACGCCCCGCTAGAAGAATTGTCTATCCCATTTTCTAACCTTGGTCAAGCGACATGTGCACCTTAAACTAAAAAATATCAGGTAAGAGCAAGTCTAGAGCATTGTCGCCATATCCATATCCGCGGCCTCCGTAATAATCAGGGTCAGGGCGGAGAGCGGAGTGGTTGGCGGAGGACTGCTCCTTGTACTTCTGTGGGGAAGTACAGTGTGAAGGAAAGAGGGCGTCATGGTGAAGGTAATGAGGGGTGAGCATCATCCGGTTTTAAAAATATCAGAGGGCTCGAAATGTCATGCTATGGCGGGAAACCGAGCGGGAAGAGAAGAGTCCGGCTGGGGAAAGAAAAGGATGCACCGCGGGGTGGGTTCTTTTTGTGGCACTGTGTGTTACTCCCTCCGTTTTAAAATATATGAACCAACTTAGTATAAAGTTGGGTCATCTATTTTGAAACGGAGGGAGTACATATAAGATGGCGGATAGTCTAAACAACCATATTTCTCCCTCACATATGGGTTGAATTTGGGGAGCCCGAACTGTCTACATACTTGGATTGTGGAGAGCTTGTTAAGCGCCCATTTGATGTCTGTACATATCAGGATGTATGCATGAGAAATGAACTTCAACCTTGGTGACGACCTGATCATTTGTTTGATTCATTTGTATCAACGGAAGCCCGTAACAACCCAACAAGTATGTGATGCATTAGGGCGGCACAATTTATGCAAAGGCTGTGTCTGTTATGCGGGCAAGGTAGCGGTGGGTGCTGTACTTATTAGGCCGTAGGAAGCTCTTCCTCCTCGAACCACTTGGAGAAGCCCCAAACTCTCTCTAGAACTCCCTCTCGGCGCGGTCCTCTTCGGCCTCGTCGGAAAAATGTCCGTGTGGAGAGGCTAGGGGCTAGCTGTCATGACACGGCCAATGGGGGTTGAGTCTAGCGGCAAAAGGGGGAGACACGGCAAAAGTGGTGGCGATGGAAGCTAAGATAGGTGCTCACTTACGAGCGGGGAAGTTGGACGAGGAGTGGCGCTGGTGAGTGAGGGTGAACCGACTTATATACCTGCGAACGGGCGCACTCTACGGGAAAATTGGAAACGGGCGGTGGAAAACCGGCTGCACTATTGGCAGAAGTGAAGGCAACAGGTGTATGGACGGCTGCACTACTTGCAGGACTGGGGGTGGGAGGAAGAAAAGGACTCAAAACTTCCCTCCCGCGCAATTGGTTGGGTTTGGAGTGTGCTTCATACCAGTGCCTCACAACCTCAAAATTTAGCGTTTCGGTGAACCAACCTGTGGTTGGATGGTTAGAGGGACTGTGGTATTCCCAGCCCATCAGGGTTCAAATCTTGGTGCTCGCATTTATTTCTGGATTTATTTCAGAATTTCCAGCAATGCGCATTCAGTGGAAGAAGGCGTTCCCGTCGACGACGAGGTGCCTACTGTGACTTCATAAATTTCAAGATGATATGTCGGCTCAGTCTTTCGAAGGTGCTCGTAAGGGTAGGGTGTGCGTGTGAGCGTTCATGGGGTGAGTGTATGCATGTGTGTATATGAGCGCTTGCGTCTGTACTGTGTTCGAAAAAAGTTAAAAAAAATTAGCGTTTCGTGGGCTTAATTTGGAGCAGCCTAAAAAATTATGTGCAGGTAAGGGCATTTCTGACCGATCCTTTATAACTGGTCAGAGGAGTAAAATGCGATTTTACTCCTCTAACCGTGACCTAACCGATCCCCAATAGACCATAGTGGAGCAAAAAAAGTTACTCGGCCGCCGCCGCTCAACGGCCGAGTAAAAATCTTTCCCTCTAATCTGCTTCCTCTTCTCCCCCTTGCCTCGCCGCCGGCGCTTCCCCGCTGACCCCTCTCCTCCCAATGGCCGGACGCGGTGGCTTGAGGTCCCCGCCGCCGATTCATTGGAGGATCTGCACCGCCACACCCATGGGTTGTCGTCCGCCGGCACATCCTCGAGCCGCCGCTGCTCGCCCGATGTGCCCGTCCCCACCCGATTTGCCGATTTCTCGGAGCTCCCTCCGTCGCGGCCGTCACAGAGGACCTACCATGGCGTCCGACAACGCTCTTGGCGGACATGGGTGGTGGAGATCACCGACCGGGAGACCTACCGACGGAATTGGATCGGGTCGTTCCACACAACGAAGCTCGCGGCAATGGAGTATGACCGGTGGCAAGTCTGGCTCCACGGCCGCGATGCGAGGTTGAACTACCCATTCGGGACAACGCTAGTCCACCTCATCCTGCCGGAGCCGGGTGTGGTGAGCACGACGATGGTGCGGGAGGATCGAGAGGCGAGGGAGCGCCTTGAGGCGGAGGCCGTCGACGAGGCATACATGGAGAACCTCCACCGCCAGCACCCGGAGCTCGTGGAGGCGGAGTGGGCGATATCGCTGACAATGGAGGGGAGGTCATCATCATCTTCGACGACGAGGTGGAAGGCGGCGAGGAGGAAGGCAAGAAGGACGACAAGGAGGAGGAGGAGGGGTATGATGTTGAGGAGTGGCGGAGCATCTTCCCTGTCTGCAACGACGCCGGCATCAGCCTGGACCCAGCTCTCACTAAGGGTGGACTGACGAGGAAGGATTGGCTTGACCTCCACTACGGTCATTGAACTTGAGTAGTTTTTAGTGTAGTTTTCAGTTTAGTGTAATTTAAGTTCAAATATATGTCTAATGTTTGGTTTTCAAGACCATATATGTTGAACTTATGTTTAAATGCATGCAAATTTCGGTTGAAATTAGATTGAGTTTATGCAAATTTACATTTTCTCTTAAGGAAATATGCCCTAGAGGCAATAATAAAGTTATTATTTATTTCCTTATTTCATGATAAATGTTTATTATTCATGCTAGAATTGTATTAACCGGAAACTTAGTACATGTGTGAATACATAGACAAAACAGAGTGTCACTAGTATGCCTCTACTTGACTAGCTCGTTAATCAAAGATGGTTAAGTTTCCTAGCCATAGACATGAGTTGTCATTTGATAAACGGGATCACATCATTAGAGAATGATGTGATTGACTTGACCCATTCTATTAGCTTAGCACTTGATCGTTTAGTATGTTGCTATTGCTTTCTTCATGACTTATACATGTTCCTATGACTATGAGACTATGCAACTCCCGATTACCGGAGGAACACTTTGTGTGCTACCAAACGTCACAACGTAACTAAGTGATTATAAAGGTGCTCTACAGGTGTCTCTAATGGTGTTTGTTGGGTTGGCATATATCGAGATGAGGATTTGTCACTCCGATTGTCGGAGAGGTATCTCTGGGCCCTCTCGGTAATGTACATCACTATAAGCCTTGCAAGCAATGTGACTAATGAGTTAGTTACGGGATGATGCATTACGAAATGAGTAAAGAGACTTGCCGGTAACGAGATTGAACTAGGTATTGGGATACTGACGATCGAATCTCGGGCAAGTAACATACCGATGACAAAGGGAACAACGTATGTTGTTATGCGGTTTGAACGATAAAGATCTTCGTAGAATATGTGGGAGCCAATATGAGCATCCAGGTTCCGCTATTGGTTATTGTCCGGAGACATGTCTCGGTCATTGTCGGTGTCAAAACCGGCGGATCTCGGGTAGGGGGTCCCGATCTGTGCGTCAAGGCTGATGGTAACAAGAAGTAAGGGACACAGATGTTTACCCAGGTTCGGGCCCTCTCGATGGAGGTAAAACCCTACTTCCTGCTTGATTAATATTGATGATATGGGTAGTACAAGAGTAGATCTACCACGAGATCGTAGAGGCTAAAACCCTAGGATCTAGCCTATGATGGTATGAATGTATTTGTGATCGGCCTTCTAAGGACCAACCTCTCCGGTTTATATAGATACCGGAGAGGGATAGGGTTTACATGGAATCGGTTACCAGGAAGGAAATATAATATCCGGATCGCCAAACTTGCCTTCCACTCCAAGGAAAGTCCCATCCGGACACGGGCCGAAGTCTTGAGTCTCGTATCTTCACGCTTCCATAGTCCGGACGTTGTACACAGTCTGGCTGTCCGGATACCTCCTAATCCAGGACTCCCTTAGTAGCCCCTGAACCAGGCTTCAATGACGATGAGTCCGGCGCGCAGTATTGTCTTCGGCATTGCAAGGCGGGTTCCTCCTCCGAATACTCCAAAGTATCTGTTACGACGAATAGTGTCCGGTCTCCAATCGATGTTGTGCTCCTCGGCTTCAGCGCCTTAATAATGACCATCTCCACGTGTTGAGCGAATGCGAGGAGTCGAGGTATTTTTGCATTTGCCACCCTCGATCCTCCGAGCCAACCGTCTATTTGAAGGGACATGGGTTCTCAGATCCAAACCTCACTTTCCTCCCTTGAGCTAGCATCCTAGAGCGCTTCGCGAAAAGCCATTCCAGCATGGCCGGCCGTCGCAGCTCTTCTGCTTGCCCTCCTCGCTCTAAGTCGAGGGATTGGGGAGAGTGCTCAGTTCCCCACAGCCGTTTGGTGAAGTTACAAACTCAAGGGTTTCTTCCACCGGCATTCATGGTCTCCGTCCGAGCTGGAATAGCTACTTACGACGGAGGGGAACAAGCGGAGGGATTTCCTAACACGTCTCTGGAGGAACGAATATGCCTCATCTCGCATCTGCTGAGGGGCGTCGGGTTCCCTATCCACCCGTTTCTTCGCGGGCTCCTGGAGTTCTATGGCCTCCAGCTACACCATCTTACCCCAGCCTCCATTCTGCACATAGCGGGGTATGTCGCCCTTTGCGAGCTGTTTTTAGGCTGCGAACCACACTTCGGATTGTGGAGGAAGCTGTTTTGCCTTGTCCCCCGCGCCCAGGGGGAGTCCCTGTATCAAGTGGGCGGGGCCGAAGTATGGCGCATTGCCGAGACTGGATACCTGTCCGGTACTCCTGAGAATGCACCAGAAAACTGGCCTTCAGAGTGGTTCTATATAAATGACGTTCCCCTTCCGGATCCAGTCCGGAGGGGTCTCCCCAAGTTCAGCAACGCCCCATCGAGGGCACGCCTAAGTTGGCGTCCCCGGGGCCCTCAAGAAGAGGACACAAGGGAGATATTCCTCCTGATGAACAGGATAAAGCTGCTGGCCAAGTCCGGACTGACGATTGTTGAGGTCATGGCAATATGCATAAAGCGAGGAGTGCAGCAGCTCCAATATCGGGGGAAGCCCATGTGGCATTTCAACGGGGAAGACGACGCCACCCGCTACGGTCGCAAGGGTCTGGACTCCGCTGCCGCTTTGGCAAGGATACTGTTTGATTTGTACAAAGGGAAAGAAGAGGAATTCCTTCGCATAAAAACGCAGGACGGATTCTCCATGCACAACCCCCCAGCATGGGTAAGTTGCTATTCTTCTCCCAGCTTCACTTACTCCAGCATTCTCCTGCTAAGATTACTTGCATCGATGCTTCTGAGCAGGAATTGAGGAGGGCCGTAGAAGGAATCTTCAGCCCCTTCCCGCAACCAGAGGACCCTGGAAGGGCCCTAGATCCGGGACCCAAAGTAGATCCGAATATTACTGTGGAGTTTGTCAATGGAGTATTTTATCAGGCGAGCTGGGATGGCGCCCTAGTGGCCATTACAGCCGACTCCCCTGGACTGCTTCCCACGTTGTGTGTAAGCTGAGCTAAAAAAACCTATCCTCCGAAGAGGACTTTCCCCAGGTATTGTAATTTACCTTTGAGGCATCGCTCTATTTGTAGAAACGACGGCCGGAGCGAGGGGCCGAGCCCCTAGGGACTCGTCAACCATGGGAGTCCGGATCAGGCAGGCTCAAGAGGAAGGCGGTGAGGGCCGACACACCAATGCAGAGGTAAAGTCATAGCCCGTCCTGCTGTCATAGAATTCGAAACCTGACAGCGCCCTTTGTGTCTGGCAGGAAGAGGAATAACCGGGCTATATCCGGAAACCCCACCAACCACGCCTCCATCAGTAGGGTTCCAAAACCAGCTTCAGGGGCGGAGGCGAACACGGGGCCAGCACTGCATAGCTCCCCGATGGAGGATGCGGGTATGTGTTCGGCCACGAACTCCGAAGTGGAGAGCACCATGAACCACCGGCGCCGGAGGGCCGTGCTCCGGCACAACATATTTTCCGAAGAGGCTTTTAATGCCTTCAATTCGGCGGACACATATGTCCGAGCCGCTCGAGGCGGGCTTGCCCAAGCGACAAGCCAGTATACCAAAGACATACGGGTAAGAGATTTTGATAAGTATGCCTAGCAGTAGCCCCTAAGACTTAAAATAGTTGGGACAACTGTTTGAAGGATCCGTTGTAAGTGCATCTAGTGCCACCCCTAGTTGGTTTTGGAGTATTGACGAAAAATTTGGTTGAGGGACTAATGCGTTTGTGAGAATTGCAGGATAACGCAGGTAGTGTCCCTCATTGATTCGGTTTACCTACCGGAGATGACCCCTAAAAATGTATGAAGACATTAACGACAATGGTGGTATGTGAAGATATTCATATTGAAGACTATGGCATGAGAAGACATTGAGTGAAGACTATGGAGCACGAAGACTGTGTCATTTCGTTGTTTCCTTTTTCTTCTTTGTTGAGTCATAGGAACCACCGTACTATTAAGTGGGGTCCAAGTGAACAAAGTCAGAATGACTGAAGTGATGCTCAACCCAAATCCTATGTCTTCGAGTGAAGACAATGAGAGCAAATCTTATCCAAAGCTGGATGAGTCAGCTTTGCTTGTAGCCCAAGTAAAGTTGCCGTGTGTGTTTGAAATCTGACCGTTGGAACACGTGTCAGTTCCTTAGTGACCCAGGGTCATTTCGGACATATCAGGTTGGGTTGCCTAGTGGCTATAAATAGCCCACCCCCTACACCATAAATTGGTGGCTGCTCAGAGTTAGTGCACGGCTTTTGTCGTTTGAGAGCAACCCACCTCGAAGCCTTTGAGAGAGAGAAATCCTTGCGAGGACAAAGCCCAAACACCCAGAGCCAAAGAGTGTTCGGCATCACTGAAGTCTTTCTGTCTGCGTGACCTGAAGACTTATTATACTTGAGGACTGTGAATCCTCCAGCCGGTTAGGCGTCGCGTTCTGAGCATCCAGGAGTCATTGTGGATCACCGGTGAACGAAGTCTGTGAAGGTTCGGAAGTCTACCTTGAAGACTTACCAGAGTGATTGGGCGAGGACTGCGTGTCCTTAGCTCAATGGGAATAAGGTGAAGATGCGGTCTTCTGAGTTGAATCTCAGCCTCCCTAACCAGACGTATGTTGGGGAACGTAGCAGAAATTCAAAATTTTCCTACGTGTCACCAAGATCTATCTATGGAGAAACCAGCAACGAGGGGAAGGAGAGTGCATCTACATACCCTTGTAGATCGCTAAGCGGAAGCGTTCAAGAGAACGGGGTTGAAGGAGTCGTACTCGTCGTGATCCAAATCACCGGAGATCCTAGTGCCGAACGGACGGCACCTCCGCGTTCAACACACGTACAGCCCGGTGACGTCTCCCATGCCTTGATCCAGCAAGGAGAGAGGGAGAGGTTGAGGAAGACTCCGTCCAGCAGCAGCACAACGGCGTGGTGGTGGTGGAGGAGCGTGGCTATCCTACAGGGCTTCGCCAAGCACCACGGGAGAGGAGGAGTAAGAGAGGTAGGGCTGCACCAAGAGGGAAATATTCTCGTGTGTTGGGCAGCCCCCAGACCTCAAGTATTTATAGGGGGAGGGGAGGGGGCTGCGCCCCCTCTAGGGTTCCCTCCCCAGGGGTGGCGGCAGCCCCCAGATCTCATCTGGGTGGCGGCCAGAAGGGGAGAGGGGGGGAGGCGCACCTAGGGTGGGCCTTAGGGCCCATCTGCCCTAGGGTTTGCCCCCCTTCCCCACTTCCCTGCGCCTTGGGCCCTGTGGGGGGGCGCACCAGCCCACCTGGGGCTGGTCCCCTCCCACACTTGGCCCATGCAGCCCTCCAGGGTTGGTGGCCCCACTTGGTGGACCCCCGGGACCCTCCCGGTGGTCCCGGTACGTTACCGGAAAAACCCGAAACTTTTCCGGTGACCAAAACAGGACTTCCCATATATAGATCTTTACCTCCGGACCATTCCGGAACTCCTCGTGACATCCGGGATCTCATCCGGGACTCCGAACAACATTCGGTAACCACATACAAACTTCCTTTATAACCCTAGCGTCATTGAACCTTAAGTGTGTAGACCCTACGGGTTCGGGAGACATGTAGACATGACCGAGACGTTCTCCGGTCAATAACCAACAGGGGATCTAGATACCCATGTTGGCTCCCACATGTTCCACGATGATCTCATCGGATGAACCATGATGTCAAGGACTCAATCGATCCCGTATACAATTCCCTTTGTCTAGCGGTATTGTACTTGCCCGAGATTCGATCGTCGGTATACCAATACCTTGTTCAATCTCGTTACCGGCAAGTCTCTTTACTCGTTCCGTAACACATCATCCCGTGATCAACCCCTTGGTCACATTGTGCACATTATGATGATGTCCTACCGAGTGGGCCCAGAGATACCTCTCCGTTAACACGGAGTGACAAATCCCAGTCTCGATTCGTGCCAACCCAACAGACACTTTCGGAGATACCTGTAGTGCATCTTTATAGCCACCCAGTTACGTTGTGACGTTTGGTACACCCAAAGCATTCCTACGGTATCCGGGAGTTGCACAATCTCATGGTCTAAGGAAAAGATACTTGACATTAGAAAAGCTTTAGCATACGAACTACACGATCTCTGTGCTAGGCTTAGGATTGGGTCTTGTCCATCACATCATTCTCCTAATGATGTGATCCCGTTATCAATGACATCCAATGTCCATGGTCAGGAAATCGTAACCATCTATTGATCAACGAGCTAGTCAACTAGAGGCTTACTAGGGACATGGTGTTGTCTATGTATCCACACATGTATCCGAGTTTCCTATCAATACAATTATAGCATGGATAATAAACGATTATTATGAACAAGGAAATATAATAATAACTAATTTATTATTGCCTCTAGGGCATATTTCCAACAGTCTCCCACTTGCACTAGAGTCAATAATCTAGTTGAAAGTGCGTTATGTCGACTAGAGGGGGGGTGAATAGGCGATTTTTATGAATTCTTCACTGAGGAATTTGCTGGTGAGGAAATTCCTTAGCGAAGAACTACTTGCAGCGGAACAAGTACTCAGAAGTAAACATAACAGGATACTAGCATGGTCATCATGATGAAATGAAGACAAGCACAGAGTACAGAAAGCGTAATCACAGGATAACAAGATGAAGACAAACAGACTGAAGAACTTGAACTGAGGAATTTGTGAAAGTCTTCAGTCAAAGTCTTCAAGCACAGATATGAACAACATTCAACACAGTAATGAGGAAATGGAAGAGTTGAGGAAATAGAACCAGTTAGTTGGTGAAGACAATGATTTGGTAAACCAGTTCCAACTGCTGTCTCAGTTGTACGTCTGGTTGGAGCGGCTGAGTATTTAAACTCGAGGACACGCAGTCCCGGACACCCAGTCTCTGAGCCGCAACTCAGGACACCCAGTCCTCACCGTATTCTCCTTGAACTAAGACCACACAGGTCTTGTCCAATCACTCGTGGTAAGTCTTCAGGTGACTTCCAAACCTTCACAGACTTGGTCACTCGGCAATCCACAATTCCTCTTGGATGCTCTAGACCTTGACGCCTAACCGTCTGGAAGAAGCACAGTCTTCAAAGGTAACAAGCGTCGGATCCACGCTGGATCAATTTCTTCAGTGATGCTCAATCACTTTGGGTTTGTGGGGGTTTGGTTTTGGGATTTTCCTCACTTGATGATTTTTGCTCAAAGTCCTCGGAGGATGGGTTGCTCTCAGATGACAAGTGTCAAGTTCTCTCGGAGTAGCCAACCAACTAGTGGTTGTAGGGGGCGGCTATTTATAGCCTAGGGAGCAGCCCGACATGATAAGACATAAATGCCCTTCAATGATATGACCGTTAGGTGGATAAGATATTTTGGGGCAGCCGGCGCGCAGCACAGCAACGGTCAGAAATTTGACTCTCAAATTCCTCAGGGCTATCATGTTCCTCACTGTGTAGGCAATTCGCACTGGCGAATTCCTAACTCCTCAGTCAGAGCAAAGTCATCAGTGACTAGAAGAACTGCGTCTCTGTCACTGAAGAAATTGACTGAACTGTATGAGATTTCCAATGGCTTCACTCGAAGGGATTGGTAGATGTAGGATTTTGAGTTGAGCATCACATGGAAATTTTTCCTTAGTATTTCCTCGACCCCCTTTAATAGTACGGTGTTTCCTATGACTCAAGAAAGAGAAAATGAAACTACGAAAACAAAAGTCTTCACGCTTCATGTTCCTCAAATGAATACCAAGTCTTCAAGGTCACACGAAAGTCTTCAGAATATCAAAGTCTTCAGTCGAAGAACTTCATTTTTAGGGGCCGACTTTCTCTGTAAATATCAAACTCCTCATAGACTTATAGACATGTGTACACTCACAAACGCATCAGTCCCTTAACCTATAAGTCTTCAATGCACCAAAATCACTAAGGGGCACTAGATGCACTTACAATCTCCCCCTTCTTGGTGATTGATGACAACATAGGTTAAGTTTTCAATGGGGATAAACATATGAAGTGTAAATACTGATATTGAGGAATTTGATTGCAAGATATAGAAGAACTCCCCCTGAATATGTGCATAGTGAGGAATTTTCTTTTGAAGCGATGCACATTTGAAAAATTGAATCATGGAGATCTCCCCCTATATCTTGTAATTCATACACGCATTTGATATATAATATGAAGAATTTGAAATGCATGATGAAATATGGTGCCTAATGAGATTCAACATGCGTGCAATAATATTAACGAGGAATAAGCATGCAGAATATCACATCAAAAGTATCAGAGCACAGTGCATCAAAAGTATCAGAGCACCATGCACCGTCCAAAAGTATCAGGGCACCATCGGGTTTAAGATTACAACTCGATCCGGTAAAAAAGTTTCGGAAGAACGAGAGTTGTAACTTAACAAAACGCCCATAATATAAACCCGCTTGAAGACTAACTCAGATTTCTCCCCCTTTGTCATCAAATGACCAAAAGGATCGAAACTGAGGACTAACGCCCCTGAAGAATTTCAAGTTGATGGAGGAGCGCCAGCGTTGTCGGGGTTGTTTGTTGAAGTAGGGCCTGCCGCAGTGTCGTCCAAATCTTCATGCTCATCAGTTTCACGCGATGAAGAATAAGAGCTGGCCACCAGATCAGGTACTTTGACTCTCTTGAATTTCTTTGGAGGTGGTGCAGACCAGTCAAATGCTTCCTGGAGACCCATAGTCTTTAGTTCTTCCGCGGTATATACATGAGTGAGAACAGCCCAGGTGCGGTTGAGGGTTTCATGAAGGTGATAATGGTTCTTCTTCACTGCATTATGTGTTGAGGTCATGTTGTGAAGAATTGCAGCAAACTGACGCTTCACCCATTTGTGATTGCGATCAACCTTCTGATGAAGACTGAGGAGTAACTCACGGTCAGTCATCACCCTGGGTGCTGTGGCTTGAGGATTTTGCTTAGCTGAGGTATTTGCAGCAGTGTCATGTGTAGCAGAGTCGTCATTGGTGGAGACGAAATTGACCATCCAATGGACAAGTGCCTTCATCGATCACATCAGTTGCCTTGCCTTTGTCATCAGATGATGAAACTGGTCGCTTGAGGACTTCAATGGGAGGCAAGTAGCTACCATGATTCAGAGTGTCAGCCTTGTAATTCAGTGAAGATCTTGCCCTTATGAATCTCATAATCCAAGGCGCATAGGGCTTCAGCTCAAAAGGTGACATAGCAACATTAGCCAGAGTCCTCATGAAGAAATCATGGAAGTTGACGGGAACGCCATGAATGATGTTGAAAAGCATGTTCTTCATGATGCCAACGACATCTTCATCATTTGAGTCGTGGCCTTTGATTGGACTCATTGTCTTCATCAGGATTCGATAGACAGTCCGGGGCACATAGAGCAATTCCTTGACGAGGAATTTGGTTTGTGGAGCCTGCCCTGGCTTCAAAGGCTTCATGAGCACTTGCATATAATGATTTGACAATTCAGGGTCATTGTAGATGCAACGTGCACTGTCATGGGGAGGATCAAGAGGAAGGACATGAAGCAATTCAGTTGCTGGTGCCTTATAATGAGTGTTTTCAATCATCCAATCCAGCACCCATGAATTGACATCTTCAGCATCTCCGGTGATATGCAGTGTGACGTAGAATTGAAGAATGAGTTCTTCATTCCAATCACAGATATCAGTGCAGAAGTTCAGTAGTCCAGCATCGTGAATAACACTGAGGACTGGCTCGAAGCACGGCAGAGATTCCATATCCACATGAGGAATATGTTCATGATCGAAGATTTTGTCCTTGTCAAAGAGCACTGAGGAATAGAAGTTGGCTTGAGTAGCAGTCCAGAAACGCCTCTTCCTTATGCGAGCAGAGTCATATGGATTATAGTCAGTGAAGAGCATATGCTCAGAGAAGAAGTCTTCATCCTTGAATTTTTGAGAACGGATTCTTCGGTTTGGGCAGAGGAGTATCAGTGATTTGCAGCACAACCTCAGGAATCGCGAGCTCAGGTACTGCAGGCTGAGGAATTTCTGGTTCCTCTTCTTGTGCAACTTGAGGATCAGCAACAACAGGTTCTTCAGCACTAGCGGCTGGAATTTCTTCATGAACAGATGAAGTGGGATGAGTTTCTTCAGAGCCCATTTGAACAGTTGTAGCCGGGGACTGAGGAATCTGTTGAATAGGAGTGAAGAGAGGAGTATTGGGATGCTGACTTTCCCAAAAGTCATCATTCATCACTGGTGTAGTGCATCCAATATCCACATCTTCATCTTCTTTTTCAATTTCCTCAACATCAGCCTCTTCAGCTGTGAACTGAGGCATAGGTGAGGAAACGACGGGCGTTGAAGGGAATGCTTCCACTTCAATTTCTTCATCAAGCTGCTCTGACGTAGCAGCAGAATGATTTTCTTCATCTGATCCGCTTGGGATCTTGTAGTCTTCTCCATAAGGAACAATTTCCTTTGATGACATGGAGGAAATCGGAACGGCATCAATAGGATTTTCAAGAGAGCTGGTCATTGGCTTCATTTTCTTCGCAGCCGAAGAATTTGACGCAGCTGATGCCTTCCTTTTCTTCACTACAGCTCGCTCTGCAGCCTTGGTCTTCTTCACTTCATAGGCAGAAGGAAGAATAGGAGTTGGTGTAGGCGCGGGAGGAGCTGAGGACTGTGGTTGATTTTCTTTAGGCGCAACTGATGCAGTTGCCCTGATTTCTTCAGATTCTTCAGGCGCACCACTAGTGGATGCCCTGGCAATTTCTTCAGCGGCTGGGATGGAGTCATCAGCCCTAGAACTTGTGTTTTCATCAGCAGGCTGAAAGTCATCAGCGGTGCTGACATGTTCTTCAGCAGGCTGAGCAGAGTCTGCAGCCTGAGCATTTTCTTGTTGCGATGGGGCTGCAACAGTTGACATTTTCTTCGTCAAGTTGACAAATCTCACTTTGGCTCCTTGCCAATCAGCATAATATGCATTGAAGTCCTTGCTGAGGGCTTGGATCTCAGATTGAGCCTTGAGAAGTTCTTCAGGTGTCAGTCTGACAACGTTCTTCTTCAGAAGCTTCTCCTTTCTAGCTTGAGCTCTTTTTATCTCACGAGCCTTTTCAAACTTCCATTTCTCTTGAGAGATGAAATGGGTCAGCATGTGACTTTGACCAGGAGTCAGAGGAAGATCAGGCATTGGAGTGTTTGGATCCTTATGCCATAAGTCAATGTAGTCGAGGATCTTCTTCAGATCCAAAAGCAGTGGCACAGATGTGCCTTTGGCTCTAGCGGCCTTTGCTTGTCTGTCTCTGATGATTTCTGCAAGTTCTTCATCAAAGGCCTCATCATCAGAGGGCACTTGGAATGCAACCTGTTTCTTCCTTGGACTTGGCCGAGGACCGCGTCCAGCTGTTGCTTTTGTCTTCAACAGTGAGGGGCCTGATGAGGACATTGGTGCAGCTGAGGAACTTGCTGAGACACCAGAAGCAATTGAGAAACCCTGAGTCCTTTGACATGAAGCCAGATGCACAGGAGTTGAGGACTTTGATGGAGCTGTTGAGGACTTTGGTGGAGCAGTAGCAGTCTGAGGAATTGTTCGTGAGGGCGCAGCTGAGGAACTTGGCCGTGAGGGCACTGAAGGTGAAGCACTTGGCTTACGAGCAGGCTTCTTCGGCATTGATTTCCTCGGCTTGACCGAGGTCTCAGCAGCAGCAGCAGCAGCGGCAGAATCCTCATTGAATTTCCTCACTGCCTCCTTGGCTTGTCTTGCCAGTTTTGCTTGGCGCCTAGCCCATTCTTCAGGAAAGTCCTCACCACGCTTGATGCTGGTGGGATCAGCTACTTGGCCAGGTGCCAATGGAGCTCTTGGGCATGGAGGATTTAAGGCGAATTTCTTCATGTACTTAGGAGTAACATATCGATATTCTCTCCATTCTCGTGCCCATCTTCGTTCAATCCTCTGAATACGCACCTTGCGCTGATTCTTGTTTTCTTTTCTAAACTTGGCTTCATCAGGTGTGCAATAATCCTTGTATATTTCATCAGGGATTTCGAAAGCAGTCATGACCTCCGGTTTCTTTCCTCCTTTCTGCGGTCTCTTTCCTTCAACCATTTTCTTCAGATGAGGAATTTGAACAATTGAGCACTCTGAAGAAGTATGCAGTTTTTCTTCGAGGAATGCTGCAAATGAGTTAAGTTGATGAGAACCTAGTGATTCAGCAGCGGACATGAGTACCTATGAACAGAGTGTAGGTGCGAGGAATTTGGAGAGGTCATATGCGTTCTCAGAAGATTTTTCGAAAAGACAAGTTTTGAGGAATTTGACCAGTTGAGCCTTGAGGAATTTCACTAAGCGTTCTTGTCTTAGGTTCCAGAGTTGTACAGATCGAAAATCCGCACAATTGAGGAATCTTGAAGAAAATGAGTGCTTAGAGAGATGGATCAAGAGCATACAGTGTGTGAGGTGTTTATATGTGTGAAGATTTGAAGAATAAAACACCTTTGAAGATTTTTAGGAAAACTTGAGAATCAAAGTGAGTAATAAAAGTAACTTTTAATTACCCGAACTGAAGAACACGACGAACTGAGATGAACAGATGTGAAGTTCGTCCGGTTCGATCTCCCACGCCCTAACTTGGCAGAGGGAGACAGCTACGGCGGCGGCGGAGTGAAGATTTCCGCAGCCGACGCGAGTACGACGGTGACGAGGTCGAGGCAGTGAAGCTCTTCCTCACCGGCGATGATGGAGTAGCGGTGGCGCTAGGGTTTGAGGAGCTCGAGTGAGAGACAGCGACCGAGCGGAGTAAATGAAGTGAGGAAGGGGAGAGGGGTATTTATAGCCACGGTAAAAACTGTTCGCCCGAAGATTTTGGGACGAACATGCCCCTGCCCTTTCTCCTTCACGTGACATGTGTCACCCACGTACTGTGCAGATGAGATCGTGTAAGATCGTGGGTGATTATAATAATGCATCATGGGATGCGGAGCCGTTTGAGCGGTAAAACCGAAAATCTGGATAAGATTTGTTTTAAAGTTTCGTTCGCAATTTCTTCAGCTGTCAAGGACACAGTGAAGACTTTGAACGGGTTTCAAACAGAACGCACATGAAGAATTTGTGAATAGATTGGGTTGAATATAGCATAGAGGGGGAAGGGTCCGATCACATTCACTTAGCAGAAAACGCAACTTGAAGAAATAGCCATAAGTGAATGCTGTAGAGGACATAAACTCATATATATGTATATAGCCAATGAAGAAAAACGACGGAACCAGTGAAGATTTTGCAAAGCTGAAGAATTTGAAAAACTAAAGAATTTCAAAAATTGAGGAAAAACTCAAATTGAAGATTTTCAACTTTTTGTGGTGGCGTGGCCCACCGTATAAGAATGATGATTTCAGACACCGCGTACAATTGTCGTAGGGTTCTGAGAATCAAATTCTTCATTAATTTCTTCACACTTAGAGTGTTATTCTTCATTGATTGAAGAAAAACGTTTCTTCATGTGTTGCACATCTAAGTCATCAATTTTGCATAAGTGTTAGGATGTGTGTCCTTTTCAAAGAACATTCGAAGATTCTAAGATATTTAGCTCACACCGCAACTTGCTAAATCTCTTCTAATCCAAGGGCTTGGTGAAGATATCAGCTAGCTGTTCTTAAGTCTTCACATGCTCGATGGAGATATCGCCCTTCAACACATGATCACGAAGAAAATGATGACGAATCTGAATGTGCTTTGTCTTCGAGTGCTGAACTGGGTTGTGAGCAATTTTGATGGCACTCTCATTGTCGCAGAGGAGAGGCACATTCTTCACGTTGACGCCATAGTCCTTGAGGGTTTGCTTCATCCAAAGCAGTTGAGCACAGCATGAGCCAGCAGCAATGTATTCAGCTTCAGCTGTAGACAGTGATACGCAGTTCTGTTTCTTCGAGGACCAACAGACCAAAGATCGTCCGAGGAAATGACAAGTGCCAGATGTTGACTTGCGGTCCACAGGATCACCAGCATAGTTAGAGTCAGAATATACAGTGAGATCAAAAGCAGAGCCCTTGGGGTACCATAATCCTAGTGTTGGTGTGTGAGCTAGATATCGAAGAATATGCTTCACAGCCTTATGGTGTGATTCCTTCGGTGCAGCTTGAAATCAGGCACACATGCAAACACTAAGCATTATATCTGGCCTAGATGCACATAAGTACAATAAAGAACCAATCATGGAGCGGTATACCTTGTGATCAAAGTCAATACCATTTTCATCAGTGCATAGATGGCCATTTGTGGGCCTAAGAATTTTGACGCCTTTGCAATCTTGCATGCCAAATTTCCTCAGTACATCTTTGAGGTATTTTTCCCGAGATATGAATATGCCATTGCGCTGCTGACGGATTTGAAGACCTAAGAAGAATTTCAACTCTCCCATCATAGACATTTGATATTCTTCACTCATCGTATAGGAAAATTCATCACTATAACGTTGGTCAGTATAGCCAAAGATAATATCATCAACATATATTTGGCACACAATCAGTTCACCATCATAAGATTTAGTAAAGAGAGTAGGGTCGAGTGAACCGGGTGTGAAGCCATTCTTCACGAAGAATTTCTTCAATGTATCATACCACGCCCGAGGGGCTTGCTTGAGGCCATAGAGGGCCTTATTGAGTTTGAAGACTTTGTCAGGATTCTTTGGATCTTCAAAACCTGGGGGTTGAGCAACATATAGTTCTTCCTCAAGCTTACCATTGAGGAATGCACTTTTCACATCCATTTGATATAAGATGATATCATGATGGTTAGCGTAAGCAAGTAATATGCGAATAGCCTCAAGTCTAGCAATAGGTGCAAAAGTTTCATCGAAATCAATTCCTTCAACCTGTGTGTAGCCTTGAGCTACTAGTCGTGCCTTATTCCTCACCACAAGGCCATTTTCATCTTGCTTGTTGCGGTAGATCCACTTTGTGCCAATGATATTATGCTTGCGAGGATCTGGGCGATTGACCAATTCCCAGACATTGTTAAGCTCGAACTGATGTAATTCTTCTTGCATAGCCTGAATCCACTCCGGCTCCAGAAATGCTTCATCTACCTTAGTGGGCTCTGTGATAGAGACAAAAGCATAGTGCCCACAAAAGTTAGATAAATGTGAAGCTTTTGAGCGTGTGAGAGGACCTGGTGCGCTAATGTCATTGATGATCTTCTCCACTTGCACTTCTTTTGCAACGCGAGGATGAGCTGGTTGTCGCTGAAGATTTTGATCAGCATTTTCTTCAGCACCATTTTCCTCATCATGTTCTTCAGGTGCATCAGCTCGACGTTCTTCATGAACAGGAATGAATTCTTCAGCAGATTCTTCAGTAGGAATGACATCCTCAGTTGCCTTGAGCTTGATAGCATCCTCAGGTGCTGGTTCATCTAACACAGAAGGTAGGTGCTCTCTTTGCGAGCCATTAGTTTCATCAAACAGCACATCTACAGTGTCAACAATCTTGTGAAGAACAATGTTGAAGACTCTGTAGGTGTGCGAGTCCTTTCCGTAACCAAGCATAAAACCTTCATGTGCTTTTGGTGCAAATTTAGAGTTGTGGTGAGGATCTCTAATCCAACATTTAGCACTGAAGACTTTGAAATAACTCACATTGGGTTTCTGTCAGTGAGGAGTTCATAGGCAGTCTTCTCGAAGAATTTGTGAAGATATACTCTGTTGATGATGTGGCACGCAGTATCAATTGCATCTATCCAAAAATGCTGAGGCGTTTTGTATTCATCAAGCATAGTGCGAGCCATCTCAACAAGAGTTCTGTTCTTGCACTCCACGACGCCATTTTGCTGAGGAGTATAGGGAGCAGATAACTCATGAGTAATACCAAGTTCATCAAGATAGGCATCAAGACCGGAATTCTTGAACTCAGTTCCATTGTCACTTCTGATATGCTTGATCTTCACACCAAAGTTGGTTGAAGCCCTTGAGGAAAATCGTTTGAAGACTTCCTGCACTTCATGTTTGTAAGTAACAATGTGTACCCATGTATATCGAGAATAATCATCAACAATGACAAAACCATATAGAGATGCATCATTAGTGACTGTTGAATAATGATTAGGTCCGAAGAGGTCCATGTGAAGCAATTCGAATGGACGGGTAGTGGTCATGATAGTCTTCGCTGGATGCTTGGCCTTGATCATTTTTCCAGCTTCACAGGCTCCGCATAAGTGATCCTTGAGGAATTTGACATTCTCAATGCCAATGACATGCTTCTTCTTCGCAAGCGTGTGCAAATTCCTCATGCCTGCGTGACCAAGTCGTCGATGGCATAGCCAGCCTTCTGAAGCTTTTGCAAGTACACACACGGCTGGTTGTGGTCCTGTAGAGAAATCAACAATATACAGATCTCCTCTCCTAAAGCCTTCGAAGACTTTGGAATTGTCAGCTTCCATAATCACAACACAGCGATACTTGCCAAAGACAACAACCATATCAAGATCACAAAGCATTGAGACTGACATGAGATTGTATCCTAAGGACTCAACAAGCATGACTTTGTCCATGTGTTTATCCTTAGAGATCGCAACCTTACCAAGACCCAATACCTGACTTTTGCCTTTATCAGCAAAGATGATATGCTTCAGAGGTGATGGTGATAAGGGAGCATCCATCAATAGATTCTTGTCACCAGTCATGTGATTTGTACATCCACAATCGAGGACCCATTCAGTAGTTTTGGGTTGATCACCTTCAGATGAATTAGTGTAGCTTACAATCTCATATGCTTCATCAATGAAGAATATGATATCGAGTTCATCAGATGAATTTCATCAAGCAGTAAACAGATATAGCAGTATGAGGACGTGTGAAATGAAAGTTCATTTCATCATGATTCGCCTGCGTCCTTTCAGGCAATTTCGTCAGGTCCCCAGCAAATTCTTCAGACGTTAAAGCACGTCTGGAGACCTGACCCTGCAGAAGAGATTAGTTCTTTTTCTTCACCACCCACATCTGGAGGGGTGGCAAAGATTTCATCATTCTGCGAGCACCATATGAGAAAGGTGGCAAAGATGCCAAACCATTTCGTTTCACATAAGAGGGGTTAGGGTAAGCATATGAATAAGTAGACTAATTCTTCGAGGACTTATGAACATAATGGTTTGAAGAATAATGCACATATTCATAGCCCTTAGCTCTACCCTGCGAGACAAAGTTGTTAGCACGATGATAATCATATGAGGACTTTGATCCATGTGAGGAATTTGGTCTGTATGAGGACTTGGATCCATATGAAGAATTTGGTCCATATGAAGAATTTGATCTGGGGTTCCTGTTCTTCACAGGTGGTGCCATGAGGACATTCACATGAAGACTTTCAACATAACTTTTGGGAACCCAGATTTTCTTCATAGGGGAACTGTTCCTGCAGTTAGTGCCAACATATCTAGCAAATACTTCACCATTCTGATTTTTGAATAGTTTATAGTTGGAGTCAAATGACTCATCAGAAGAATGAGGAGATTCACATGTAAAGCCAGATAAGTTAGATGGATCAACTAGAGGTCCCTTTGCAGCAACCCATGAGGTTTTGGGGTACTGCTCAGGCTTCCAATATGTTCCATCAGCATTGAGTTTTCTCTCAAAGGCAATACCCTCTTTCCTAGGGTTTCTGTTGAGGATCTGCTTTTTAAGCACATCACAAAGAGTCTGATGCCCTTTGAGGCTTTTGTACATGCCTGTCATGTACAATTCCTTCAGCCCTGCATTGTCAGTGATACTAGCAATGTCCTCAGATGAGGAATTAGTGATAGCAGAGGCATATGAAGAATTTGTAACAGTTGAAGCATTTGAACATTCAGGTGAAGAATTAGCAGATTCACGTTCAATGCACTTTAAGCATGGAGGAACAAATTCTTCCTGAGAAGCGCTGATTTGTTGAGCTAGTAATGAATCGCGCTCCTTCTGAAGATCTTCATAACACACTCTTAACTTTTCAAGATCTTCCTTTCTTTGAAGAGATTCAAGAGAAAGCTTCTCGTGATCTTGCTTTTCTTGAAGAAATTCATAAGAAAGTTTGTCATGATCAGATAAGAGAGTGTTATGATGACTTTGAAGGTTATCAAACCTAGACTGAAGTCTCTGAATATTTTCAGTCAGGGCTTTAGTGCGATCCATTTCTTCACCCAACATATCATCACTTTTGTCTAGCATGTTTTGAACTTTCTCAAAAGCCCGTTGTTGTTTCACAACAATCTTAGCAAGTTTAGAGTAGCTGGGCTTGAGATCCTCATAATATTCATTTTCACTAGATTCAGAGGAGTTGTATTTGAGTATCTTTGCACCTTTTGCCATGAAGCAATAGGTGGGAGCGTAGCCATCATTATCTTCATCAGGTTTGTCGGTGGAGTCAGTTTCTTCAGTGTTGAAGATGGACTTGCTGACAAAAGCAGTAGCGACGGCCAGACTCGCCACACCAGATTTAGATTCTTCAGACGCCTCCTCTTCATCATTTTCCTCAGATTCAGCTTCAGAGTCCATTTCCTTGCCAATGAATGCCCAAGCCTTCTTGGAGCTGCTCTTCTTGTGAGATGAAGACTTCGAGGATTTTGATGACGAAGATTTTGATGATTTCTTCTTCTTCTTTGCATCATCAGAACTGTAATCCTTGTATTTCTTCTTCTTCATTTCCTTTTCCCACTAAGGACAATCTTGAATATAGTGACCAGGTTTCTTGCATTTGTGGCACAGCCTTCTCTTATAGTCACTGGATGAGGAATCACTACTTCTTGAGGATTTTCCAAAGCGACCACGTCGTGAGAACTTCTGGAATTTCTTCACGAGTAGTGCTAGCTCCTGGCTCAATTCTTCAGGATCACCAAGGCTGCTACCAGAATCCTCATATTCAGAGTCAGACACAACCTTGGCCTTCAGGGCACGTGGTTTGCCATAGTTTGAACCATAGAGATCTCTCTTTTCAGCAAGCTGGAACTCGTGAGTGTTTAGCCTTTCGAGGATATCAGCAGGATCAAGCGACTTGTAGTCAGCACGTTCTTGTATCATCAGTCCCAGAGTATCAAATGAGGAATCAAGTGATCTCAACAGTTTCTTCACTACTTCATGATCAGTGATGTCAGTGGCACCGAGGGCTTGAAGCTCATTTGAGATGTCAGTGAGGCGATCAAAGGTTTGTTGGACATTCTCATTGTCGAGTCTTTTGAAGCGGTTGAAGAGATTCCGAAGAACATCAACTCGAGAGTCACGCTGAGTTGAGACTCCTTCATTTACCTTGGACAGCCTATTCCAGATAAGCTTAGCAGTTTCCAAAGCACTCACTCTTCCATACTATCCTTTGCTCAGATGGCCACATATGATATTCTTCGCTTGAGAATCGAGTTGTTTGAATCTCTTCACATCGGTAGCGTTCAGTGTGGGTGTGACAGAGGGAACACCATTTTCCACAACATACCAGAGATCGTTATCAATTGCCTCAAGATGCATTCGCATCTTGTTCTTCCAGTAGTGGTAGTCCGTCCCATCAAAGGTAGGACACCCAGCCGAGACCTTGATCATACCTGCGGTCGACATAACTAAAACTCCAGGCAGTTAAACCAAAATCACACAGAACAAGGGAGTACCTTGCTCTGATACCAATTGAAAGTGCGTTATGTCGACTAGAGGGGGGGTGAATAGGCGATTTTTATGAATTCTTCACTAAGGAATTTGCTGGTGAGGAAATTCCTTAGCGAAGAACTACTTGTAGCGGAATAAGTACTCAGAAGTAAACATAACATGATACTAGCATGGTCATCATGATGAAATGAAGACAAGCACAGAGTACAGAAAGCGTAATCACAGGATAACAAGATGAAGACAAACAGACTGAAGAACTTGAACTGAGGAATTTGTGAAAGTCTTCAGTCAAAGTCTTCAAGCACAGATATGAACAACATTCAACACAGTAATGAGGAAATGGAAGAGTTGAGGAAATAGAACCAGTTAGTTGGTGAAGACAATGATTTGGTAAACCAGTTCCAACTGCTGTCTCAGTTGTACGTCTGGTTGGAGCGGCTGAGTATTTAAACTCGAGGACACGTAGTCCCGGACACCCAGTCTCTGAGCCGCAACTCAGGACACCCAGTCCTCACCGTATTCTCCTTGAACTAAGACCACACAGGTCTCGTCCAATCACTCGTGGTAAGTCTTCAGGTGACTTCCAAACCTTCACAGACTTGGTCACTCGGCAATCCACAATTCCTCTTGGATGCTCTAGACCTTGACGCCTAACCGTCTGGAAGAAGCACAGTCTTCAAAGGTAACAAGCGTCGGATCCACGCTGGATCAATTTCTTCAGTGATGCTCAATCACTTTGGGTTTGTGGGGGTTTGGTTTTGGGATTTTCCTCACTTGATGATTTTCGCTCAAAGTCCTCGGAGGATGGGTTGCTCTCAGATGACAAGTGTCAAGTTCTCTCGGAGCAGCCAACCAACTAGTGGTTGTAGGGGGCGGCTATTTATAGCCTAGGGAGCAGCCCGACATGATAAGACATAAATGCCCTTCAATGATATGACCGTTAGGTGGATAAGATATTTTGGGACAGCCGGCGCGCAGCACAGCAACGGTCGGAAATTTAACTCTCAAATTCCTCAGGGCTATCATGTTCCTCACTGTGTAGGCAATTCGCACTGGCGAATTCCTAACTCCTCAGTCAGAGCAAAGTCATTAGTGACCAGAAGAACTGCATCTCTGTCACTGAAGAAATTGACTGAACTGTATGAGATTTCCAATGGCTTCACTCGAAGGGATTGGTAGATGTAGGATTTTGAGTTGAGCATCACATGGAAATTTTTCCTTAGTATTTCCTCGACCCCCTTTAACAGTACGGTGTTTCCTATGACTCAAGAAAGAGAAAATGAAACTACGAAAACAAAAGTCTTCACGCTTCATGTTCCTCAAATGAATACCAAGTCTTCAAGGTCACACCAATTTCTTCACTTTCAAAGTCTTTAGAAAGTCTTCAGAATATCAAAGTCTTCAGTCGAAGAACTTCATTTTTAGGGGTCGACTTTCTCTGTAAATATCAAACTCCTCATAGACTTATAGACCTGTGTACACTCACAAACGCATCAGTCCCTTAACCTATAAGTCTTCAATACACCAAAATCACTAAGGGGCACTAGATGCACTTACACTAGTTCACATCGCCATGTGATTAACACTCACAGGTCACATCGCCATGTGACCAACATCCAAAGAGTTTACTAGTGTCACTAAACTTGTTCACATCATCATGTGATTAAGACTCAATGAGTTTTGGGGTTTGACCATGTTTTGCTTGTGAGAGAGGTTTTAGTCAACGGGTCTGCAACATTCAGATCCGTATGTACTTCGCAAATCTCTAGTTCATATTGTAAACGCTGCTTCCACGCTCCACTTGGAGCTATTCCAAATGGTTGCTCCACTATACGTATCCGGTTTGCTACTTAGAGTCATTCGGATAGGTGTTAAAGCTTGCATCGATGTAACCCTTTACGCTGAACTCTTTATCACCTCCATAATCGAGAAACACGTCCTTATTTACTCCAAGGACAATTTTGACCGTTGTCCAATGATCCATTCCTGGATCATTCTTGTACCCCTTGACTGACTCATGGCAAGGCACACTTCCGGTGCGGTACACAGCATATCATACTATAGAGCCTACGTCTGAAGTATAGGGGACGACCTTCGTCCTTTTTCTCTATTCTGTCGTGGTCGAGCTTTTAAGTCTTAACTTCATACCTTACATCTCAGGCAAGAACTCCTTCTTTGACTGATCCATCTTGAACACCTTCAAGATCATGTCAAGGTACGTGCTCATTTGAAAGTAGTATTAAGCATTTTGATCTATCTTATAGATCTTGATGCTTATTATTCAAGTAGCCTAATCTAGGTTTTCCAATGAAAAACACTTTTCAAATAACACTATATGCTTTCCAAAAATTCTGCATCATTTCTGATCAACAATATGTCAATAACATATACTCATCAGAAATTCTATAGTGCTCCCACTCACTTCTTTGGAAATACAAGTTTCTCATAAACTTTTGTATAAACCCAAAATCTTTGATCATCTCATCAAAACGTACATTCCAACTCCGAGATGCTTACTCCAGTCCTTAGAAGGATCGCTGGAGCCAGCATACCTTTTAGCATCCTTAGGATCGACAAAAACTTTCGGATTGTATCACATACAACCTTTCCTTACGAAGACTGGTAAGGAAACTCGTTTTGACATCCATCTGCCAGATTTCATAAATGCAACTAATGCTAACATGATTCTGACGGACTTAAGCATCGCTACGGATGAGAAAATCTCATCGTAGTCAACTCCTTGAACTTGTGAAAAACTCTTTGCCACAAGTCGAGCTTCATAGACGGTGACATCACCGTCCACGTCCGTCTTCTTCTTAAAGATCCATTTATCTCAATGGCTTGCCGATCATCGGGCAAGTCCACCAAAGTCCATGCTTTGTTCTGATACATGGATCCTATCTCGGATTTCATGGCTTCTAACCATTTGTCGGAGTTTGGGCCCACCATTGCTTCTCCATAGCTCGTAGGTTCATTGTTGTCTAGCAACATGACCTTCAAGACAGGATTACTGCACCACTCTGAAGCAGTACGCATCCTTGTCACCCTACGAGGTACGGTAGTGACTTGATCCGAAGTTTCATGATCACTATCATAAGCTTCTACTTCAATTGGTGTAGGTGCCACAGGAACAACTTCCTATGCCCTGCTACACACTAGTTGTAGTGATGGTTCAACAACCATATCAAGTCTCAACCATCCTCCCACTCAACTTTTCGAGACAAACTTTTCCTCGAGAAAGGACCCGATTCAAGAAACAATCCCTATTGCTTTTGGATCTGAATTAGGAGGTATACCCAACTGTTTTGGGTGTCCTATGAAGATGCATTTTATCCGCTTTGGGTTCGAGCTTATCAACCTAAAACTTTTTCACATAAGCGTCACAGCCCCAAACCTTTAAGAAATGACAGCTTAGGTTTCTCTAAACCATAGTTCATACGGTGTCATGTCGACGGAATTACATGGTGCCCTATTTAAAGTGAATGTGGTTGTCTCTAATGCCTAACCCATAAACGATAGTGGTAATTCGATAAGAGACATCATGGTACGCACCATATCCAATAGGGTACAACTATGATGTTCGGACACACCATCAAACTATGGTGTTCCAGGCGGTATTAATTGTGAAACGATTTCCACAATGTCTTAATTGCGTGCCAAAGGTCGTAACTCAGATACTCATCTCTATGATCATATCATAGACATTTCATCCTCTTGTCACGATGATCTTCAACTTCACTCTGAAATTACTTGAACCATTCAATAATTCAGACTTGTGTTTCATCAAGTAAATATACTCTACATCTACTCGAATCATCTGTGAAGTAAGAACATAACAATATTCACTGCATGCCTCAGCACTCATTGGACTGCACACATTAAAATGTGTTACTTCCAACAAGTTGCTATCTTGTTCCATTTTACTGAAAAACGAGGCTTTTTAGTCATCTTGCCCATGTGGTATGATTTGCATGTCTCAAGCGATTCAAAATCAAGTGAGTCCAAACGATCCATCTGCATGGAGTTTCTTCATGCGTATACACCAATAGACATGGTTCGCATGTCTCAAACTTTTCAAAACGAGTGAGTCCAAAGATCCATCAACATGGAGCTTCTTCATGCGTTTTACACCAATATGACTTACATGGCAGTGCCACAAGTAAGTGGTACTATCATTACTATCTTATACCTTTTGGCATGAAAATGTGTATCACTACGATCGAGATTCAATAAACCATTGCTTTAGGTGCAAGACCATTGAAGGTATTATTCAAATAAATAGAGTAACCATTATTCTCCTTAAATGAATAACCGTATTGCGATAGACATAATCCAATCATGTCTATGCTCAACGCAAACACCAAATGACAACTATTCAGGTTTAATACTAATCTTGATGGTAGAGGGAGCGTGCGATGTTTGATCACATCAAACTTGGAAACACTTCCAACACATATCGTCAGCTCACCTTTAGCTAGTCTCCATTTATTCCGTAGCTCTTTTATTTCGAGTTACTAACACTTAGCAACCGAACCGGTATCTTAATACCCTGGTGCTACTAGGAGTACTAGTAAAGTACACATTAACATAATGTATATCCAATATACTTCTATCGACCTTGACAACCTTCTCATCTACCAAGTATCTAGGGTAATTCCGCTCTAGTGACTATTCCCCTTATCACAGAAGCACTTAGTCTCGGGTTTGGGTTCAACCTTGGGTTTCTTCGCTGGAGCAGCAGCTGATTTGCTGTTTCAATGAAGTATCCCTTCTTGCCCTTGCCCTTCTTGAAACTAGTGGTTTCATCAACCATCAACAATTGATGCTCCTTCTTGATTTCTACTTTCGCGGTGTCAAACATCGTGAATACCTCAAGGATCATCATATCTATCCCTGATATGTTATAGTTCATCACGAAGCTCTAGCAGCTTGGTGGCAATGACTTTGGAGAAACATCACTATCTCATCTGGAAGATCAACTCCCACTCGATTCAAGTGATTGTTGCACTCAGACAATTTGAGCACAAGCTCAACGATTGAGCTTTTCTCCCTTAGTTTGCAGGCTAAGAAAATTGTCGGAGGTCTCGTACCTCTTGACGTGGGCACGAGCCTGAAATCTCAATTTCAGCCCTCGAAACATCTCATATGTTCCGCAACGTTTCGAAAACGTCTTTGGTGCCTCTACTCTAAACCATTTAACTGAACTATCATGTAGTTATCAAAACGTGTATGTTTGATGTTCGCAACATCCACAAACGACGTTTGGGGTTCAGCACACTGAGCGGTGCATTAAGGACATAAGCTTTCTATTGTCCGCATAATCGCTACTGTCAACTTTCAACTATATTTTCTCTAGGAACATATCTAAACAGTGGAACTAAAGCACGAGCTTACGACATAATTTGCAAAGATCTTTTGACTATGTTCAGGATAATTAAGTTCATCTTATGAACTCCCACTCAGATAGACATCCCTCTGGTCATCTAAGTGATTACATGATCCGAGTCAACTAGGCCGTGTCCGATCATCACGTGAGACGGACTAGTCATCATCGGTGAACATCTTCATGTTGATCGTATCTACTATACGACTCATGCTCGACCTTTCGGTCTCTGTGTTCCGAGGCCATGTCTGTACATGCTAGGCTCGTCAAGTTAACCCTAAGTGTTTCGCGTGTGTAAATCTGTCTTACACCCGTTGTATGTGAACGTAAGAATCCATCACACCCGATCATCACGTGGTGCTTAGAAGCGATGAACTTTAGCAACGGTGCATAGTTAGGGGAGAACACTTCTTGAAATTTTTGTAAGGGATCATCTTATTTACTACCGTCGTTCTAAGTAAACAAGATGCATAAACATGGTAAACATCACATGCAATCAAATAGTGACATGATATGGCCAATATCATTTTGCTCCTTTTGATCTCCATCTTCGGGGCTCCATGATCATCATCGTCACCGGCATGACACCATGATCTCCATCATCATGATCTCCATCATCGTGTCTCCATGAAGTTGTCTCGCCAACTTATTACTTCTACTACTATGGCTACCGGTTAGCAAGAAAGTAAAGTAATTACATGGCGTTGTTCAATGACACGCAGGTCAAACAATTAATTAAGACAACTCCTATGGCTCCTGCCGGTTGTCATACTCATCGACATGCAAGTCGTGATTCCTATTACAAGAACATGATCAATCTCATACATCACATATCATTCATCACATTCTTCTTGGCCATATCACATCACATAGCATACCCTGCAAAAACAAGTTAGACGTCCTCTAATTGTTGTTGCATGTTTTATGTGGCTGCTATGGGTTTCTAGCAAGAACGTTTCTTACCTACGCAAAACCACAACGTGATTTGCCAATTGCTATTTACCCTTCATAAGGACCCTTTTCATCGAATCCGTTCCGACTAAAGTGGGAGAGACTGGCACCCGCTAGCCACCTTATGCACCAAGTGCATGTCAATCGGTGGAACCTGTCTCACGTAAGAGTACGTGTAAGGTCGGTCCGGGCCGCTTCATCCCACAATACCGTCGAAACAAGATTGGACTAGTAACGGTAATCATATTGAACAAAATCAACGCCCGCAACTACTTTGTGTTCTACTCGTGCAAAGAATCTACACAATAAACCTAGCTCATGATGCCACTGTTGGGGAACGTAGCAGAAATTCAAAATTTTCCTACGTGTCACCAAGATCTATCTATGGAGAAACCAGCAACGAGGGGAAGGAGAGTGCATCTACATACCCTTGTAGATCGCTAAGCGGAAGCGTTCAAGAGAACGGGGTTGAAGGAGTCGTACTCGTCGTGATCCAAATCACCGGAGATCCTAGTGCCGAACGGACGGCACCTCCGCGTTCAACACACGTCAGCCCGGTGACGTCTCCCATGCCTTGATCCAGCAAGGAGAGAGGGAGAGGTTGAGGAAGACTCCGTCCAGTAGCAGCACAACGACGTGGTGGTGGTGGAGGAGCGTGGCTATCCTGCAGGGCATCGCCAAGCACCACGGGAGAGGAGGAGTAAGAGAGGTAGGGCTGCACCAAGAGGGAAAGATTCTCGTGTGTTGGGCAGCGCCCAGACCTCAAGTATTTATAGGGGGGGAGGGGGTTGCGCCCCCTCTAGGGTTCCCCCCCCCCCAGGGGTGGCAGCAGCCCCCAGATCTCATCTGGGTGGCGGCCAGAAGGGGAGAGGGGGGGAGGCGCACCTAGGGTGGGCCTTAGGGCCCATCTGCCCTAGGGTTTGCCCCCCTTCCCCACTTCCCTGCGCCTTGGGCCCTGTGGGGGGGCGCATCAGCCCACCTGGGGCTGGTCCCCTCCCACACTTGGCCCATGCAGCCCTCCAGGGTTGGTGGCCCCACTTGGTGGACCCCCGGGACCCTCCCGGTGGTCCCGGTACGTTACCGGAAAAACCCGAAACTTTTCCGGTGACCAAAACAGGACTTCCCATATATAAATCTTTACCTCCGGACCATTCCGGAACTCCTCGTGATGTCCGGGATCTCATCCGGGACTCCGAACATCATTCGGTAACCACATACAAACTTCCTTTATAACCCTAGCATCATCGAACCTTAAGTGTGTAGACCCTATGGGTTCGGGAGACATGTAGACATGACCGAGACGTTCTCCGGTCAATAACCAACAGCGGGATCTGGATACCCATGTTGGCTCCCACATGTTCCACGATGATCTCATCGGATGAACCACGATGTCAAGGACTCAATCGATCCCGTATACAATTCCCTTTGTCTAGCGGTATTGTACTTGCCCGAGATTCGATCGTCGGTATACCGATACCTTGTTCAATCTCGTTACCGGCAAGTCTCTTTACTCGTTCCGTAACACATCATCCCGTGATCAACCCCTTGGTCATATTGTGCACATTATGATGATGTCCTACCGAGTGGGCCCAGAGATACCTCTCTGTTTACACGGAGTGACAAATCCCAGTCTCGATTCGTGCCAACCCAACAGACACTTTCGGAGATACCTGTAGTGCACCTTTATAGCCACCCAGTTACGTTGTGACGTTGATACACCCAAAGCATTCCTATGGTATCCGGGAGTTGCACAATCTCATGGTCTAAGGAAAAGATACTTGACATTAGAAAAGCTTTAGCATACGAACTACACGATCTCTGTGCTAGGCTTAGGATTGGGTCTGTCCATCACATCATTCTCCTAATGATGTGATCCCGTTATCAACGACATCCAATGTCCATGGTCAGGAAACCATAACCATCTATTGATCAACGAGCTAGTCAACTAGAGGCTTACTAGGGACATGGTGATGTCTATGTATCCACACATGTATCTGAGTTTCCTATCAATACAATTATAGCATGGATAATAAACGATTATCATGAACAAGGAAATATAATAATAACTAATTTATTATTGCCTCTAGGGCATATTTCCAACAACGTACAGTTGTCACAGCAACTGGAACTAGTCCAACAAATCCTGTGTCTTCAACAAGTGACTGGTTCTATCCTCTCCCTCCCTTTACTTAGAGTTTTTCTTTGTGAAGTCATTGCCTATTTGTCGTACCTGTTTGACTTCATTGCTTGACTACTATCGTTGGTTGGCTTCATACTATCTTCCATCCTGATCCTTACTACTAAGCTGCTATTAGTCTTTGTACTTTCACATTATTGCATACTTGACTATGGTTTGCTTGTTGTAGTTTATCTTCCGCTGCATATCAATTAGGTCATTTCTATTGTTTGTCTTCAAAACTTCCACGTTTTGAAGACTTTCATAAAAATCGCCTATTCACCCCCCCCCTCTAGTCGATAACTAGCACTTTCAATTGGTATCAGAGCAAGGTACTCCCTTGTTCCGTGTGATTCGGTTTAACCACCTAGAGTTTTAGCTATGTCGACTGCAGGGATAATCAAAGTCTCCGCTGCTTGCCCCGTGTTTGATGGAACTGAATATCCCTACTGGAAGAATAAGATGCGCATGCATCTTGAAGCAATTGATGTCGACCTCTGGTATGTCGTCAAGAACGGCGTTCCCAAAACTGGTGAAGGTGTCACCCCTACTGATGTCAAGAAGTTCATTCAACTGGACTCTACTGCCAAGAACATCATCTGTGGTCATCTGACCAAAGGACAGTATGACCGTGTGAGTGCTCTGGAAACGTGAAAGCTAGTCTGGGACTGGCTATCCAAGGTCAACGAAGGCGTCTCAACCCAGAGAGATCAAAGGATCAGTGTTCTTTGCAACCTCTTCAACCGCTTCAAGAGAAACAACAATGAAAATGTCCAGCTCACGTTTGATCGCCTCACTGACATCACAAATGAGCTTCGTGCTCTCGGTGCCACTGAGATTACCAAGCATGAAATCGTCAAGACACTACTAAGATCACTTGACAGCTCCTTTGACACCCTTGCCCTCATGATACAAGAACGCCCTGACTTCAAGACACTCGATCCGTTTGATATACTTGAGAGGCTTAACACACATGAGTTCCAGCTTTCTGAGAAAAGAGATATCTATGGTCCCAACTATGGTCGAACTCACGCTTTGAAGGCAAAAGTTGTTTCCTCATCTGAAGAAGAATCTGACTGCAGTTCTGATGATCCTGAAGACATTGGAAAGGAACTTGCTATGCTTGTGAAGAAGTTCCAGAAGTTCACTAAGAAGAAGGGCTTCAGAAAGTCTTCACGATCTAGCTCAAGAAATGATGAAGCTTCCACTCATGACTACAAGAAGAGAACATGTCACAAGTGCAAGAAACCTAGACACTATATCTCTGAGTGTCCACAGTGGGACAATGAGAAGAAGAAGAAGAAGAGCAAGGAATATGATTCTGATGACAACAAGAAGAAGAATCTTCAAAGTCTTCTTCCAAGTCCTCATCAAGGTCTTCATCTCATAAGAAGAGCTCATCTGGCAAGGCTCGTGCTTTTGTTGGCAAGGAGATGGATTCAGAGGAGGAGTCTGCTTCTGAGGAGGTGGAGGTGGAGTCTGAAGAGGAGTCCGACCCTGGCGTTGCAAGTCTAGCTCTAGCCACAACCTATGTTGCCAAGTCCATCTTCAACACTGAAGACAATGACTTCCACACCAACGCTGAAGCTGATGACAAGGACGACCCTGCTCCCACCTACTGCTTCATGGCACGTGGTGCCATGGTAAAATCACGTGATGCTTACTTTCAAACATCAAGTGAAGATGACTCTGATTGTGAATCCAAACCCAGCTACAAAACACTTGCTAAAATTGCAACTGAACAACAAAAGGCTATGGAACATACTCAAAAACTGTTAGACAAAAGCGATGACCTGTTGGACGCGGAAATGACACGTTCACAGTCCTTAGTTGAAGACATAAAAAATCCATGCTAAGTACCAAGAACTTGAAAGTCGTCATGAAACGCTCTCAACCACTTATGAAAAGCTCTCCTATGATTATCTTCAAAGGAAGAAAGAGCTTGAGAAATTGGGAGCGGCTCATGAAGATCTTCAAAAAGAGAATGAGTCATTTCGCGCTCAACAGATCAGTCCCACTCTGGATGGATTTGAACCACCATGTCTAAAATGCCTTGAGCGTGATAACGCTACCTCTGTTGCTGAATGTTCCACTGCTGCTACTGTTGCATTGTCTTCAACTACTGATGTGGTAACTAACCCCTCTGCGGAGGATACCACTACTATTGCTTATGAAAATGCTAGGTTGAAGACATTGCTTGAAACAGGGATGTATAAAAGTCTGAAAGGACATCAGACACTTTGCGATGTCCTCAAAAAGCAGATTCTGAACCGAAACCCTAGGAAAGAGGGTGTTGGGTTCGAGAGGAAAATGAATGTTGATGGTTCCTACTGGAAGCCTGAACAGTATCCCAAAACCACATGGGTTGCTGCAAAGGGACCTTCAGTGGATCCATCCACCTTATCTGGCTTTACCTGTGCTAATCCTATTATCATTGATGAATCCCTTGATGCAAACTATAAGCTGTTCAAGAATCAAAATGGTGAAGTGTTTGCCAGGTATATTGGTACTAACTGCAGGAATGGACCACCTATGAAGAAGATCTGGGTTCCCAAAAGCTGTCTTGAGAATCTTCCAGTGAATGTGATCATGACACCACATGGGAAGAAGACAAACCCCAGACCTAAGGCGTCATATGGTCCAAAGGCTTCATACAGACAGAGGACTCACCTGAGTCACCCTAACGCCAATGTTTTGTAGGGAAACCGTACTCAAACTTATGAATATGAGCGTGTGTCTTCAAACCGGTATGTTCATAGAACTAAGAAATTTTCTGCTTATTCATATGAGTATCATTCATCTCCTGCAAGGCTATTTGCTAGGGCTCCAAAGCCGAAGCTCTCAGATGTTGCACTTAGACTCATTGCTTCTAAGCCACCCCTGATGTGGGTGGTTAAGAAGAATTAACTTTCTTTTGCAGGGAAGGGTCTCCAGCCGAAAATCAAAGGCATCTGATGCTATTGCTGGGGACCTAAAACATCTTGTAGGGCGCAAGATCAAATGCCCAAATGGTCTCACTATGTATTTTGTTCCTGAATTGTTTGCCATTCATCCTATCAGTCCTAATCTTGATCTGAGATTCAATAATCCTCTTGCCCGTCAAATGTTTATGCTTCACAATACTCTTGGTGAAGCCTATCCCCCTAACTGTACTGTAGGGTATGACACCTCATGCTTCAGAATGGATTATGGACAGCGGATGCACTAATCATATGACCGGTGATCGAAGTCTTCTCATAGACTCAACCTTATGTCCATCAGACAAGAGTCACATCACATTTGCTGACACTGGTAAAAGCAAGGTATTGGGTCTAGGTAGAGTTGCAATCTCAAAGGATCAACACATGGATAAAGTGATGCTTGTTGAATCCCTTGGTTTCAACTTAATGTCTGTCTCAATGCTTTGTGACTTGAACATGAATGTGCTATTCGGAAAATATCATTGCCTTGTACTAATGGAATCTGACAAGTCTCTAGTCTTTGAAGGGTATCGAAAAGATGATCTATACATGGTAGATTTCTCAGCAGGTCCACAGCTTGCCGTATGTCTTCTTGCAAAAGCTTCAGAATGTTGGCTCTGGCATCGGAGGCTGGGGCATGCTGGCATGAGGAACTTATACACACTCGCCAAGAAGAAGCATGTCATAGGCATCGAGGGTGTCAAGTTCAAGAACGATCATATGTGTGGTGCCTACGAAGCTGGAAAGATGACTAGGGCAAAGCACCCCCCGAAGACAATCATGACGACATTTCAACCCTTTGAGCTGTTACACATGGACTTATTTGGACCTACTCACTACTCTACCCTCACAACAACTGCTTGTCTCTATGGTTTCGTCATTGTTGATGACTACTCAAGATATACATGGGTGCACATAATTCTCTACAAGACTGAAGTGCAAGATGTCTTCAGACGCTTCGCCAATCGAGCCATGAACAATTATGGCATCAAGATCAAGCATATCAGAAGTGACAACGACACTAAGTTCAAGAACACCGGACTTGATCTTTATCTGGATACAATGGGAATCACTCATGAGTTTTCTGCTCCATGCACACCTCAGCAAAATGGCATCGTAGAGCGCAAGAACAGAACCCTCATTGAGATGGCTCGAACAATGCTCGACGAGTACAAGACACCAAGAAAGTTCTGACCTGAAGCTATTGATACAGTGTGTCACGTCATCAACCGTGTTTACATCCATAAGCTTCTGAACAAAACATCCTACGAGCTCCTTACTGGCAAGAAGCCAAATGTCATCTACTTCAGAATATTTGGAGCTAGGTGCTGGATCAAGGATCCCCATCACAAGTCAAAATTTGCACCTAAAGCTCATGAAGGCTTCATGCTCGATTACGGAAAGGACTCGCACTCTTACAGAGTCTTCAACCTCTATCTCTACAAAATCATCGAAACTGTGGACGTGCGATTTGATGAAACCAATGGTTCACAAAGAGATCTCCTGCCAAGTACACTAGACGAAGCTCCGCCCAGCGAATCTATCAAGCTGATGGGAACTGGTGAAATCATGCCTTCTGAAGCACAACCTGAAGAGGAACTTATCATTTCTGCACCTAACCAACCTGAAGACAATGCTCAGACTGAAGACAATCCTCCCAATGATGACAATGATCAGCAAGAGCAAGGTCTTCGTCCAGTTCATCCTCGAGTTGCAAATGAAGTACAAATTGAGAAGATAATTGATAGGATCAATGCACCTGGTCCACTTACTCGCTCAAGAGCAACACAGTTAGCAAATTTCTGTGGGCACTTTTCTTTTGTGTCAATATCAGAACCCAAGAAAGTTGCTGAAGCCTTTATGGAACCTGAATGGATACAAGCTATGCAAGAAGAACTTCAACAGTTCAAGTTGAACAATGTTTGGGAACTTGTCAAGCGTCCTGACCCTCACAAGCATAACATTATTGGCACAAAATGGATATATCGAAACAAGCAAGATGAGCATGGTCAAGTCGTCAGAAACAAAGCACGTCTTGTGGCTCAAGGATATACTCAAGTTGAAGGAATTGACTTCGATGAAACATTTGCTCCTGTGGCTAGGCTTGAAGCTATTCGCACACTGCTATCCTATGCTAACCACCACAACATCTTGCTATATCAAATGGATGTGAAGAGCGCATTTCTCAACGGCAAGATTGAAGAAGAAGTATACGTCGCTCAACCACCTGGCTTTGAAGATCGAAACATCCTGATATGGTGTACAAGCTAAACAAAGCACTGTATGGCCTCAAACAAGCTCCTCGCGCTTGGTATGATACGATCAAAGACTTCTTGACGAGCAAAGGCTTCAAACCTGGATCCCTCGATCCCACACTCTTCACGAAGACATATGATGGTGAACTGTTTGTGTGCCAAATATATGTGGATGACATTATCTTCGGCTGCACCAACCAGAAGTATAGTGATGAGTTTGGATACATGATGCAAGAGCAATATCAGATGTCCATGATGGGTGAGCTGAAGTTCTTCCTTGGTCTTCAAATTCGTCAGCAAAGGAATGGCATCTTCATATCTCAAGAAAAATACCTCAAATATTGTCTAAAGAAGTTTGGAATGCAAGATTGCAAAGGTTACACAACGCCAATGCCTGCCAAACACCATCTGGGTCCCGACAACAATGGTAAAGAGTTCGATCAAAAGGTATACCGCTCCATGATTGGTTCCTTACTTTACCTATGTGCATCTAGGCCAGATATTATGCTTAGTGTTTGCATGTGTGCTCGATTCCAAGCGGCACCAAAGGAATCGCATCACTTAGCTGTGAAGAGAATTCTTTGATATTTGGCTTACACCCCAACACTCGGATTATGGTATCCAAAGGGCTCAAAATTTGATCTGGTTGGATTCTCGGATGCTGATTATGCTGGTGACAAGGTGGATCGCAAGTCTACATCAGGCACATGTCACTTTCTGGGACGATCACTTGTTTGTTGGTCTTCAAAGAAGCAGAACTGTGTATCACTCTCAACTGCTGAATCTGAATACATTGCTGCTGGATCGTGCTGTGCTCAGCTTCTATGGATGAAGCAAACTCTCAAGGACTATGGCATCAATCTGAAACAAGTACCTCTCTTCTGCGACAATGAAAGCGCCATCAAGATTGCCAACAATCCAGTCCAGCACTCGAAGACAAAGCACATTGAAATTCGTCATCACTTTCTCAGAGATCATGTCATGAAGAAAGATATTGACATCATTCACGTCAACACTGAAGAGCAACTGGCAGATATCTTCACAAAGCCCTTGGATGAGAAAAGGTTTTGCAAGTTACGGTGTGAGCTAAATATCTTGGAATCCTCAAATGTCATGTGATCAGGCACACATCCTAACACTTATGCATGTTGATGACTTAGATGTGCAACACACGAAGTAAAGTATATCTTCAATCAATGAAGACTTACATTCTGAGTGTGAATACATTAACGTGGAATTTGACTTCGGAGCGCCAAGATAATTGTGCGCCGTGTCTGGGTCTAATACTTCCTATACGGTGGGTAATGCCACCACCAAATTTCTCTGTTTGAAGTGTTTCACTCATGGCATTATTTTTGCAATGACTTTGCATTTGGTTTGTCTTCAATTTCAACTTATCTTCATGATTTTCTTCACTATGTTGATTTGATTGCTTTCTGATATATATATACTAGTGTTCTGTGCTCTACAACATTCACTTATAGCTATGTCTTCCTAGTTGAATCTTTTGAACTAAGTGAATGTGATCGGACCCTAATCTCTCTATGCTTTCTATCTCAAACTCTATCTGTCCAAATCATATGCATTCTATTGAAACTGTCAAATGTCTTCTCTGCGTCCTTGTCAGCAGAAGACACAGAGACAAACATTAAGTCTATTTTAAATGATTCATCCTTATTGTTTGAAATCCGGAGAAGCCGGAACAACCATCCGGCAAACCTGGCGGGCGTGGGAATGTGGGACAACTCTGAGTATGTTGCATGCTTGCCACGTGCCCCTCAGATGTGAACCGCCAGGGGCACCTGCGTAATTGCATTGTGCCGCAAACTTCCTTATAAATACATGTCCCCTGCGGTAAAGAAAACCTTCTTCCACCTCTCCACCTCGTCAAAACCCTAGCGCCACCGCTAGCTTTCGACGACGCCGGTGACGAAGCGCTTAGCTGCCGCGACTTCTCCGACGCCGTCCTCATGCCGGCCGCGGACATCGTCCTCTCCGCCGCCACCGTAGGTGTCCTCCGTCGCCAAGTTAGGGCACGATGGATTGAACTGCTCGGTCTCCTATTCATCCCATCTAGCAGTTCTTCGTGTGGTAAATACAACTCTATTTTTACCATCTGTTTGGTCCTCAAAGATTCATCCTATTTACCAAAATTGGTTTTTGCCTATACAATGTTAGATCAATTCTGTCTGCATCTCATACTGCCTAGTATATTCACTTAAGCTTCATATCTAGTTAGATTCCTCACTTGTACTTATTCACGGATTCATACAAATCTGGAACCAACTCTCAACATATAAGTGAATGTCTTCGCATCATGAGGTCAATGTCTTCAAACTGATTTATCTTCAAAATCTTCTGAGAATGCATATGACCTCTTCCCCTTCCCTCGCATCTCTAATGTTGTCACAGGTACATGTCCGTGGGAGAATCCCTTGGTTCTCATAGTCTGCATTCGTTTGCAGAATTCTTACAACATCACATTACCTCTCCCGAAGCCAGTTCCTGTTTGTCCAGCAAGCGAAAGCCTTTGAAGCCTTTGAACGTGTTGAAGCCATTCAGTTTGAAGTTCATGGCTGCAGAGAAATCAGTAAGGAAGGGTGGCAGACAGCGTCGTGGGGGAACATCAAGAGATTTGCCTGCTGACCTCGCAGAGCTTTACAAGACAGATCCTGAAGAGGATTATAATCAACGCAAGACACGAATCCAATGGATTCGACGATATTGGGCTGAACAATGGTTCAAATACAAGTTCGTGACCCAGGAATACACTGAGAAGAATGCTATCAAAAGTCCTTGGGGTGATATTCTCTATCGAGGCCTTCCACCCAAGAACAGAGCTGAAGCTATTGCTCAGGGTTTCTATCCTTGTATGGTCCGTGGACCTCAGCCTGAAAATGCCGAGGCTGAAGCCAGAAAAAGGAAAAATCCTGAAGCCTCTGATGTTGCTCCCTCCAAGAAGAAGCGCAAAACCAAGAAGAATCGGGCTGCTCCCACAGAGCCCTTAGTTGTTGAACCTATCTCAATGGTTCGCCCTGCATCTGAACACCAAGAACGACAGATGATAGTTCATGAGTCGGCTTCCACAGAGGCTCATGAAGCTGAAGACATTCCAGTAGTTGATCCCACCGCTGCTGAAGACATTGGTCGCAATGACAATGTTGAAGGTGATGAAGTTCTTCCTCAGATCGAACACAACTTGGTATCATCGCCTGTTCTCACGAACAGCAAACTCATCAGCATTGGTCGTCCTCTGACGCCAATTGCTCAGGATGCATCATGGGCTGATCACCCACAACAACAAGACTCCCCGAGTACTCCCCAACAACAACAAGTCACACCACCTGTGCCAGAAGAAGACGATGACTTTGTGGCCTAGCCAACTCCATCTCCAAAGGCGTCGCCAGCATTACGCAGGCTTCGCAAAGGACCAAGACCTCAAGTCCCTCTTTCGAGCATTCCAGAAGGAGAAGTGCACCACCAATCTATTGCACGTCAAGTGTTTCCAGAAGCCACTCCGACTGTGAATGTCTCCGTGTCTGAAGCCAAAGCTGCTAAAGACAATCCGGCTGCATCCACCGATGATAAACAAGAAGAAGAACGTGTCCCTACTCCCCCCATTACTGAAGAAGCTGTTCCTGAAGTGAACGTGCCAGTGCCCGACCCTCCAGCTCATCAAGTGGAGGTTGAAAATCTTGAGGCTGCCACCACCAACACAAATGAAACCAATGACGTAGTCATGGCTGAAGCAAATGTGGAGCCTGCACCAACCAATGTGCCAGAAGCCAAAGATGCAACTGCTCCTGAAGCATCTATTGTGCAGCCTGACGCCTCTGTTGTTGCCATTGCTCCTGTTCCGCCACCAAGGCCCCATACAATTGAGCAAGCATATAACTATGGTCAGCTGATCACTGTCAAATGGCCCGTTCTGGTCCCTCCGCCTAATGCCTCTGGTCCTCAGTTTGATTATCATGTTGAGCATAGGCCTCTGGTCCAGAAACCAAAGCCAAGACTGCCAAGGTTCCCAGGTACTGCCACCTCTACAGGGTCCTTCAATGCAAATGGCTTCAAAAGCCACAACACCTTCTTTGACAGAGCAAAGAACCCCTACTCAAGGCCAAGAATATCATCTGATCGTTTCTGGAGCTATCAGCAGCGAAGCTATTACTCCTGCGTTCTGTATGATCAAGGGCGCATTTTCCCTCATATGCGCCTCGACACTGAAGCCATTGCTGGACTGCCATGCTTAGAAGAAGCACTTGACTGCTTTCTTGATGCAGGTCTGCTCAGCTTTGTGACAGACAAAGAACATTAGAATGAGGAACTTTTGCTTCAATTCTATGCTATCCTCCACATTCGCGGCTACTACAGGGATACAAAGACATGGGTTCTCGAGTGGATGACAGGAAATGTTCATCATGAAGCCAAAGCTCTTGACGTCATTGAGCTTACAGGCCTACACACTCCCGGAGAGTTGTTCAAACCTGATTGTCAACTCCACCGCAATGCACTAGAGAGCATCTTCCATAAGCCAGAGCCCAACATGAGCCAGATGTTGAGCATGATGAAGCCTCTGCCACCTGACGCAGAATACCCAAAGGAGTTCTTTGTTGATGACCTTGAGTATCTGCCTCGCACAATATATCACATCATCAGGCGAACTCTATGGCCTATCAAAGGGCATTCATCAGCTGCAAAACTTGAAGGAGCCATGAAGACATTGGTATTTTACATCCTCAATGGCATCATCTTCAATACACAAGAATTCTTCATCCGGCAACTGGCTGCGTCTGGATCTGACCTTTTTGGCCTAAAATTCTATGCTCCATGGGTCATGCGCCTCATCAAGCTACACTCTGCTATCAACTATCAACCCTCTGCTCGCAATCATCTGATCTTTCTACCAGAGGTTGATATGTTAGTTGAAGCCATATACCCTGAGCCTGCCAAGAAGCCTCTTTGTCTTCAAAATGCTGATCACCAAAGCTTCACTCAACCCATGGAAGGAGTCCAACCAGTAACTCGTGTCTATCCAATGGCTGGGAACACTCGCCTGCCTCACCGTGCGCAAACTGAAGCTACTGAGAGCACAATTGCCCAAAGGCCAAAGAAGCACTCTCGCGTCCTAGATGACCGAGAACTTCTTGTCGCACTGCATCAGAAACAAGACAAGCATCACTTCTGGATCAAGCGACAGATGCAAAGCCTTTTGGTGGACGTCAATCGCATTCGAAATCTTGCCACCAAGAATGCTTTTGTCACTCACGAGACCTGTCGGCGATCATGGAAGAGTTTGACGCTGCTTAGTGCTGAAGCAGATCTTCAAGATGATGGCTTCACTGAAAGATTTAAGTTTGACTCCACTCCTCCATGGAATGCTGTCCTACGTCGAACTCCATCCCTTGAAGACTCTGACTATTCTTCCTCCGCGGCAACGGTGAATGCCAAAGTGATCGATGATGAAGACGATGCTACTTCACCGCCCCCTACTTCTGCACGCATCAACACTGCACCAAGTTCGTCTGCGCCGCCAAACAACAGTGACAACCCTGCTACTTCACCTACTCCTCATGGGAACGAGTAGATGCTCTATGTCTTCAAACCTCTTTGGTCCTTACTGACAAAAGGGCGAGAAGCATATGAGTTTGACAGTCTTCAAGCGGGTTCATATGGGCGGTTGTTTATATTTTGCCTAGTGTTTACAACTCTCACTTTTGATACATTTGTTTCTTTGAGTTGTAACACTTAAACTCAATGGTCGTCTGCTACTTATTTGCTTTTCTGTGATGCGATGATAAATTCCGCATGTGCGATGATAACTTCCGCATTTAGATCATTCTGCAGACGTCCATTTTTCATTATGCATGTCATTCTCTTAGTTATATCAATTCATGCATGATGAATTATCTTCATAAGTTGAAGAGGATCTCCACAAGTACAACCTGCCATGTGCATTTGCATTCCAAAAGCAAATTACTTATATGCACATCTTCAGGGGGAGCCTTTGCCTCTTATGAAGACAATACCCTATCCTTTACAATTTCACATACTTTATCCCCGTTGAAAACTTCAACCAGTTTGTCATCAATCACCAAAAAAGGGGGAGATTGTAAGTGCATCTAGTGCCAACCCTAGTTGGTTTTGGAGTATTGACGACAAATTTGGTTGAGGGACTAATGCGTTTGTGAGAATTGCAGGATAACGCAGGTAGTGTCCCTCATTGATTCGATTTACCTACCGGAGATGACCCCTAAAAATGTATGAAGACATTGACGACAATGGTGGTATATGAAGATATTCATATTGAAGACTATGACATGAGAAGACATTGAGTGAAGACTATGGAGCGCGAAGACTGTGTCGTTTTGTTGTTTCCTTTTCTTCTTTGTTGAGTCATAGGAACCACCATACTGTTAAGTGGAGTCCAAGTGAACAAAGTCAGAATGACTGAAGTGATGCTCAACCCAAATCCTATGTCTTCGAGCAAAGACAATGAGAGCAAATCTTATCCAGAGCTGGATGAGTCAGCTTTGCTTGTAGCCCAAGTAAAGTTGCCGTGTGTGTTTGAAATCTGACCGTTGGAACACGTGTCAGTTCCTTAGTGACCCAGGGTCATTTCGGACATATCAGGTCGGGTTGCCTAGTGGCTATAAATAGCCCACCCCCTACACCATAAATTGGTGGCTGCTTAGAGTTAGTGCACGGCTTTTGTCGTTTGAGAGCAACCCACCTCGAAGCCTTTGAGAGAGAGAAATCCTTGCGAGGACAAAGCCTAAACACCCAGAGCCAAAGAGTGTTCGGCATCACTGAAGTCTTTCTGTCTGCGTGACCTGAAGACTTATTACACTTGAGGACTGTGAATCCTCCAGCCGGTTAGGCGTCGCGTTCTGAGCATCCAAGAGTCATTGTGGATTGCCGGTGAACGAAGTCTGTGAAGGTTCGGAAGTCTACCTTGAAGACTTACTAGAGTGATTGGGCGAAGACTGTGTGTCCTTAGCTCAAGGGGAATAAGGTGAAGACGCGGTCTTCTGAGTTGAATCTCAGCCTCCCTTACCAGACGTACAGTTGTCACAGCAACTGGAACTGGTCCAACAAATCCTGTGTCTTCAACAAGTGACTGGTTCTATCCTCTCCCTCCCTTTACTTAGAGTTTGTCTTCGTGAAGTCATTGGCTATTTGTCATACCTGTTTGACTTCATTGCTTGACTACTATCGTTGGTTGGCTTCATACTATCTTCCATCCTGATCCTTACTACTAAGCTGCTATTAGTCTTTGTACTTTCACATTATTGCATACTTGACTATGGTTTGCTTGTTGTAGTTTATCTTCCGCTGCATATCAATTAGGTCATTTCTATTGTTTGTCTTCGAAACTTCCATGTTTTGAAGACTTTCATAAAAATCTCCTATTCACCCCCCTCTAGTCGATAACTAGCACTTTCATCCGTATATCCGCAGGTCCTTGTGGACAAGAATGAACAATTGGCGCGGGAGCTGGAGGCCTGCAAGGCCCAATTATCTGATGCGGTAGCCACGTTAGAGGGATCCCAAAAGGCCCTTGCTGGTAATATTTGTCTTTATTATACACAAATGTGCTAGTTAATAGATGGCTGGTGCGGTAGTCTAACAGTAAGTTCTGCAGACAATCCTGGAGTGAATCCAGATGGCGCAGTGGGTGACGACTCGCAGCTCCAACGGCAACTAAAGGCCGGCGAGCGCATCGTTACGCAGGTGACGCAAGAGAAGAACAAGCTTCATGATGCCAATATTCGTCTGGACGTGGAATTAAAGGACGTCCGCGCACAACTGGCGGACTCCATGAAGGAGAACAAAAAACTTCGTTGCGGCACCTATGGTAAGAACGCAAGCAAACTGTTTGATAGTTCGGCGAGGAGGTTTATTAAAAAGATTTTTCCTTGCAGGAATGTTAACGGGTCGCCGTGAAGAGGAGATGCCCTCATCTGCAGGTGATTTGCTGCAAGAATAGTCACAGATGCACGAGCGTGCCAGGCAGGTGATGCACGGCATTGCTCAGGCCTTGTGGCCATCAAGCCTACTGCCGAATGGCATTGGGGAGCTTGCGGACCTGCTCCAAGGAGCCCGGCGACGCTTCCGTCTGTGGAAGATATCAGCCTGCCGGCAAGGGGCGAGAGAAGCCTGGGCGATGGTGAAGACGCGCTACACCAAGCTGGACCCTAACCATATGGCCGAAGTGGGACCGGCGGGGCCCGATGGGCAAGAAATTCCCGTTAGCCTGGTGTATGACCAGGTAGCATTAGCCGCTAAGTATTCTCAGCAGGATTGTAGGCTAGATAACCTGTTAGATGGTATAGAGGAGGAATATAGTTATTCTCAGTGACTGTGTAAATTAATTGGCAGAAGTAGCCTCTAGTCAGATTGAAATCATTTGTCATGGTGGACCTTTTCGCTTCAGCCCCCGGACCCTATAGTCCGGGGTGTGTCCGAATACCCGCTCGGTTATGCGAAAACCAGGGCATGCTTGGAGACCAGGCGTAGGGGTCATAGGTGCTTGAACAGACAAGTACCCAACTAGTTATGTTATATTGCATGGATGGCAAGAAACATCTTCTAGGGAGAATAGTTCTGTTAGGGGTTCCTTTCCCTAGGTATCCATGTGTTGATGCACATGTCTGGACTACGCTCGATGGCACAGGATACAAAGCTTCTGGGGTTCTTTGTTGTAACCAACGAATACATCCTTTGTTCACCGATCGAATATTCTCTTAAGGAAACTAGCTTTCGGCTTCACCCAGTCTGAGGTACACATCCGGCTCAACCGGCAGTAACAATCACAGAGGTGCTCCCCTTATGCCCTAGCCGAATTAACGGGAACGTAGGGCATAAACACAAGAGCCAGGCAACCCAGCTTGGCCACATTTTAAGTCATATCGATGCATATAATGGTGAAGAAAAGGCACGTATGGAGAAACGACGCCTATGTGATGGGCAACAAGCCATTAAAGTAATTATGTCTAGCTTCCGAATAGGAAGCCCCCAGATACAGCTTGCACACATGGTACGGCCGGGATAATCCGGGAATCCGCATTGTATTAAATACTTTGTGTGGATGGAAAGAGGGTCGAGAAAGGAGAGAAACAGTGGTGGAGCATAACTTAAAAAGGAGGGGTGATGAGACGAACACTGCGTTTGGCGTTAGGCGTAGAATCTCTGGAGTCTAGCCGTGTTCCATGGGTTCGGCTCGAGTCTGTTGTCAGATGCATTACATAGGCGGTATGCTCCTCCAGTGAGAACTTTGTCAATGACGAAGGGGCCTTCCCATCTGGGTTTGAGTTTGTCCTTCTTCTTCTCCGGTAGGCGTAGAACGACCTCGCCAATATTGTAAGTTTTGGCCCGCACTTCTCTGCTTTGATATCGCCGAGCCTGCTGCTGATAGAATGCGGAACGGGCTTTTGCGACATCGCGCTCCTCCTCCAGGGCGTCCAAGTTAACCTGCTGATCTAACTCGGCTTCCTTCTCTTTGTACATGCGTACGCGTGGCGAATCATGTATTATGTCGCAGGGTAGTACTACTTCCGCACCGTACACCATAAAAAATGGTGTGTATCCGGTGGTTCGATTCGGTATGGTTCGCAGCCCTTAGAGTACAAAGTCGAGCTCCTCTACCCAGTGTGTATCTGACTCTGTTAAAGATCGCACCAATCTGGATTTTATGCCGCTCATGATAAGACCATTTACCCGTTCGACCTGGCCGTTTGTTTGCGGGTGGTAGACGGAAGCGTAGTCGAGCTTAATGCCCATTTTGCTGCACCAAGTTTTCACTTCATCGGCTGTGAAATTTGAGCCATTATCAGTGATGATGCTATGGGGGACACCGTACCGGTGTACAACCCCGGATATGAAGTCTATTACTGGTCCGGATTCGGCCGTTTTAACTGGTTTGGCTTTGATCCATTTGGTGAATTTGTCCACCATGACCAATAGGTATTTTTTCTCATGGCTTCCCCCTTTAAGGGGTCCGACCATATCCAGCCCCCAGACCGCGAAGGGCCAAGTTATGGGGATTGTTTGGAGAGCGGTAGGGGGCATATGACTCTGATTGGCGAAGAGCTGGCAGCCGATGCAATGTTGGACAAGGTCCTGTGCATCTGCTCGGGCCGTCGGCCAATAGAAGCCTGTACGGAAGGCTTTGCTGACTAGCGATCGAGCTGCGGCATGGTGTCCGCCCAGTCCGGCGTGAATTTCAGCTAGGAGTTGCCGCCCTGACTCTCCAGAGATGCACCTTTGGAGCACTCCGGTCGCGCTTTTCTTGTAGAGTTCCCCTTCGTGGACCTTGTAAGCTTTAGAAAGCCGGACTATGCGGCGTGCTTCATTTTCATCTTCGGGGAGCTCCTGCCTATTTAGGTAGGCCAAGAACGGCTCGGTCCACGGGGCGATTACGGCCATTATTTTGTGGGCCGACGGTGTTATTTCGGTGGCAGAGCCTCCGATTGTGTCGGATGGTTCGGAATCTGGGGGTGTATTCGGATCCGTGCTGGTATTGCCGGACTCCCCTTCCCATACTACAGATGGCTTGAGCAGCCTTTCCAGGAATATATTAGGTGGGACAGGGTCGCGTTTGTTGCCGATGGGGCAAGGACGTCCGCTGCTTGATTGTTTTCTCGAGCACATGGTGGAATTCGAGCCCCTCGAACCGAGCTGACATTTTGAGGACGACATTACGATAGGCCGCCATTTTCGGATCCTTGGCATCAAAGTCTCTGTTTATTTGTGATATTGCGAGGTTCGAATCCCCGCGCACTTCCAGGCGTTGGATGCCCATAGAGACTGCCATCCGAAGACCATGTAACAGGGCCTCATATTCGGCCGCATTGTTGGAGTCTGTGTATAATATTTGTAGGACGTACTGGACCGTGTCCCCGGTGGGAGACGTCAGGACTACCCCTGCTCCCAGTCCAGTCAGCATTTTGGAGCCATCAAAGTGCATGATCCAGTTGGAGTATGCACCGTACTCTTTAGGGAGTTCGGCCTCTGTCCATTCGGCGACAAAGTCAGCCAATACTTGCGACTTAATGGCCCGCCGCGGTTTGTATGTTATGTCGAACGGCAGGAGCTCGATAGCCCATTTGGCAATCCGGCCCGTAGCATCACGGTTATTAATTATGTCGTTGAGTGGTACTTCGGAGGCGACGGTAATTGAACACTCTTGAAAGTAGTGTCTTAGCTTCCGAGATGCCATGAAGACTGCGTATGCTATTTTTTGATAGTGCGGGTATCGGGATTTACATGGTGTCGGTGTCAAAACCGGCGGATCTCGGGTAGGGGGTCCCGAACTGTGCGTCTAGGCGGATGGTAACAAGAGTCAAGGGACACGATGTTTTACCCAAGTTCGGGCCCTCTCGATGGAGGTAAAACCCTACGTCCTGCTTGATTAATATTGATGATATGGGTAGTACAAGAGTGGATCTACCACGAGATCAAGGAGGCTAAGACCTAAAGCTAGCCTATGGTATGATTGTTGTAATGTATGTTGTGTCCTACGGACTAAAGCCCTCTGGTTTATATAGACACCGGAGGGGGCTAGGGTTACACAGAGTCGGTTACAATGGTAGGAGATCTACATATCCGTATCGCCAAGCTTGCCTTCCACGCCAAGGAAAGTCCCATCCGGACATGGGACGGAGTCTTCAATCTTGTATCTTCATAGTCTTGGAGTTCGGCGGACGATGATAGTCCGGCTGTCCGGACACCCCCTAGTCCAGGACTCCCTCAGTAGCCCCTGAACCAGGCTTCAATGACGATAAGTCCGGCGCGCATAATGTTCGGCATTGCAAGGCGGGTTCCTCCCTTGAATAATCCAGAGAAGATCATGAACACCAGGATAGTGTCCGGCTCTGCAAAATAAATTCCACATTCCACCGTAGAGAGGATAAAATGTACACAAGTCCAATCTGCTGACGTATTATGCAGCATGACATCACACTGCTACCAAGCCTTTATTTGAATCGTTTATTATACCACCTCAGCACGTTTAGCGAAGCGGTTTCCTTGGCACGTCCTGTCGAAAGCAGAGATCGTGTTCCCCTTATTCCGGGATTCTCATCAATACGGACGTGGGTAACCCAACCGCGCCATTGATGGTGGCGCTTGGGGGATAAGCGAGTTTTACCAGGCTGGCGGGGGACGCATAGTCTCCGTCCTCCTATATATAAGGGATAAGGATTTACCTTCTCACCTACGCCTTCTTCCTCCTTTGCTTATTCATCTCCGCGCACTCAAGCTCCAACGCCCAAGCCCGCGCATCTCGCCTCGACCTTCTCCGAATATGTCCGGAGCGGGAGGCAAATGGTTGGCCTCCACCGTTAAGGAGGAGCACATCTCCAAGCTGCGCAGTGCCGGATACCTTTCCGGTGATATCGCGCATCGGCTGCCCGACGAGGGGCAGCTCATCCCTACCCTCGGGCCCCATGAGAGGGTCGTCTTTCTTCCCCACTTCCTCCGCGGACTGGGCTTTCCACTGCACCCTTTCGTCCGGGGGCTCATGTTCTATTACGGCCTGGATTTCCATGATCTGGCGCCGAACTTCATCCTCAATATCTCGGCGTTTATCGTCGTGTGCGAGGCCTTCCTCTGCATCCGGCCCCACTTCGGCCTGTGGCTCAAGACCTTCAACATCAAGCCGAAGGTTGTGAAGGGCACGGAAGCGGAATGCGGAGGTGCCATGTTGGGCAAGTTGCCCAACGTCCTTTGGCTCGAAGGGGCCTTCGTGGACTCCGTTAAGGGGTGGCAATCGGGGTGGTTCTACATCACCGAGCCACGCAAGCCCACATGGGCGGCGGCCCCCGAGTTTAGGTCTGGCATCCCCACGCAGCTCACCTCCTGGAAAGAGAAGGGCTTGTTGTGGGGCAATCCGAAGGAGCTGACGGGACTCCGAGCCTGCATCCAGAAGCTGGTGAGCAATAAGCTCAGGCTCGTCGACGTGGTCCAAGTCATGCTCATCCCCCGGATTCTCCCATGCCAAGAACGGGCATTTAATCTGTGGGAGTTCAATCCGGAACAGCACCAGGCGCTGAGCGGGCTCTTCGACACGACGTATGAAGGCGCCTGGAGGGTGCTGTTTAAGGGTGCCGAAGCCCCCGCATCCGCGACGGAAGATCGCAGATTTTGCTCGCAGCATCCGGCTGACGAGGTAAGTGATTCAACCCCTTTACGGGACACTTGTGGTAATCAAATTGATTCTAAGAGGGTTTCAATCTCTCTTTTCCTTTGACAGGAATGGATGGAGAAGGCCGAGCAGCTCATCTGTCCGGCTCCCATGCCAGAAGATCCAGTGGACGCCCGTCTAGCGGGGCTGCTAGTTCCGGCACCGCACGTGGTGCCGGAGAAGAAGGCCAAGAAGGTGGCCGCGGGGACTCGAAAGAGTTCCCGCAATCAGGCATCCGACGACGAGGCGTACTCCTCCCCCGAAGACGAGGAGGAGGAAGAAGACTCTCTCCCGGAGGAGGGAGAGAAGAAGAGGAAGGCTTCCCCAATAGGGGAGGCCGAAGGGTCCAAGAGGGGGAGAACTATTCCCCCGGACAGTTTCGCCAACACCATCGTTGGCGAGGAGGAGTGGCCTTCAAGGGCCAGGCGTCCGGCGAGATTGTAAGTATCCGGATCCCTGATATGCAATTTCTTTCGTGTCACCTAGTGTCCTACTAATGCCGCATTCTGTCCGTAGTCCGATCGATGATGATCTCCCCGCTTCATCGAGCGGGTCGTTGGCCCCGTCGGATGTGGATTCACTTCCGACTGCCTCTAACCCCCGCACCGACGAGGACACCGAGGTGGGATCCCAGAAAGGGGCCCATCAGGAGGAGGCTCCGGACCGCCAGGCAGCCTCCCAGACTTTGCGCCGGACTCTACATCGGAACCTGCAGTGGTTCCAGAGTCCGGCAGGCGGCCCCTTCGAAAGAAGGGCAAGACCGTGACACTGGCGGCCTCCGTCCAACCGGAGGCGCCGGACAACTTGTTGGAGGCGCTTAAAGGCGCTTCCATCGAGGAAGAACACCGCACTATCATGAGCGCGGTGATTCAGAAGGTTCAGCTTGCCAAGAGCGGGCTGACCGAAGCCTGCAGCAGCCTTCTAACAGGCTTTGAGGTAAGAAGTTATAATTATGTAATGTAATACCGCATAGACAGTAGCCCCTGATGCTCGGTTCGGTGTTCGGAAAGAAAAGCCGGACTGAGGATCTAAGAAGATATACGCAGGGTTGCTTAAAATATGTCAATCTGGGTTTGCAGGCTGCGCTGCTGACCTCTGCCGCATTGACTGCGGAGGTCAGTGCGTTGAAGCAGGATCTCGAGCGGTCCGAGCAAGAGCTTGGCCATGCCAAGAAGCAGCTCGAGGACAAAGAAGGTGAGTAACACCACTTTGAATAGGTACCTCACAGAAAAGGATTTTGGTTGCAATAAAATTAACAAGGATAATATGGGTATTGCAGGGGCCACGAACGAGGTGGCAACCCTGAAGGAGGCTGTGTCCTCGGCGGAACGCAGTGCGGCCGCGGAACGGGCAGAGCGAGAAAAGCAGGAGGCGCAGGTGGCGGAAGTACGGCAAGAGCTCTAGGCTCTCATGGAGAAGCATGAGAGCTTGGAGCGTGACTCCAAGACTCGAGAGTCCGAGCTTGCCTCGGCTCTCGAAAGTGCCAAGTCCGCCAAGGCCGAGGCCCGTAAGGCCCTTCAGGAGGTTGAAGATGTAAAGAAGATAGCGGCGGGTAAGGCATTTTTCATGCAAAGCAAGCATGTTAATGTAAACTACCTGACACTTACCCGCATTCGGAGCTCTCTAGGGGCATTTGCAGATCTGCCGCATAGTGCGTCCGATGCCGCCGCATTCTATTGTGGCGAAGAGGGGAGCTCGACGGAGAAGGTCTTCTGGTCTCAGTACGCTGAGGCCGGCCATCCGGTGCCCCCAAGCGACCAGCTGAAGCAGCTGGTCGAACTCCACAAGGTAGCTGAGGAGGCCATGAAGGACCTTATAGTCCGGCTGTGGCCTGGACAGGCCATGCCTGGGAGCTACTTCGGCCTCGTGCGGCGGCTGGTGGATGCGTGCCCCTGGGTGGAGGTCATCAAGCGCTCCGCCTGTATTGAAGGTGCTCGTCGTGCCCTTGCCCGCACAAAGGTGCATTGGGGCAGGTTGGATGCGGAGAAGCTTCTCACGGACCCACCGCCACCGGGCAAGGAGTATCGCACGCCCGAAATGTATTATAAAACTGTCCTGAAGGGAGCCCACGATATTGCGGATGAATGCCCCAGAGATGTAATTTTTGAGTAAACTCGCTATGTATTATCCTGTGCGCTGAAAACTATGTTCATATGCGCGTTAAGCAACGCTTGTTTAATTTAAAATATTACCTTCTGTGCGGCCGTTTATAAAATCTGAGAGATGGCAAGTCGTTGGCTTCAGCCCCCGAGCCGTGAGTGCTGGGGTGTTCGGGATAAACTTGAGCACTCTTGTTCCCAGTTTTGGGTCCATCTAGGGAGGCGCTCAACACAACGAACAAGGCTACCGGACTTATAATGCTTGAACACTCTCACTTAGCCATAGAATTCTATAATTTTAAATTTCGGCGAAGCCCCTGGTATTCGGAAGACCAAATCCGGGGCGCTATCCACGCCTTCGTCGGACATTGTCCGAAACTTCGCTCGAAGCGGTGTGAGTCTTTAAGGACCCGAAAAGACCTCTTGAACAGCGACCAGTCTCTCGCCTTATCATGCTGGTCAGTTTTAGCTTTCTCCACTGAGGCGCTCCCGGCTCAACCGGGGCGCAATCGCAGTGGTTCTCCCAGTGCCACCTTAGCCGACAGAACGGAACGTAAGGCACCAAAACGTGGGAGCCGGGCAAACCCAACTATTGACCCAAGACATGATTCGGAGCCGATCCATATAATGTTATAAGTTCGGGGTGCCGCACTTGTGAAAGTGTTCGGACTTATCACACCATAATGCGGGGAACATAAGCCCCTGGTGTATTCGGCCGTACCAAAATATACGGGTGCAAGATGTCTTGTAATGAACATATATATATATAAAGTAATGTAATTGCAGTCGAAAAGTGCTGCATTATTTATTAAAGTAAGTCTGCTATGAGTGCGGACTGATACAAATAGTGCGGTAAGCAAGGGATTTGGACTAATTAAACATGTCGCCCTCCAGGGGTGAGCTGCGGACTTGGTGTATGTAATCGAATTTAATGCTCGTAATTGAGACCACCTGAGTGTTCGTCGCAGCCTTCTTTCTTCCCTGGCTATTGCATCGTGAGTTCGGCAGGTTCACCGCCGGACAGGGCCTCTGGTTAACGGAGTCCTGTGTAAACAAAGAGGTAAAGTAATAATAATAATAATAATAAAGGAGGGTGCACTTGCGAGCCCCTGGTGTGGTCGAGCCGCACTCTGGGTCCGCTGTGATCGTGCCCCTTCCCCTGCGCCCATGGTATCTCCAAAGGGTAATGATGTACACGAAGGGTTGTTCTTGCAATCATGCGAGGGCGGGGGTTGGGGCCACATTGCTACGCGTGCTCTGATCGCGCCAGGTGGTCTTGGTTGGTATTGCTTCGGGCGCGTTTTGCTATATCCGGCCGTTTAACGGCCGGACTCGAGAATTGCCTTAAAAGGCTGCTCTGTACTTCTGCCGCGAGAGCTGCTGTATGTTCCTCCGTTCGGGGGGAGCGTTCCGTATTTCCGTTGACCGTGATGACTCCACGAGGGCCTGGCATCTTGAGCTTGAGGTATGCATAATGCGGCACCGCGTTGAACTTTGCAAACGCGGTTCGTTCGAGCAGGGCGTGATAGCCGCTGCGAAATGGGACTATGTCAAAGATTAACTCTTCGCTCCGGAAATTGTCCGGGGATCCGAAGACCACTTCCAGTGTGACTGAGCCCGTAAAATTGGCTTCCACACCTGGTATGACACCTTTAAAGGTTGTCTTTGTAGGTTTAATCCTTGAGGGGTCTATGCCCATCTTGCGCACTGTATCCTGATAAAGCAGGTTCAGGCTACTACCGCCGTCCATCAGGACTCTCGTGAGGTGAAATCCATCGACGATTGGGTCTAAAACCAATGCGGCGAATCCGCCATGGCGTATGCTGGTCGGATGGTCTCTTCGATCGAAAGTGATCGGACAAGAGGACCATGGATTAAACTTCGGGGCGACTGGCTCCATCGCATAGACGTCCCTTAGTGCGTGCTTCCTCTCCCTTTTGGGTATATGGGTTGCGTAAATCATGTTCACCGTCCGCACTTGTGGGGGGAAAACCCTTCTGTCCTCTATAGTTCGGCGGTCGGGTCTCTTCCTCGTCGTCGCTGTTTAGCCCCTTGTCATTGTATTCGGCAATTAACTTACCTGCCTGCTTGAACACCCAGCAATCTCTGTTGGTGTGATTAGCTGGCTTTTCAGGGGTGCCATGTATCTGGCATAAGCGATCGAGTATTCGGTCCAAATTGGATGGACCCGGAGTGGTTCTTTTGAATGGCTTCTTCCGTTGACCGGGTTTAGAGCCCCGGAATCCGGCGTTGACTGCCGTATCCTCCTTATCGTCGCCGTTAATGCAGCGTTTGTTTTTGTTTCGACGTGACCTGCCGTTGTTGTCCTTAGTATCCGGACTGCTAGAATTTTTTCTAAGGTTGTTACTGCGAGCTAGCCAGCTATCCTCTCCCGCGCAGAAGTGGGTCATTAATGATGTGAGGGCTGCCATGGATTTCGGCTTTTCCTGTCCCAGGTGCCGGGCTAGCCACTCGTCGCGGATGTTATGTTTGAAGGCTGCAAGGGCCTCTGCATCCGGACAATCGACGATTTGGTTTTTCTTTGTCAAGAACCGTGTCCAGAATTGTCTGGCTGATTCGTCTGGCTGCTGAATGATGTGGCTTAGGTCATCGGTGTCTGGTGGCCGCACATACGTGCCTTGGAAGTTGTCGAGGAATGCGGTTTCCAGGTCTTCCCAACACCCAATTGACTCTGCGGGCAAGCTGTTGAGCCAATGCCGAGCTGGTCCTTTAAGCTTGAGTGGGAGATACTTGATCGCATGGAGATCGTCGCCGCGGGCCATATGGATGTGGAGAAGATAATCTTCGATCCAAACCGCGGGGTCTGTTGTGCCATCGTAGGATTCGATGTTTACGTGTTTAAACCCTTCAAGGATTTGATGATCCATTACTTCGTTAGTGAATCATAGCGGGTGTGCGGCGCCTCTGTATTGAGCAATATCACGACGCAGCTCGAGAGAGCGTTGTCTGCTGTGTTCGGCCCGGCCGGGGTTATTATATCCGGCGCGACGGTATTCGTCGCGGGTCGTGGGGCGCCCTCGTGATCCGTAGATGGATCTGGATTGCCTTGCTTTGTCCTCCAATACATCTCGCAAGTCCGGCGCGTTCCCTCTTGGCTTCGTACTTTTGGAGCGATGCCAGGGTACGGTCTTGGTGAGGGCCTGGATGCCTCTCTGTCACGACCACGGGGTGGTCGGTCAGCCGTATCATGCACTGGTGATGAAGGTATGTATGCTTCCTCCTCTAGTCGGGGGAGCAACTTGCGTCTTGGGTAGCTTTTGGAGGGGCGTTCGAGTTTATACTCTTCGGCCGTGAGGACCTCGGTCCATCAGTCGGCCAGCAGGTCCTGATCAGCTTGAAGCTGCTGCTGCTTTTTCTTTAGGCTATTTGCCGTGGCGATAAGCCTGCGTTTAAAACGCTCTTGTTCGACGGGATCCTCGGGTACGACGAATTCGTCGTCGTTGAGGCTTGCCTCGTCTTCGGAGGGAGGTGTATAGTTATAATCCTCGACCTCTTCGTCTGCCGCCCTCTCGTGAGGGCTTGCTTCTGCATCCTCCTACGCTGAGTCTTGCTGGAGGGGATTATCTTCGGCACTCTCTGGTGTATTATTATCTCCTGTGCCGAAATCTCCATTCTTGCTGTGGCGGGATTTAGAGCGGCGCCGCTGACGCCGGCGCTTGGGCTGCTTCTTTAGAGAACCTGCCTCCACTGCTTCTTCGCCGTCCCCGTCTTTTGGGGTGTCCACCATGTATATGTCGTATGACGAGGTGGTCTTCCAGTGCCCTGTAGGCGCTGGTTCCTGTTCGTCTCCGGCGTCGTTGTCCATAGCGTTGATGTCTTCGGAGTCGTAGTCTAGCATGTCGGTTAGATCGTCGACAGTGGCTACCAAGTGGGTGGTGGGTGGGGTCTGAATTTCTTCGTCGTCCGTATCCCAACCATCCTGGCCATAGTCCGGCCAGGACTCTCCTGATAGCGAGAGATGCTTTAGCGAATTTAGGATATCGCCAAAGGGCGAGTGTCGGAAGATGTCCGTGGCGGTGAATTCCATAACCGGCGCCCAATCAGATTCGATTGGTAGGGGCGGGGGAGGTCCGGAGTCCGGCAAGGAGTCCGGCACCTAGGAATCACAAGTTTCGCGAGGGACAAGGTTAGTGTTCGGCTCCATCGCCGTGGAAGTTGAAGCCCCCGAGGTGGCGTCCATCCACCGATCCTCGATCTGGGCGATCAGCTCCGGACTAAGGGCCGAAGCGGATTCGAGTGCGGCCACCAAGGCACTGTTCGGCGGCAGAGCTAGTTCATGCCCATCGTAACAGTGCGGCGCGCTTGGCTGTGGCTCGAGCCCGTCGAAGATCAAGTCCCCGCGGATGTCGGCCGTGAAGTTTAGGCTTCCGAATCTGACCTGATGGCCAGGGGCGTAGCTTTCGATCTGCTCCAGATGGCCAAGGGAATTAGCCCGCAGTGCGAAGCCGCCGAATACGAAGATCTGTCCGGGGAGAAAAGTCTCACCCTGGACAGCGTTGTTGGTTGAAGATGCCATCAAGCCTATCGGTGACGACACAGAGGAACTCTCAATGAAAGCACCAATGTCGGTGTCAAAACCGGCGGATCTCGGGTAGGGGGTCCCGAACTGTGCGTCTAGGCGGATGGTAACAGGAGACAAGGGACACGATGTTTTACCCAGGTTCGAGCCCTCTCGATGGAGGTAAACCCTACGTCCTGCTTGATTAATATTGATGATATGGGTAGTACAAGAGTGGATCTACCACGACATCAAGGAGGCTAAAACCTAAAGCTAGCCTATGGTATGATTGTTGTAATGTATGTTGTGTCCTACGGACTAAAGCCCTCCGGTTTATATAGACACCGGAGGGGGCTAGGGTTACACAGAGTCGGTTACAATGGTATGAGATCTACATATCCGTATCGCCAAGCTTGCCTGCCACGCCAAGGAAAGTCCCATCCGGACACGGGACGGAGTCTTCAATCTTGTATCTTCGTAGTCTTGGAGTCCGGCGGACGATGATAGTCCGGCTGTCCGGACACCCCCTAGTCCAGGACTCCCTCACATGGGGTGAGGACCGTTGATACGTAGTAAACCGGCTTTTGAAGCGGGAATTTGTATCCGTCCACCTCTCGTTCGATGACGAGCACTGCGCTTACCACTTGATGTGTTGCAGCTATGTATAGTAGCATAGGTTCGCCGATGTTTGGTGCTGTTAGGACCGGATTACTGGCCAATAAGGTCTTTATCTCATCGAGTCCGGCCGCGGCTGCATCCGTCCATGCAAAGTGTTCGGTGCGCCGAAGGAGGCGGTAAAGAGGCAACGCCTTTTCTCCTAGCCTGGATATAAAGCGTCTCAAAGCGGCCACGCATCCTGCTAGCTTCTGGATGTGCTTGAGGTCTGTTGGTATGGCCAACTGCGACAGGGCTCGGACTTTTGCTGGATTCGCTTCTATTCCTCTATTGGAAACAATGAAGCCCAGGAGCTTCCCCGAAGGGACATCGAAAACACATTTTTCCGGATTCAACTTGATGTTGTATGTCCGGAGGTTATCGAATGTGAGCCTCAAGTCATCTATTAGGGTTTCGATGTGTCTGGTTTTTATGACAACGTCGTCCACATATGCTTCCACTGTTTTGCCGATTTGTTTCTCCAGGCATGTTTGGATCATGCGTTGATAGGTTGCACCGGCATTCTTGAGCCCGAAGGGCATAGTGTTGAAGCAAAAAGGGCCATATGGTGTTATAAAAGCTGTTGCAGCTTGGTCAGACTCTGCCATCTTTATTTGATGGTATCCAGAGTATGCGTCGAGAAAACACAGCGGGTCATGTCCAGCTGTGGCATCGATGATTTGATCGATGCGAGGGAGGGGAAAGGGATCCTTGGGGCAAGCCTTGTTGAGGTCTTTGAAGTCGACGCATAGGCGCTAGGATCTGTCCTTCTTTGGCACCATTACCAAATTCGGCAGCCAATCCGGATGTTTAATATCTCTGAGGAATCTGGCCTCAAGTAGCTTGGCTAGCTCTTCCCCCCATGGCCTGCCGTTTGGGTTCTGAAAACCGCCTTAGGGTCTGTTTGACCGGTTTGTATCCCTTTAGTATGTTTAGGCTGTGTTCGGCCAGCCGGCGTGGGATGCCTGGCATGTCCGAAGGGTGCCAGGCAAAAATGTCCCAATTCTCGCGTAAGAAATCTCGCAGTGCGGCGTCCATCACGGGGCTCAATTGTGTTCCGATGGATGCTGTCTTCGTGGGATCCGTTGGGTGGACCTGGAAATTGGCTATCTCGTCTGCAGGTTTAAATGAGGTGGACTTGGGTCGTTTGTCGAGTATCACGTCGTCCCTGTCCACGGTGGCCCGCAGTGTTGTTAACTCTTCGGGTGCCAGGGCTTCAGATAATGCTTCCAGGGCTAGTGCTGCGGTTTTGTTTTCGGCGCGGAGTGCGACGTCCGGATCACTGGCTAGAGTGATGATTCCGTTCGGTCCGGGCATTTTAAGCTTCATGTACCCGTAATGGGGTACAGCTTGAAAGCTTGTAAATGCGTCCCGCCCTAGAAGGGCGTGGTATCCGCTGCTGAAGGGAGCCACTTGGGATGTGATTTCTTCTGGCCTATAATTCTCCGGAGTGCCGAATACCACATCGAGTGTGATTTTTCTCGTGCACCATGCTTCCCGAGTGGGGATGATTCCCCTGAAGGTGGTGCCGCTTTGCTCAATGCGGCCTTTATCAATCTCATTTTGTTGAGAGTTTCTTCATAGATCAAGTTTAACCCGCTTCCGCCGTCCATGAGTACTTTGGTTAGCCGGAAGCTGTCCACGATTGGGCTAAGGACCAGAGCGGCCGGTGCCCGGACAGTCTGGAATCGAGGTTCGTCACTGGCATTGAAAGTTATAGCCGTGTCGTTCCAGGGGTTCATCTTTGCCACATGGAAAATTTCCGCAGAGCTTCGGTGAGCCCGCTTGCGCCTGTTGTTCGAGGCGAAAGTCTCGAAGACTGTTAGTACCGTATTGTGTCCGTGGGCAGGATATTGTTCCGCTTCATGGCTCGCAAGAAGATCCTTGCCACTTTTTGCCACCTGCTGGAGTATCCAACATGCCCTAAGGCTATGAGTTGGCATTGTATCCGGCGTACTATGGAGCTTACATGGCCCGTCGAGCCATTCTTCCAATACGGACCCCCGCCCTGGGGTGGACTTCAGTTTCTTGGGGATTGGATTGGACGTCTTACGAGAGTTCGTCCGTTTGGTTCGGACAAAGATCTTAATGAGAGTGGTACTATCCCAAAATTCTGTTTGGGTCTTCCAAGCGCTCTCCATTGCACAGTACTCACGTACTATGGTTGCCAAGTCCGCGAAACGTATTACCTTGCGGCGGCTTATAGCATTGAGGAGCCCTTCATCAGTGCAGTTTTTACAAAAGAGCAAGACCATGTTCTCCTCACGGCAGTCCTTAACCTTGTTGAGTGCAAGGAGGAATCTGGCCCAGTAATGATGTACCGTCTCCTGGGGCTCTTGCCTGATGCGGGAGAGACAGTTTAAGTCCAAATAAGTGTTGTTAGCAGAATCCGGATTATGATCCGATCTAACGCCCAGGGGCGCGGGCAGTTCCGAGCCCAACAGCTCGGAATCCAGGATGCTACCCGATTCCTTCGGGCCAATTCCCGATCCTAAGTCCGGGACCTAGGGCAGGTTGTCCTCTGAGCAGATTTTCGGCTCAAGGAGTTCGACGATCCGAACATAATTCGTCCTCAAAGCTGGGGGACGATCCACGTGTGGTTCTTCCACAATCGCTATCTCATGGGTGGCCGACGGGGATCTGATGTCCCTTCGGTCGGGTTTAAGCCCAATCCGGATGTAGTTCGTAGCGACTCCCGGAGCGGCGATGCGATCCAAGAGTTCATTAAAGGAGGAGAGCTCCATTGGATCCATCTGTTCGGCAAGTTCCGAACTGACCCGAAGGTTATGATTGATGACCCGAGAGGCCATCATCGGCTCTGTCGCCGACGGGGTGGCCATAATAAAGCCACCGAGCCGGAGCATCTGGCCTACAGCCAGGGCTCCCTCCGAAGTAATGTCGTCCTTGAAGACGAGTCGAGCCATCAAGCCTTGCGGCGACGTCACAGAGGAACTCTCAATGGAAACACCAATGTCGGTGTCAAGACCGGTGGATTGATGTCTACTACACAACCTTCTTCTTGTAGACGTTGTTGGGCCTACAAGTGCACATGTTTGTAGGACAGTAGCAAATTTCCCTCAAGTGGATGACCTAAGGTTTATCAATCCGTAGGAGGCGTAGGATGAAGATGGTCTCTCTCAAACAACCCTGCAACCAAATAACAAAAAGTCTCTTGTGTCCCCAACACACCCAATGCAATGGTAAATTGTATAGGTGCACTAGTTCGGCAAAGAGATGGTGATACAAGTGCAAAATAGATAGTAGATAAAGGTTTTTGTAATCTGAAATAATAAAAACAGCAAGGTAGCGAGCGGTAAAAGTGAGCGTAAACGGTATTGCAATGATAGGAAACAAGGCCTAAGGTTCATACTTTCACTAGTGTAAGTTCTCTCAACAATAATAACATAGATAGAACATATGAAAAGCCCTCAACATGCAACAAAGAGTCACTCCGAAGCCACTAATAGCGGAGAACAAACGTAGAGATTATGGTCGGGTATGAAACCACCACAAAGCTATTCTTTCGGATCAATCTATAAAAGAGTTTGTACTAGAATAACACCTTAAGATACAAATCAACCAAAACCCTAATGTCGCCTAGATACTCCATTGTCACCTCAAGTATCCGTGGGCATGATTATACGATATGCATCACACAATCTCAGATTCATCCAACCAACATAAAAGTACTTCAAAGAGTTCCCCAAAGTTTCTACAAGAGAGTCAAGAACGTGTGCCAACCCCTATGCATAGGTTCCCAAGTGTCACGAAACCCGCAAGTTGATCACCAAAACATACATCAAGTGGATCAATAGAATAACCCATTGTCACCACGGTTATCCCACGCAAGACATACATCAAGTGTTCATAAAAGACTCAATCCGATAAGATAACTTCAAAGGGGAAACTCAATTCATCACAAGAGAGTAGAGGGGGAGAAACATCATAGGATCCAACTACAATAGCAAAGCTCGGGATACATCAAGATCGTGCCATCGAGGAACCCGAGAGAGAACACGAGAGAGAGAGAGAGAGATCAAACACATAGCTACTAGTACATACCCTCAACCCCGAGGGTGAACTACTCCCTCCTCGTCATGGATAGCGCCGGGATGATGAAGATGGCCTCCGGTGATGGGATCCCCCTCCGGCAGGGAGCCGGAATAGGGTCCCGATTGGTTTTTGGTGGCTACAGAGGTTTGCAGCAGCGGAACTCCCAATCTATCTTCTATTCTGGAAGTTTTAGGGTACGTAGGTATATATGGGTGAAAGGAGTATGTCGGTGGACCTCCAGGGGCTCACGAGGTAGGGGGCATTCCCAGGGGGGAGGGGCGTGCCCCCCACCCTCGTGGGCAGCCCGGGGATCCCCTGACGTGCACTCTAAGCCCATCTGGTTGGTTTCCTTCCAAAATTAACTTCTCCAGTTGATTTTGTTCCGTTTTGACTCTGTCTGATATTCCTTTTCCTCGAAACACTAAAATAGGCATAAAACAGCAAATCTGGGCTGGGACTCCGGTTAATAGGTTAGTCCCAAAAATAATATAAAGTGGATAATAAAGCCCAATATTGCCTAAAATAGTAGATAAAGTAGCATGGAGCAATCAAAAATTATAGATACGTTGGAGACGTATCAAGCATCCCCAAGCTTAATTCCTACTCGTCCTCGAGTAGGTAAATGATAAAAAAGAATTTTTGATGCGGAGTGATACTTTGGCATAATTTCAATATAAATCTTCTTACTTGTGATATGAATATTCAGATCCGAAAGATTTAAGACAAAAGTTCATATTGACACAAAAATAATAATATTTCAAACATACTAACTAAGCAATTATGTCTTCTCAAAATAACATGGCCAAAGAAAGTTCATCCCTACAAAATCATATAGTTAGGCTATGCTTCATTTTCGTCACACAAAGATGTTCCCAACTTCTATACCCCCGATGACAAGCCAAGCAATTGTTTCATACTCAAATAATCTCAAACTTTTTCAACCTTCAAGCAATACATGAGCGCGAGCCATGGATATAGCACTATGGGTGGAATAGAATATGATGATGGGGATTGTGTGGAGAAGACAAAAAAGGAGAAAGTCTCATATTGACGAGGATAATCAATGGGCTATGGAGATGCCCATCAATTGATGTCAACATGAGGAGTAGGGATTGCCATGCAACGGATGCACTAGAGCTATGAATGCTCAACAAAAGAAAACTAGTGGGTGTGCATCCAACTTGCTTGCTCATGAAGACCTAGGGCATTTGAGGAAGCCCATCGTAGGAATATACAAGCCAAGTTCTATAATGAAAAATTCCCACTAGTATGAACAAGACATTATATGAGACTCACTATATGAAAAACATGGTGCTACTTTGAAGCACAAATATATGAGACTCACTACATGAAGAACAAGGTGCTACTTTGAAGCACAAGTGTGGTAAAAGGATAGTAACATTGCCCCTTCTCTCTTTTTCTCTCATTTTTTTGGGCCTTCTCTTTTTTTTCATTTGGCCTTTCTCTTTTTTTTCCCGGAGTCTCATCCCGACTTGTGGGGGAATCATGGTCTCCATCATCCTTTTCCTCACTGGGGCAATGCTCTAATAATGATGATCATCACACTTTTATTACAACAACTTGATATTACAACTCGAAACTAGAACAAGATATGACTCTATATGAATGCCTCTGGCGATGTACTGGGATGGTGCAATGAATCAAGAGTGACATGTATGAAAAATAATGCATGGTGGCTTTGCCACAAATACGATGTCAACTACAAGATCATGCAATGGCAATATGACAAAAGTAAAGTATGTCATGATGAACGGAACGGTGGAAAGTTGCATGGCAATATATCTCGGAATGGCTATGGAAATGCCATAATAGGTAGGTATGGTGGCTGTTTTGAGGAAGATATAAGGAGGTTTATGTGTGAAAGAGCGTATCATATCACGGGGTTTGGATGCACCGGCGAAGTTTGCACCAACTCTCAATGTGAGGAAGGGCAATGCACGGTACCGAAGAGGCTAGCAAATGCGGAAAGGTAAAAGTGCGTATAATCCATGGACTCAACATTAGTCAAAAGAACTCATATACTTATTGCAAAAATTTAGAAGCCATCAAAAATCAAGTACTACGCACAATGCTCCTAGGGGGATAGATTGGTAGGAAAAGACCATCGCTCGTCCCCGACCGCCACTCATAAGGATGCACAAGCCAGGTACACTTCATGCTTCAAATTTGTTACACAACTTTACCCATACGTGCATGCTACGGGACTTGCAAACTTCAACACAAGTATTTCTCAAATTCACAACTACTCAACTAGCACGACTTTGATATTATTACCTCCATATCTCAAAACAATTATTAAGCATTAAATTTATCTTAGTATTCAATTCACTCAAAAGAAAGTTTCACATATCTTGAACACTAAGTATATTAACATTAAGCAAATTACCATGCTATTAAAGACTCTCAAAATAATCTAAGTGAAGCATGAGAGATCAAGTTTCTTTAAAACAAATCCACCACCGTGCTCTAAAAGATATAAGTGAAGTACTAGAGCAAAAATTATCACACTCAAAAGATATAAGTGAAGCACATAGAGTATTCTAGCAAATTCCAATTTGTGTAAGGCTCTCTCTCATTAAAGAATTTCAGATCTTGATACTTATTCAAACAGCAAGAAAAGCTAAAGAAAACTACATTGCAAGGATAGCACAACTCATGTGAAGAAGCAAAAATTTAGGCTCAACCGATACTAACCGATAGTTGTTGAAGAAGAAAGGTGGGATGCCTACCGGGGCATCCCCAAGCTTAGATGCTTGAGACTTCTTGAAATATTATCTTGGGGTGCCTTGGGCATCCCCAAGCTTGAACTTTTGTGTCTCCTGAATTCCTCTCATATCATGGTTTATCTTTTTATCAAAAGCTTCATTCATAACAAACTCAACAAGAACTCGTGAGATAGGTTAGTATAAACCAATGCAAAACCTTATCATTTTATACTGTAACAAATCACTAACATTATTATTCAACATTTAATACTAAATGCCTCTGCATATTTAATACTCCTATCCTCAGATAGAATCTTTAAACAAACAAACATATGCAAACAATGCAAACATAACAGCAATCTGCCAAAACAGTACAGTCTGTAAAGAATGCAGGAGTATCAATACTTCCCTAACTCCAAAAATTATGAAATAGAATTCCCACTGTAATAAATTTATCAGAGCTCAATATGCAAAAAGATTCAACATTATACCACTCTCTGACTTTTCTATGGAATTTTTGCAACAGCGGTAAACTTTCTGTTTTCAAACAGCAACATGCATACTAGCAATATAAGCATGGCAAAGGCTATCCTTGACTTCTTTATTGAAACTAAAGACGCAAAACACTATTCTAACTAACAGCAAGCAAAAACTAACAAAAGGAAATGACTCTCCAAGCAAAACACATATCATGTGGTGAATAAAAATATAGCTCCAAGTAAAGTTACCGATGAACGAAGACGAAAGAGGGGATGCCATCCGGGGCATCCCCAAGCTTAGTTGCTTGGTTGTCCTTGAATATTACCTTGGGGTGCCTTGGGCATCCCCAAGCTTAGGCTATTTCCACTCCTTATTCCATAGTCCATCGAATCTTTACCCAAAACTTGAAAACTTCAACCACACAAAACTCAAAACAAAACTCGTAAGCTCCGTTAGTATAAGAAAATAAAACCACCACTTAGGTACTGTAATGAACCCATTCTAAATTCATATTGGTGTAATATCTACTGTAATCCAACTTATCTATGGTTCATACCCTCCGATACTACTCATAGATTCATCAAAATAAGCAAACAACACATAGAAAACAGAATCTGTCAAAAACAGAACAGTCTGTAGTAATATGTATAAAACGTATACTTCTGGAACCCCAAAAATTATGAAATAAATTGATGGACCTGAACAATTTGTCTATTAATAATCTGCAAAAAGAATCAACCTAAAATCACTCTCCAGTAAAACATGTAAGCTATTCTCGTGAGCGCTAAAGTTTCTGTTTTTCACAGCAAGATCACATAAACTTCACCCAAGTCTTCCCAAAGGTTCTACTTGGCACTTTATTGAAACAAAAGCTATAAAACATGATTACTAAAGTAGCATAATCATGTGGACACACAAAAACAGTAAGGATAAGTATTGGGTTGTCTCTCAACAAGCGCTTTTCTTTAATGCCTTTCTAGCTAGGCATGATAATGACAATGATGCTCACAAAAAAGATAAGAATTGAAACGTAATGGGAGCATCATGAAGCATATGACTAGCACATTTAAGTCTAAACCACTTCCTATGCATGGGGATTTTGTGATCAAACAACTTATGGGAACAATAATCAACAAGCATAGGAAGGTAAAACAAGCATAGCTTCAAGATTTTCAACACATAGAGAGGAAACTTGACATTATTGCAATTCCTACAAGCATATGTTCCTCCCTCATAATAATTTTCAGTAGCATCATGAATGAATTCAACAATATAACCAGCACCTAAAACATTCTTTTCATGATCTACTAGCATAGAAATTTTACTACTCTCCTCATAAGCAAACTTCTTCTTTATGGCATACGTATCATCACAATAATCATCATAGATAGGAGGCATGCTTTCATCATAGTAAATTTGCTCATCAAAGCTTGGGGGACAAAAAATATCATCTTCATCAAACATAGCTTCCCCAAGCTTGTGGCTTTGCATATCATTGGTATCATGGATATTCAAGGAATTCATACTAACAACAATGCAATCATGCTCATCATATACAAACATTCTATAGATTTCTTCTTCTAGCACTTGAGCACAATTTTTCTTCCCATCATTTTCACGAAAGATATTAAAAAGGTGAAGCATTTGAGACAAACTCAATTCCATTTTTTTTTGTAGTTTTCTTTTATAAAATAAACTAGTGCTAAACCAAGAAACAAAAAGATTCGATTGCAAGATCTAAAGATATACCTTCAAGCGCTAACCTCCCCGGCAACGGCGCCAGAAAAGAGCTTGATGTCTACTACACAACCTTCTTGTTGTATACGTTATTGGGCCGGCAAGTGCACAGGTTTGTAGGAAAGTAGCAAATTTCCCTCAAGTGGATGACCTGAGATTTATCAATCCGTAGGAGGCGTAGGATGAAGATGGTCTCTCTCAAAAGACCCTGCAACCAAATAACAAAAAGTCTCTTGTGTCCCCAACACACCCAATACAATGGTAAATTACATAGGTGCACTAGTTCGGCGAAGAGATGGTGATACAAGTGCAAAATAGATAGTAGATAATGCTTTTTGTAACCTGAAATGATAAAAACAGCAAGGTAGCGAGCGGTAAAAGTGAGCGTAAACGGTATTGCAATGATAGGAAACAAGGCCTAAGGTTCATACTTTCACTAGTGTAAGTTCTCTCAACAATAATAACATAGGTAGAACATATGACAAGCCCTCAACATGCAACAAAGAGTCACTCCAAAGCCACTAATAGCGGAGAACAAACGTAGAGATTATGGTCGGGTACGAAACCACCACAAACTTTCGGATCGATCTATAAAAGAGTTCGTACTAAAATAACACCTTAAGATACAAATCAACCAAAACCCTAATGTCGCCTAGATACTCCATTTTCACCTCAAGTATCCGTGGGCATGATTATACGATATGCATCACACAATCTCAGATTCATCCAACCAACATAAAAGTACTTCAAAGAGTACCCCAAAGTTTCTACCGGAGAGTCAAGAACGTGTGCCAACCCCTATGCATAGGTTCCCAAGTGTCACGAAACCCACAAGTTGATCACCAAAACATACATCAAGTGGATCAATAGAATCACCCATTGTCACCACAGTTATCCCACGCAAGACATACATCAAGTGTTCACAAAACACTCAATCCGATAAGATAACTTCAAAGGGGAAACTCAATTCATCACAAGAGAGTAGAGGGGAGAAACATCATAAGATCAAACTACAATAGAAAAGCTCGGGATACATCAAGATCGTGCCATCGAGGAACACGAGAGAGAACACGAGAGAGAGAGAGATCAAACACATAGCTACTGGTACATACCCTCAGCCCTGAGGGTGAACTACTCCCTCCTCGTCATGGATAGCGCCGGGATGATGAAGATGGCCTCCGGTGATGGGATCCCCCTCCGGCAGGGTGCCGGAACAGGGTCCCAATTGGTTTTTGGTGGCTACAGAGGCTTGCGGGGGCGGAACTCCCGATCTATCTTCTGTTCTGGAAGTTTTAGGGTACGTAGGTATATATGGGTGAAAGGAGTACGTCGGTGGACCTCCAGGGGGCTCATGAGGTAGGGGGCGCGCCCAGGGGGAGGGGCGCACCGCCCACCCTCGTGGGCAGCCCGGGGATCCCCTGACGTGCACTCCAAGCCCATCTGGTTGGTTTCCTTCCAAAATTAACTTCTCCAGTTGATTTCGTTCCGTTTTGACTCCGTCTGATATTCCTTTTCCTCGAAACACTGAAATAGGCATAAAACAGCAAATCTGGGCTGGGCCTCCGATTAATAGGTTAGTCCCAAAAATAATATAAAAGTGGATAATAAAGCCCAATATTGCCTAAAACGGTAGATAAAGTAGCATGGAGCAATCAAAAATTATAGATACGTTGGAGACGTATCACGGATCTCGGGTAGGGGGTCCCGATCTGTGCGTCAAGGCTGATGGTAACAAGAAGTAAGGGACACAGATGTTTACCCAGGTTCGGGCCCTCTCGGTGGAGGTAAAACCCTACTTCCTGCTTGATTGATATTGATGATAAATCTACCACGAGATCGTAGAGGCTAAAACCCTAGGAGCTAGCCTATGATGGTATGAATGTATTTGTGATCGGCCTTCTAAGGACCAACCTCTCCGGTTTATATAGATACCGGAGAGGGCTAGCGTTTACATGGAGTCGGTTACAAGAAAGGAAATATAATATCCGGATCGCCAAGCTTGCCTTCCACGCCAAGGAAAGTCCCATCCGGACACGAGCCGAAGTCTTGAGTCTCGTATCTTCACGCTTCCATAGTCCAGACATTGTACACAGTCCGGCTGTCCGGATACCCCCTAATCCAGGACTCCCTCAGTCATGTCTACATACTTCTAGAACCTGTAGGGTCCGCACGCTTAACGTTCGGTGATGATCGGTATTATGAGTTTATGTGTTTTGATGTACTGAAGGTTGTTCGGAGTCCCGAGTGAGATCATGGACATGACGAGGAGTCTTGAAATGTTCGAGACGTAAAGATCGATATATTGGAAGGCTATATTCGGACATCAGAAAGGTTCTGAGTGGTTCGGGTATTTATCGGAGTACCGGAGAGTTACGGGAATTCGCCGGGAGTATATGGGCTGTATTGGGCTTTAAGGGAGAGAGAGAGGGGCTACCTAGGGCAGGCCCTGCACCCTCCCAAGGCCTAGTCCGAATTGGACTAGGGGGAGGGCAGCGCCCCCTCCTTCCTTCTCTTCTCTCTTCCCTTTCCTTCTCTCCTACTCCTACTACTTGGAAGGGGGGATCCTACTCCCACTAGGGCGCGCCATAGTTAAGGGCAAGCCCTCCCCCTCCTCCACTCCTTTATATACATGGGGAGGGGTCACCCCATAGACACACAAGTTGATCATTGATCTCTTAGCTATGTGTGGTACCCTCCTCCACCATAATCCACCTCGGTCATATCGCTGCGGTGCTTAGGCGAAGCCCTGCGTCAGTAGCTTCATCATCACCGTCATCACGCGATCGTGCTGACGAAACTCTCACTCGACACTTTGCTGGATCAGAGTTCGTGGGACATCACCGAGCTGAACATGTGCAGATCGCGGAGGTGCCGTACGTTCGGTACTAGGATCGGTCGATCGTGAAGACGTACGACTACATCAACCGCGTTGTCATAACGCTTCCGCTTTCGGTCTAGGAGGGTACGTGGACAACACTCTCCCCTCTCGTTGTTATGCATCACCATGATCTTGCATGTGTGTAGGAATTTTTTTGAAATTACTACATTCCCCACAGTGGTATCAGAGCCAGATTTATGCGTAGATATTATATGCACGAGTAGAACACAAGTGAGTTGTGGACGATAATAGTCATACTGCTTACCAGCATGTCATACTTTGATTCGGCGGTATTGTTGGATGAAGCGGCCCGGACCGACATTACGCGTACGCTTATGCGAGACTGGTTCTACCGACGTGCTTCGCACACAGGTGGCTGGCGGGTGTCAGTTTCTCCAACTTTAGTTGAATCGAGTGTGGCTACACCCGGTCCTTGTTGAAGGTTAAAGCAGCACATACTTGACGAAAAATCATTGTGGTTTTGATGCTTAGGTAAGAATGGTTCTTCCTCAGCCCGTAGCAACCACGTAAAACTTGCAACAACAAAGTAGAGGACGTCTAACTTGTTTTTGGAGGGCATGTTGTGATGTGATATGGTCAAGACATGATGCTAAATTTTATTGTATTACATGATCATGTTTTGTAACAGAGTTATCGGCAACTGGCAGGAGCCATATGGTTGTCGCTTTATTGTATGCAATGCAATCGCCCTGTAATTGTTTTTACTTTATCACTAAGCGATAGCGATAGTCGTAGAAACAATAGTTGGCGAGACAACAACGATGCTACGATGGAGATCAAGGTGTCGCGCCGGTGATGATGGTGATCATGACGGTGCTTTGGAGATGGAGATCAAAGGCACAAGATGATGATGGCCATATCATGTCACTTATATTGATTGCATGTGATGTTTATCTTTTATGCATCTTATTTTGCTTATAAGATGATCTCTCACTAAATTTCAAGGTACAAGTGTTCTCCCTGAGTATGCACCGTTGCGACAGTTCTTCGTGCTGAGACACCACGTGATGATCGGGTGTGATAGGCTCAACATTCACATACAACAGGTGCAAGCCAGTTTTGCACACACAGAATACTTGGGTTAAACTTGACGAGCCTAGCATATGCAAATATGGCCTCGCAACACTGAGACCGAAAGGTCGAGCATGAATCATATAGTAGATATGATCAACATAGTGATGTTCACCATTGAAAACTACTCCATATCACGTGATGATCGGACATGGTTTAGTTGATTTGGATCATGTGATCACTTAGATGATTACAGGGATGTCTATCTAAGTGGGAGTTCTTAAGTAATATGATTAATTGAACTTTAATTTATCATGAACTTAGTCCTGATAGTATTTTGCAAATTATGTTGTAGATCAATAGCTCGTGTTATAGCTTCCATATTTTTTTATATGTTCCTAGAGTAAACTAAGTTGAAAGATGTTAGTAGCAAAGATGCGGACTAGGTCTGTGATATGAGGTGTATCCTCATTGCTGCACAGAATAAATTATGTCCTTGATGCACCGCTAGGTGACAGACCTATTGCAGGAGCAGATGCAGACGTTATGAATGTTTGGCTAGCTCAATATGATGACTACTTGATAGTTTTGTGCACCATACTTACGGCTTAGAATCGGGACTTCAAAAACGTTTTTGAAACGACACGGAGCATATGAGATGTTCCAAGAGATGAAATTGGTATTTCAGACTCATGCTCGTGTCAAGAGGTATGAGACCTCTGACAAGTACTTTTCCTAAAAGATGGAGGAACTGCTCAGCATGTGCTCAGAATATCTGGGTACTACAATCACTTGAATCAAGTGGGAGTTAATCTTACAGATAAGATAGTGATTGACAGAGTTCTCTAGTCATCATCACCAAGTTACTGAAACTTCATGATGAACTATAGTATGCAAGGGATGACGAAAATGATTCCCGAGCTCTTCGTGATGCTGAAATCGACGAAGGTAGAAATCAAGAAAGAGCATCAAGTGTTGATCATTGACAAGACCACTAGTTTGAAGAAAAGGGCAAAGGGAAAGAAAGGGAACTTCAAGTAGAATGGCAAGCAAGTTGTCACTCCCGCGAAGAAGCCCAAAGCTAGACCAAAGCCTGAAACTGAGTGATTCTACTGCAAAGGAAATGGTCACTGGAAGCGGAAATGCCCTGAATATTTGGTGGATAAGAAGGATGCCAAAGTGAACAAAGGTATATTTGATATACATGTTATTGATCTGTACCTTACTAGTGCTCGTAGTAACCCCTGGGTATTTGATACTTGTTCGGTTGCTAAGATTAGTAACTCGAAACAGGAGTTGCAGAATAGATAGAGACTAGTTGAAGGTGAAGTGACGATGTATGTTGGAAGTGGTTCCAAGATTGATATGATCATCATCGTGCACCCCCTATACTTTAGGGATTAGTGTTAAACCTAAATAAATGTTATTTGGTGTTTGCATTGAGCATGAATATGATTTGATCATGTTTATTGCAATATGGTTATTCATTTAAAGTCAGGGAATAATTGTTGTTCTATTTACATGAATAAAACCTTCGATGGTCATACACCCAATGAAAATAGTTTGTTGGATCTCGATCGTAGTGATACACGTATTCATAATATTGATGCCAAAAGATGCAAAGTTGATAGTGCAACTTATTTGTGGCATTGTCGTTTGGGTCATATCGGTGTAAAGCGCATGAAGAAACTCCATAAAGATGGACTTTTGGAATCACTTGGTTATGAATCATTTGATGCTTGCGAACCGTGCCTTTTGGGCAAGATGACTAAAACTCCATTCTCTGGAACAACGGAATGAGCTACTGACTTGTTGGAAATAATACATACCGATGTATGCGGTCCAATGAGTGTTGTTGCTCGTGGCAGGTATCGTTATTTTCTGACCTTCACAGATGATTTGAGCAGATATGAGTATATCTACTTAATGAAGCACAAGTCTGAAACATTTGAAAAGTTCAAAGAATTTCAGAGTGAAGTGAAGAATCATCGTAATAAGAAAATAAAATTGCTACGATCTGATCGTGGAGGAGAATATTTGACTTACGAGTTTGGCCTTCATTTAAAACAATGTGGAATAGTTTCACAGCTCACGCCACCTGGAACACCACAGCCTAATGGTGTGTCCGAACGTTGTAACCGCACTTTATTGGATATGGTGCGATCTATGATGTCTCTTACTGATTTACCGCTATTGTTTTGGGGTTATGCTTTAGAGACGGTTGCATTCATGTTAAATAGGGCACCATCTAAATCCGTTGAGACGACGCCTTATGAACTGTGGTTTGGCAAGAAACCAAAGTTGTCATTTCTGAAGGTTTGGGGTTGCGATGCTTATGTGAAAAAGCTTCAACCTGATAAGCTCGAACCCAAATCGGAGAAATGTGTCTTCATAGGATACCCAAAGGAAACTGTTGGGTACACCTTCTATCACAGATCCGATGGCAAGACATTCGTTGCTAAGAATCGATCCTTTCTAGAGAAGGAGTTTCTCTCGAAAGAAGTGAGTGGGAGGAAAGTAGAACTTGATGAGGTAACTGTACCTGCTCCCTTATTGGAAAGTAGTTCATCATAGAAATCAGTTCCTATGATCCCTACAACAATTAGTGAGGAAGCTGATGATAATGATCATGACACTTCAGATCAAGTTACTACCGAGCCTCGTAGGTCAACCAAAATAAGATTCGCACCATAGTGGTACGGTAATCCTGTTCTGGAGGTCATGTTACTTGACCATGGCAAACCTACGAACTATGAGGAAGCGATGATGAGCCTGGATTCCGCGAAATGGCTTAAGGCCATGAAATCTAAGATGGGATCCATGTATGAGAACAAAGTGTGGACTTTGGTTGACTTGCCCGATGATCGGCAAGCCATCAAGAATAAATGGATCTTCAAGAAGAAGACCGACGCTGATGGTAATGTTACTGTCTACAAAGCTCGACTTGTTGCGAAAGGTTTTCGACAAGTTCAAGGAGTTGACTACGATGAGACCTTCTCACCCGTAGCGATGCTTAATCCGTCTGAATCATGTTAGCAATTGCCGCATTTAATGATTATGAAATTTGGCAGATGGATGTAAAGACTGCATTCCTGAATGGATTTCTGGAAGAAGAGTTGTATATGATGCAACCTGAAGGTTTTATCGATCCAAAGGATGCTAACAAAGTGTGTAAGCTCCATCGATCCATCTATGGACTGGTGCAAGCATCTCAGAGTTGGAATAAACATTTTGATAGTGCGATCAAAGCATATAGTTTTATACAGACTTGCGGTGAAGCCTGTATTTACAGGAAAGTGAGTGGGAGCACTATAGCCTTTCTGATAAGTATATGTGAATGACATATTGTTGATCAGAAATAATATAGAATTTTCTGGAAAGCAAAAAGGAGTGTTTGAATGGAGTTTTTCAAAGAAAGACCTCGGTGAAGCTGCTTACACATTGAGCGTCAAGATCTATAGGGATAGATCAAGACGCTTGATAAGATTTTTCAATGAGTACATACCTTGATAAGATTTTGAAGTAGTTCAAAATGGAATAGTCAAACAAGGAGTTCTTGCCTGTGTTGCAAGGTGTGAAGTTGAGTAAGACTCAAAACCCAACCATGGTAGAAAATAGAAAGAGAATGAAAAGTCATTCCCTATGCCTCAGTCATAGGTTCTATAAAGTATGCTATGCTATGTACCAGACCTATTGTATACCTTGCTCTGAGTTTGGCAAGGGAGTACAATTTTGATCTAGGAGTAGATCACTGGACAGCGGTCAAGAATATCCTTAGTGAGGACTAAGGAAATATTTCTTGATTATGGAGGTGATAAAAGAGCTCGACGTAAAGAGTTACATCGATGCAAGCTTTTACAACGATCCAGATGACTCTAAGTCTCAGTCTGGATACATATTAAAAGTGGGAGCAATTAGCTAGTGTAGCTCCGTGCAGAGCATTGTAGACGTAGAATATTTGCAAAATACATACGGCTCTGAATGTGACAGACCCGTTGACTAAACTTCTCTCACGAGAAAAACATGATCATACCTTAGTACTCTTTGGGTGTTAATCACATAGCGATGTGAACTAGATTATTGACTCTAGTAAAATCTTCGGGTGTTGGTCACATGACGATGTGAACTATGGGTGTTAATCACATACAAATGTGAATATTGGTGTTAAATCTCATGATGATGTGAACTAGATTATTGACTCTAGTGCAAGTGGGAGACTGAAGGAAATATGCCCTAGAGGCAATAACAAAGTTATTATTTATTTCCTTATTTCATGATAAATGTTTATTATTCATGCTAGAATTGTATTAACCGGAAACTTAGTACATGTGTGAATACATAGACAAAACAGAGTGTCACTAGTATGCCTCTACTTGACTAGCTCGTTAATCAAAGATGGTTAAGTTTTCTAGCCATAGACATGAGTTGTCATTTGATAAACGGGATCACATCATTAGAGAATGATGTGATTGACTTGACCCATTCTGTTAGCTTAGCACTTGATCGTTTAGTATGTTGCTATTGCTTTCTTCATGACTTATACATGTTCCTATGACTATGAGATTATGCAACTCCCGAATACCGGAGCAACACTTTGTGTGCTACCAAATGTCACAACGTAACTGGGTAATTATAAAGGTGCTCTACAGGTGTCTCCGATGGTGTTTGTTGGGTTGGCATAGATCGATATTAGGATTTGTCACTCCGATTGTTGGAGAGGTATATCTGGGCCCTCTCGGTAATGCACATCATTATAGGCCTTGCAAGCAATGTGACTAATGAGTTAGTTACGGGATGACGCATTACGGAACGAGTAAAGAGACTTGCTGGTAACGAGATTGAACTAGGTATTGGGATACCGACGATTGAATCTTGGGCAAGTAACATACAGATGACGAAGGGAACAACATATGTTGTTATGCGGTTTGATTGATAAAGATCTTCGTAGAATATGTGGGAGTCAATATGAGCATCCAGGTTCCACTATTGGTTATTGGCCGGAGACATGTCTCGGTCATGTCTACATAGTTCTCGAACCCGTAGGGTCCGCATGCTTATCATTCGGTGACGATCGGTATTATGAGTTTATGTGTTTTGATGTACCGAAGGTTTTTTGGAGTCCCGGATGAGTCAGGGACATGACGAGGAGTCTCGAAACGTTCGAGATATAAAGATCGATATATTGGAAGGCTATATTCGGACACCGGAAAGGTTCTGAGTGGTTCGGGTATTTATCGGAGTACCGGAGAGTTACGGGAATTCGCCGGGGAGAGAGAGGGGGCTACCTAGGGCAGGTTGTGCGCCAAGAGGTCCTATTTGGTGTTGTAGGCGCCCGGAGCTGGAAATGGCACCTACAACGCGCCCTCTGTGGGCTTTTTAAGCGCGGCCCAGGAAGATATACGCTCGTGAAAAAATAGCGCCTAAAATTAGCGCCACAAGGAATCGATCTCACGCCATACACCCCTGCCCAGAATGCTAGTGAACAAAAGCAACGCGAACTGTATTAGGACTAATGCAACCATTTACTATACCACTTGGATTTTTGAGTTATTTGCAAACAATTTAGAAACTGTCTATTTTCTTTAATGAAAAACAGTTCATCAAATTTTGAAAAAAGTTCGTTTGAAAAAAAGTTCATCGAAGTTGAAAAAAGTTCATTGATTTTGAAGAAAAAATCATCAAATTTAAAGAAGTTCATCGATTTTGAAAAAAAGTTCATCGGATTTGAAAAAAATTCAACGATTTTGAAGAAAAGTTCATTGAATTTGGAAAAAGGTCATCAAATTTTGAAAAAAGTTCATTGAATTTTGAAAAAAAGTTCATCGATTTTGAAAAGAGTTCATCAGATTCGAAAAAAGTTCATCGGATTTGAATAAAAGTTCATCGATTTTGAAAAAAAATCCACAAATCTGAAAAAACCTCATCGATTTGAAAAAAAAAGTTCATCGAACTCGGAAGAAGGAAAAGGAAAAAACAAAAAACAAAAAAAGGAAAACACAAAAAGGTAAAAGAAAGTAAAAGTTCATTCTAAACAAAGCAGGTCTGTTGGCGTGCTGGTTGCACCCGTGGTACTACGTGCGCGAGCTCCCTGGTTCGAATCAGATCTAACACAGGTCTTTTTTGCTTCTGAAAATAGAGAAGAAAAAAGCAATTGGGCCAGCCCATCGCGCGAGCGCTTGAGGCGCCGGTTCGCAAGTGGGCGCATATGCGCCAAATAGGAAATCCCCCGCGCGCCCCCCAAGGCCTAGTCCGAATTGGACTAGGGGGAGGGGCATCGCCTCCTCCTTCCTTCACTTCTCTCTTCCCTTTCCTTCTCTCCTACTCCTACTACTTGGAAGGGGGGAATCCTACTCCCGGTTGGAGTAGGACTCCCTAGGGCGCGCCATAGTAGAGGGCCGGCCCTCCCCTCCACCACTCCTTTATATATGGGGGAGGGGGCACCCCATAGACACACAAGTTGATCATTGATCTCTTAGCCATGTGCGGTGCCCCCCTCCACCATAATCCACCTCAGTCATATCATTGCGGTGCTTAGGTGAAGCCCTGCGTTGGTAGCTTCATCATCACCGTCATCACGCCGTCGTGCTGATGAAACTCTCCCTCGACACTTTGTTGGATCGGAGTTCGTGGGAAGTCACCGAGGTGAACGTGTGCAGATCGCAGAGGTGTTGTACATTCGGTACTAGGATCGGTTGATCGTGAAGACGTACGACTACATCAACCGCGTTGTCATAACGCTTCCGCTTTCGATCTACGAGGGTACGTGGACAACACTCTCCCCTCTTGTTGCTATGCATCATCATGATCTTGCGTGTGCGTAGGAATTTGTTTGAAATTACTACGTTCCCCGACATTCTCCGCTAAGTTTAGAGGATCAGCTAGGACCGGTCAAACTTTACTGGAGTATAAATACCCACTAAGATTTACTCGAACGGATACTCCGTTATTTTTTAGAGAATCGGTTAGAAATGCCCTAAGAGGCCAGTAGGTGGCTTTGCCACACCTTTTTGATACCCGATCACCAAACCGAGCATTGTTATGGCGATTTAGCCTGAAGATATGAAATCACTAATTAAGGAGTACTTCTTTCAAAGATCATTCTCACCTCCTTATATTGCGACAAGTGGTGTACTGCATGTGCGCCACTTGTTGCAACATGGGAGTGCGCCACTTGTCGCCACCTGGGGAGTTCTCCCTTTTCCGTATCCGTTTATTCAAAACGTTCTATCTCTGAAATCGTGCATCCAAATCTTGAACCATTTTCACCTCTGAATTTCTCATGTCGAGATCTTCAAAACTAGACCCCATATTGATAGGTTTTGACGAACTTTTTTCACGAAAAAGGCCGGACGAAAAATCGAACCGGGAGTACGTTTTTTTCCTTTGCAAGAGGCACAGCCGTCCTCTTGCGGAAGCAAAACCATGCTACTTATGGATGCAAAACCGTGCCTCTCGTAGAAGGAAAAAAAGAAGAAGAGAAAACGTGTTTTATTTCCGTTTCTGAAAGACATGACCGTGCCTCTTGCGGAAGCAAAACTGTGCCTCTCGCGAAAAAAAGGAGAAAACACATTTTTTTTCCGTTTCCAGGAGGCACGACCGTGCCTCTCACGGAAGCAAAGCCATGCCTCTCGCAGATGCAAAGCCGTGCTCTCGCGGAAGTAAAAAAAAGAGAAATCACATTTTTTTTCGTTTCTGAGAGACATGGTCATACCTCTTGCTGAAGCAAAGTCATGCTTCACGGGAAAAAAAGGGAGAAACCACGTTTTTTTTCATTTCCAAGAGGCACGGCCGTGCCTCTCGCGGAAGCAAAACCATGTTTCACGAAAAAAAGAGAAAATACATTTTTTTTTCGTTTCTAAGAGGCACGACCATGTCTCTCGCGGAAGCAAAACCGTGCCTCTCATGAAAGGAAAAAAATGCATTTTTCTTTCCGTTTCTGAGGGGCACGGCCGTGCCTCTTACGGAAGCAAAACCGTGCCTATCGCGAAAGCAAAAAAAGTGTTTTTTGTGCAAAAAGAATCAAATTTTAGACTGGTGGAAAACCGGAAAGCAAAAAAACAGGGAAAACCCATCTAAAAAGCAGAAAACACGTGCGAAAATGTAAAAATAAAATAAAATCCGGAGGAAGCATCCAGAACACGACACGTGCCGGCGGCAATTCACCCCAAGTGATCATTGGGAAGCTCCCGAAAGAGCGCTCGTCAACTAGTTGCTCTCCTTGAGATGACTCCGCCAGAGTTGCTCTAACAAGTCCTTAAGGAATGGCAGGTGCATCTTTCCAATTTTTTCATCTTTCAGATGCTTTTGATTTTTTGATACTGCACTGCAGATACTAATTAGTATTGTAGTACCTCCAAATCAAAATATAATACTTTAAGAGAAACTCCAACGGGGCGACCCATTTCATCCGCCTTTGTCCGTTTGGGTCGCCGCGGACAAAAACACCGGCCCAACGCGCCGACCCATTTTCAAAAACCGTCCGCTTTGCGTCCGCGTGGACACATTTTCGGCCCGAAATTGCGTCTAAATTGCATCGGCACGGACGCGAAGTGGACGTGCCGCGCGTCCTCTCGGCGTCCGCCACGGTCCCACTTGGCGGCAATCCAACTACCGCCCACCGTCTAATTTAAGACGACCACCGACATCGGGCCCACTAGTCAGCCAATGGAAGTGTTGTTTTTAACCCACGCGTGCGGGGGGCTCATGCACTTCCGTCCACATCTGGCCCCCCACCACCCCCTTCGTGCTTCCTCGCCGGTGACAACCCAAACCCTAGCCATGGGCCTCTTCGGCAGCAACTCCAGTGGTGGCAAGGGCAAGAGCACCCCGGCGCCTCATCCTCCCGTGCTCCTCCTCCCCCTCCTCCTCCGTCGTCGGTGCGTTCCCCGTCTGGTCGGCAGCATGTGCACATTGATTTCTACTACACAACCTTCTTCTTGTAGACGTTGTTGGGCCTGCAAGTGCACAGGTTTGTAGGACAGTAGCAAATTTCCCTCAAGTGGATGACCTAAGGTTTATCAATCCGTAGGAGGCGTAGGATGAAGATGGTCTCTCTCAAGCAACCCTGCAACCAACTAACAAAGAGTCTCTTGTGTCCCCAACACACCCAATACAATGGTAAATTGTATAGGTGCACTAGTTCGGCGAAGAGATGGTGATACAAGTGCAAAATAGATAGTAGATATAGGTTTTTGTAATCTGAAAATATAAAAACAGCAAGGTAACAAGTGGTAAAAGTGAGCGTAAACGGTATTGCAATGATAGGAAACAAGGCCTAGGGTTCATACTTTCACTAGTGCAAGTTCTCTCAACAATAATAACATAGATAGATCATATAACAAGCCCTCAACATGCAACAAAGAGTCACTCCGAAGCCACTAATAGCGGAGAACAAACATAGAGATTATGGTAGGGTACGAAACCACCTCAAAGTTATTCTTTCGGATCGATCTATAAAAGAGTTCGTACTAGAATAACACCTTAAGATACAAATCAACCAAAACCCTAATGTCACCTAGATACTCCATTGTCACCTCAAGTATCCGGGGGCATGATTATACGATATGCATCACACAATCTCAGATTCATCCAACCAACATAAAAGTACTTCAAAGAGTGCCCCAAAGTTTCTACCGGAGAGTCAAGAACGTGTGCCAACCCCTATGCATAGGTTCCCAATGTCACGAAACCCACAAGTTGATCACCAAAACATACATCAAGTGGCACATGATATCCCATTGTCACCACAGATAATCACGACAAGACATACATCAAGTGTTCTCATAAAAGACTCAATTCGATAAGATAACTTCAAAGGGGAAACTCAATTCATCACAAGAGAGTAGAGGGGGAGAAACATCATAAGATCCAACTACAATAGAAAAGCTCGGGATACATGAAGATCGTGCCATAGAGGAACACGAGAGAGAGAGAGAGAGAGATCAAACACATAGCTACTGGTACATACCCTCAGCCCCGAGGGTGAACTACTCCCTCCTCGTCGCGGATAGCGTCGGGATAATGAAGATGGCCTCCGGTGATGGGATCCCCCTCCGGCAGGGCGCCGGAACGGGCTCCCGAGAGGTTTTTGGTGGCTACAGAGGCTTGCAGCGGCGGAACTCCCGATCTATCTTCTGTTCTGGAAGTTTTAGGGTACGTAGGTATATATGGGTGCAAGGGGTACGTCGGTGGACCTCCGGGGTGCTCACGAGGCAAGGGGCGCGCCCAGGGGGGTGGGCGCGCCCCCCACCCTCGTGGGCAGCCCGGGACTCCCCTGACATGCACTCCAAGTCTATCAGGTTGCTTTCCTTCCAAAAATAACTTCTCTAGTTGATTTCGTTCCGTTTTGACTCCGTCTGATATTCCTTTTCCTCGAAACACTGAATAGGCATAAAACAGCAAATCTAGGCTGGGCCTCCGGTTAATAGGTTAGTACCAAAAATAATATAAAAGTGGATAATAAATCCCAATATTGCCTAAAACAGTAGATAAAGTAGCATGGAGCAATCGAAAATTATAGATACTTTGGAGACGTATCAAGCATCCCCAAGCTTAATTCATGCTCGTCCTCGAGTATGTAAATGATAAAAAAGAATTTTTGATGCGGAGTGATACTTTGGCATAATTTCAATGTAATTCTTCTTAATTGTGGCATGAATATTCAGATCCGAAAGATTCAAGACAAAAGTTCATATTGACATAAAAATAATAATACTTCAAGCATACTAACTAAGCAATTATGTCTTCTCAAAATAACATGGCCAAAGAAAGTTATCCCTACAAAATCATATAGTCTAGCTATGCTCCATCTTCCCCACACAAAATATTTAAATCATGCACAACCCCAATGACAAGCCAAGCAATTGTTTCATACTTATGACATTTTCAAAACTTTTCCAATCTTCACGCAGTACATGAGCGTGAGCCATGGATATAGCACTATATGTGGAATAGAATGGTGGTTGTTGAGAAGACAAAAAAGAGGGAAGATAGTCTCACATCAACTAGGCGTATCAACGGGCTATGGAGATGCCCATCAATAGATATCAATGTGAGTGAGTAGGGATTGCCATGCAACGGATGCACTAGAGCTATAAGTATATGAAAGCTCAAAAAAGGAACTAAGTGGGTGTGCATCCAACTCGCTTGCTCACGAAGACCTAGGGAATTTTGAGGAAGCCCATCATTGGAATATACAAGCCAAGTTCTATAATGAAAATTCCTACTAGTATATGAAAGTGACAACATAGGAGACTCTCTATCATGAAGATCATGGTGCTACTTTGAAGCACAAGTGTGGTAAAAGGATAGTAGCATTGTCCCTTCTCTCTTTTTCTCTCATTTTTTCATTTTTTATTTGGGCCCTTTCTCTTTTTTTATGGCCTCCTTTTTTTTATTTGGGCTTCTTTGGCCTCTTTTATTTTTTTCGTCCGGAGTCTCATCCCTACTTGTGGGGGAATCATAGTCTCCATCATCCTTTCCTCTTTGGGACAATGCTCTAATAATGACGATCATCACACTTTTATTTTTCTTACAACTCAAGAATTACAACTCGATACTTAGAACAAAGTATGACTCTATATGAATTCCTCCGGCGGTGTACCAGGATTTGCAATGAATCAAGAGTGACATGTATGACAGAATTATGAACGGTGGCTTTGCCACAAATACGATGTCAACTACATGATCATGCAAAGCAATATGACAATGATGGAGCGTGTCATAATAAATGAAACGATGGAAAGTTGCATGGCAATATATCTCGGAATGGCTATGGAAATGCCATGATAGGTAGGTATGGTGGCTGTTTTGAGGGAGATATATGGTGGGTGTATGATATCGGCAAAAAGTGCGCGGTATTAGAGAGGCTAGCAATGGTGGAAGGATGAGTGCGTATAATCCATGGACTCAACATTAGTCATAAAGAACTCATATACTTGTTGCAAAAATCTAGAAGTTATCAAAGCAAAGTATTACACGCATGCTCCTAGGGGGATAGATTGGTAGGAAAAGACCATCGCTCGTCCCCGACCGCCACTCATAAGGAAGACAATCAATAAATAAATCATGCTCCGAGTTCATCACATAACGGTTCACCATACGTGCATGCTACAGGAATCACAAACTTCAACACAAGTAGTCTTTAAATCCATAATCACTCAACTAGCATGACTCTAATATCACCATCTTCATATCTCAAAACAATCATCAAGCATCAAACTTATCTTAGTATTCAACACACTCATAAGAAAGTTTCACATATCTTGAATACCAAGTATATTAATATTAAGCAAATTACCATGCTATTTAAGACTCTCAAAATAATATAAGTGAAGCATGAGAGTTCATCTATTTCTTCAAAATAAAACTACCACCATGCTCTAAAAGGTATAAGTGAAGCACTAGAGCAAAAGACAAACTACTCCGAAAGATATAAGTGAAGGTCAATGAGTAGCTAAATAATTATGCAACTATGCAAAGACTCTCTCTCATTTAATAATTTCAGATCTTGATACTTTATTCAAACAGCAAGCAAAGCTAAACAAAACTACATTGCAAGGATAGCACAACTCATGTGAAGAAGCAAAAACTTAGGCTCAACCGATACTAACCGATAGTTGTTGAATAAGAAAGGTGGGATGCCTACCGGGGCATCCCCAAGCTTAGATGCTTGAGACTTCTTGAAATATTATCTTGGGGTGCCTTGGGCATCCCCAAGCTTGAATTTTTGTGTCTCCTTAATTCCTCTCATATCATGGTTTCTCTTTTTATCAAAAGCTTCATCCACAACAAACTCAACAAGAACTCGTGAGATAGGTTAGTATAAACCAATGCAAAACCTTATCATTTTCTACTGTAACAAATCACTAACATTATTATTCAACATTGAATACTAAATGCCTCTGCATATTTAATACCCCTATCCTCAAATAGAATCATTAAGCAAGCAAACATATGCAAACAATGCAAACATAACAGCAATCTGTCAAAACAGTACAGTCTGTAAAGAATGCAAGAGTCATCATACTTCACTAACTCCAAAAATTATGAACTAAAATTCCCACTGTAATAAATTTATCAGATCTCAATATGCAAAAAGATTCTACATTATACCACTCTCTAACTTTTCTAGGGAATTTTTGCAACAGCGGTAAACTTTCTGTTTTCAGACAGCAACATGTATACTAGCAAAATAAGCATGGCAAAGGCTATCCTTGACTTCTTTATTAAAACTAAAGATGCAAAACATTAATTTAATTAACAGCAAGCAAATACTAACAAGAGAAAATGACGCTCCAAGCAAAACACATATCATGTGGTGAATAAAAATATAGCTCCAAGTAAAGTTACCGATGAACGAAGACGAAAGAGGGGATGCCTTCCGGGGCATCCCCAAGCTTAGGCTCTTGGTTATCCTTGAATATCTTGGGGTTCCATGGGTAACCCCAAGCTTAGGCTCTTTGCCACTCCTTATTCCATAGTCCATCGAATCTTCACCCAAAACTTGAAAACTCCACAACACAAAACTCAACAGAAAACTCGTAAGCTCCGTTAGCGAAAGAAAACAAAAGACCACTTCAAGGTACTGTAATGAACTCATTCTAAATTCATATTGGTGTTAAACCTACTGTATTCCAACTTCTCTATGGTTTATAAACTATTTTACTAGCCATAGATTCATCAAAATAAGCAAACAACACATAGAAAATAGAATCTGTCAAAAACAGAACAGTCAGTAGTAATCTATATCAAACGTATACTTCTGGAACTCCAAAAATCTTACCACATTAGGAAGTCCTAAGCAATTTGTGTACCAATCCATAGCAAAAAGAATCAGATCATAAGCACGTTTCTGTGAATTAACAAAACTAATTTACTGGGTGCAAAGTTTCTGATTCTCAGCAGGATCAACACAACTATCACCGTAAGCTATCCTAAAGGTCTTACTTGGCACTTTATTGAAAAAAAGCTATAAAACATGATTACTACAGTAGCATAATCATGTGAACACACAAAAACGGTAAGGATACATATTGTGTTGTCTCCCAACAAGCGCTTTTCTTTAATGCTTTTCTAGCTAGGCATGATGATGACAATGATGCTCACATAAAAGATAAGAATTGAAACATAACGGGAGCATCATGAAGCATATGACTAGCACATTTAAGTCTAACCCACTTCCTATGCATAGGGGTTTTGTGAGCAAACAATTTATGGGAACAATAATCAACAAGCATAGGAAGGTAACACAAGCATAGCTTCAAGAATTTAAGCACATAGGGAGGAAACTTGACATTATTGCAATTCCTACAAGCATATATTCCTCCATCATAATAATTTTCAGTAGCATCATAAATGAATTCAACAATATAACCAGCACCTAAAGCATTCTTTTCATGATCTACTAGCATAGAAAATTTACTACTCTCCACATAAGCAAAATTCTTCTCATGAATAGTAGTGGGAGCAAACTCAGCAAAATTCTTCTCATGAAAATTTACTACTCTCCACATAAGCAAAATTAAGATCAAGATGACAAGTTTCATGGTTACCATTATTCCTTAAAGCATACGTGTCATCACAATAATCATCATAGATAGGAGGCATGCTTTCATCATAGTAAATTTGCTCATCAAAGCTTGGGGGACAAAATATATCATATTCATCAAACATAGCTTCCCCAAGCTTGTGGCTTTGCATATCATTAGCATCATGGATATTCAAGGAATTCATACTAACAACATTGCAATCATGCTCATCATTCACATATTTCATGCCAAGCATTCTATGTAATTCTTCTTCTAGCACTTGAGCACAATTATCCTTTCCATCATACTCACGAAAGATATTAAAAAGGTGAAGCGTATGAGACAAACTTAACTCCATTTTTTGTAATTTTCTTTTATAAACTAGACTAGTGTTAAAACAAGAAACAAAAAGATTCGATTGCAAGATCTAAAGATATACCTTCAAGCACTCACCTCCCCGGCAACGGCGCCAGGAAAGAGCTTAGTTGACGGGGTGTGAGTGAGTGCCCTTTACCTAGCCTCCCCGGCAACGGCGCCAGAAAAGAGCTTGATGTCTACTACACAACCTTCTTCTTGTAGACGTTGTTGGGCCTGCAAGTGCACAGGTTTGTAGGACAGTAGCAAATTTCCCTCAAGTGGATGACCTAAGGTTTATCAATCCGTAGGAGGCGTAGGATGAAGATGGTCTCTCTCAAGCAACCCTGCAACCAAATAACAAAGAGTCTCTTGTGTCCCCAACACACCCAATACAATGGTAAATTGTATAGGTGCACTAGTTCGGCGAAGAGATGGTGATACAAGTGCAAAATAGATAGTAGATATAGGTTTTTGTAATCTGAAAATATAAAAACAGCAAGGTAACAAGTGGTAAAAGTGAGCGTAAACGGTATTGCAATGATAGGAAACAAGGCCTAGGGTTCATACTTTCACTAGTGCAAGTTCTCTGAACAATAATAACATAGATAGATCATATAACAAGCCCTCAACATGCAATAAATAGTCACTCCGAAGCCACTAATAGCGGAGAACAAACATAGAGATTATGGTAGGGTACGAAACCACCTCAAAGTTATTCTTTCGGATCGATCTATAAAAGAGTTCGTACTAGAATAACACCTTAAGATACAAATCAACCAAAACCCTAATGTCCCATAGATACTCCTTTGTCACCTCAAGTATCCATGGGCATGATTATACGATATGCATCACACAATCTCAGATTCATCCAACCAACATAAAAGTACTTCAAAGAGTGCCCCAAAGTTTCTACCGGAGAGTCAAGAACGTGTGCCAACCCCTATGCATAGGTTCCCAATGTCACGAAACCCGCAAGTTGATCACCAAAACATACATCAAGTGGCACATGATATCCCATTGTCACCACAGATAATCACGACAAGACATACATCAAGTGTTCTCATAAAAGAGTCAATCCGATAAGATAACTTCAAAGGGGAAACTCAATTCATCACAAGAGAGTAGAGGGGGAGAAACATCATAAGATCCAACTACAATAGCAAAGCTCGGGATACATCAAGATCGTGCCATAGAGGAACACGAGAGAGAACACGAGAGAGAGAGAGAGAGAGAGAGAGAGAGAGAGAGAGAGAGAGATCAAACACATAGCTACTGGTACATACCCTCAGCCCCGACGGTGAACTACTCCCTCCTCGTCATGGATAGCGTCGGGATGATGAAGATGGCCTCCGGTGATGGGATCCCCCTCCGGCAGGGTGCCGGTTTTTGGTGGCTACAGAGGCTTGCGGCGGCAGAACTTCCGATCTATCTTCTGTTCTGGAAGTTTTAGGGTACGTAGGTATATATGGGTGCAAGGGGTACGTCGGTGGACCTCCAGGGTGCTCACGAGGCAGGGGGCGCGTCGTGGGCAGCCCGGGACTCCCCTGACGTGCACTCCAAGTCTATCAGGTTGCTTTCCTTCCAAAAATAACTTCTCCAGTTGATTTCGTTCCGTTTTGACTCCATCTGATATTCCTTTTCCTCGAAACACTAAAATAGGCATAAAACAGCAAATCTAGGCTGGGCCTCCAGTTAATAGGTTAGTACCAAAAATAATATAAAAGTGGATAATAAAGCCTAATATTTCCTAAAATAGTAGATAAAGTAGCATGGAGCAATCAAAAATTATAGATACGTTGGAGACGTATCACACATCCCTGTGCACCAACCGCGGTGGCGCTAGGAGTACAGGTAGCTGCTGCCTTACCCCGACGTGACGCTACCGCACCATTGGCACCTAGATCCGCAGCGAATCCCGGCGCCGACAGTTTCGCGGACAAAGCGGGCGCACAACAAGGAGGTGCGCAGGCACGCAGCTCACACCAGCGCAGTGGCGCACACCCGAGTACGCGCAAACTCTCCCAACTGGGAGGCCTAGGAGCAACGGCGGCTCGACATCCACATCAACCATGACCTTCCACCTCCGCCCCTGTAGGTACCAGCTGGAGGAAGAGGAGGCGGAGGCGGGGTACCAAGCCGCCCTCGAGGAGGCCCTGCAGCACGCGCTGGAGGCGAGCCGACTCGAGGAGGACACCCATTGGGATGGGCTAGATCAAGCCCTTGCTTTGTCCGTGGCGGGGGACTCCGTCTAGATGCCCCTGTTTGTGCCGCCACCGCCGATGGCGCCGCCCCTCAACGAGCCCAAGGCCGAGCCAGAGCCGGAGCGCGAGCCAACTCCCACGCGCAAGCGGTCACCACTGCCCCCCACTTGGCCGAAGGAGACCTACTCGTGGACCGGCAAGCTCGGCGAGTGGGTGAGCACGCCTTCATGCTACTTAGAATCCACGCCGGAAGAAGAGGCGGCCCACCTTGAGCGCCGGAAGGCACATTGGCTTGCTAAGGAGGGGGGCAACGGCGAGCGGCAGATGCAATATGAGCAGATGATGCACCGCGATGAGGAGGCTCTGCGGCTTGAGGAGGAGGAGGGGCGCACCGGCCTCGCCGCTATTGAAGGAAATATGCCCTAGAGGCAATACTAAAGTTGTTATTTTATATTTACTTATTCATGGTAAATGTTTATTATTCATGCTAGAATTGTATTAACCGGAAACTTGATACATGTGTGAATACATAAACAAAACTACATGTCCCTAGTATGCCTCTACTAGACTAGCTCGTTGATCAAAGATGGTTAAGTTTCTTAGCCATGGACATGAGTTGTCATTTGATAACGGGATCACATCATTAGTGGAATGATGTGATGAAAAAGACCCATCCATTAGCTTAGCATTATGATCGTTCAGTTTTATTGCTACTGTTTTCTTCGTGTCAAATATATATTCCTCTGACTATGAGATTATGCAACTCCCGGACACCGGAGGAATGCCTTTTGTGCTATCAAACGTCACAACGTAACCGGGTGATTATAAAGATGCTCTACAGGTATCTCCGAACGTATTTGTTAGGTTGGCATAGATCGGGATTAGGATTTGTCACTCCGGGTATCGGAGAGGTATCTCTGGGCCCTCTCGGTAATGCACATCATACGAAGACTTGCAAGCAATGTGACTAATGAGTTAGTTGCAGGATGATGCACTACGGAACGAGTAAAGAGACTTGCCGCTAACGAGATTGAACTAGGTATGAAGATATCGACGATCAAATCTCGGGCAAGTAACATACCGATGACAAAGGGAATTACTATATTGACATTGCGGTTCGACCGATAAAGATCTTCGTAGAATATGTGGGAACCAATATGAGCATCCAGGTTCCTCTATTGGTTATTGACCGGAGAGGTGTCTCGGTCATGTCTACATAGTTCTCGAACCCGTAGGGTCCCCATGCTTAACGTTCGATGATGATTGGTATTATATGAGTTATGTGTTTTGGTGACCGAAGGTTGTTCGGAGTCCCGGATGAGATCACGGACATGACGAGGAGTCTCGAAATGGTTGAGAGGTAAATATTGATATATTTGAAGGTTATATACGGACACCGGAATGGTTCCGAAGAGGTTCGGGGATTTTTTGGAGTACCGTGAGGTTACCGGAACCCCCCAGGAAAGTTAATGGGCCTCATGAGCATTAGTGGAGAGGATATGGCAGCCAACGGGAGGTGGCGCCTCCCCCCCAAGCCAATCCAAATTGGACAAGGGGTGGGGGCGCGACCCCCCTTTCCTTCTCCCTCTCCACCTCTTTCCTCTTTCCCCCTCTCCGTAAGAAGGAAAAGAGGGGGGGCGAATCATACTAGGAGTGGAGTCCTAGCAGGACTCCCCCTCCATGGCGCGCCCCTGGTGGCCAGCCTCCTCCCCCTTCCCCTTTATGTACGGGGGCGGGGCACCCCAAAGGCACACCAATTGTTTAGCCGTGTGCGGAGCCCCCCTCCACCGTTTACTTCTCCGGTCATATCGTTGTAGTGTTTAGGCGAAGCCCTGCGCGGATCACTTCACCAAGACCGACATCACGCCGTCGTGCTGACGGAACTCATCAACTCCATCGACACTCTGCTGGATCAAGAGTTCGAGGGATGTCATCAAGCTGAACGTGTGCAGAACTCGGAGGTGTCGTACGTTCGGTACTTGATTGGTTGATTCGAGAAGACGTTCAACTACATCAACCGCGTTAAGTTAACGCTTCCGCTTTTGGTCTACGAGGGTACGTGGACACACTCTTCCCTCTCGTTGCTATGCATCTTCTAGATAGATCTTGCGTGAACGTAGGCATTTTTTTGAAATTGCATGCTATATTTCCCAACAACTATGCCGCCACCGCAGCAGACGCCGGAGGAGGCTGCCTTGACGGCCTATCAAACCGTGTTCGGTTGGGCTGGGCCTCCCCCCGTCTTCATTGACCTCGCCGGCGGTGAGGACGACGACGGCAAGGGCAAGGGCATGAGCAAGACGGTCTACTAGGGCAGCGTGCGGACGTTTATTTAGAGGTTTTTTTAATTTTTTAGTTTAAGCGGACTTTGGCCGGCGTTTGACCGGCCATTTATGTATAATTATGTTTAATTTGTCTATTTCGGCTACGTCGGCACAAATGGATCGGCGTCCCGTTGGGCGCACCTGTCAACCCAAATAAAAAAGCGAACATGCACGTCCGTCTGGCTGATCAAAACGGACGAAAAACGGACAAAGCGCGCGTCCGTTTGGGTCTGCGCGTTGGAGTTGCTCTAACTAGCCTAAAAAAGTCTTATATTTTGGTACAAAGGTAATACTCCCTCCATCTGAAAAAGCTTGTCCCAACCTTGTTCCTCAAATGGATGTATCGAGTACTAACTTGGTGCTAGATACATCCATTTGAGGGACAAGCTTTTCCGAACGGAGGGAATACGATACAACATTGTTAGGAAAGCAACCGCATCTACCTATTGAAGTTGCTTTGTGCAATGATTAATCTCTTGACATTCGCCCGCATAGTAAGCAGATAGATGCTTTTCCTGAGGTTCACATCACATTCCTTGCGACAAAGTGATTGTGGCTTTCTGCCGCAGTGATGATGACTGGGGACATTCCCTTGTTTTGGATCAAGTGGTGGGCACGACTAGCCTGTAGATGAAGCGACTCCTGCAAAATTTCTACGGAAATCCTTGTAATTTTTTTGTGAAAATCCTACGCTTGGTAGGGTAGGAGTATACCTGGCCATACCTTGGGCCGGGCCGGGCTTTGGGCCGGGCCTAGCCAAGCCCGACGCAAAAATCCCAGGCCTGGCCCGGCCCGGCCATCAGGCCTTGTTTTTTGGGCCCGAGCCCGGCCCGAACACATAAAAGCCCGTCAGGCTCCGGGCCGGCTCGGCCCGACCTTCAGAAAATGCAAAAACGACAGGCCCAGGCCCGGCCTGGCCCGACCTTCGGGCTCAAAATCTAGGCCCGAGCTCGGCCCGGGGCAGCGTCCGGCCGGGCCGGGTCGGGCTTTTTCGGGCCGGGTGATGGGGTCATGTACCTAGGGTAGGGTCAAGAACCTGATCTAAGTACCTTACTCAAGGACACCCTTAGAAGAGGTCGCCTTCCAGTCGGCCAACGAGGGACTCACTCAACTGACTTGAAGGACTCGATCACGAAGACTCACTCGACCACCAGGAGGTCAAGAGGCACTCTACACTGCAACAGCCTGTAATTAAGTAGGCTTTATGATAGTAAAGACACTTTATGTGGGGCGTTACCAGTAACGCCCCAGACTTAACTCACCTTAAACCCTCTACTACGTGGGCTAGCTGGGGTCCTGGCGCACTCTATATAAGCCACCCCCCTCCACAGGCAGAGGGGTTCGGCACCTTGTAACTCATATACTCATAATCCACTCGACCGCCTCCGGGCTCCGAGACGTAGGGCTATTACTTCTTCCGAGAAGGGCCTGAACTCGTACATCCCTTGTGTTTACAACCTCTCCATAGCTAGGACCTTGCCTCTCCATACCTACCCCCCACTCTACTGTCAGGCTTAGAACCACGACACCGGGCTTCCCATGGCCAGGTATAGGTAGGAGCATCTAAAGTTTTAGTTGGCGGTATCCTTGATTCGTTGGTTGTTTTTCGAAGAAAAAAAAGACATTGCACATTTTTTCAACAAAGCGAATATATTGTGAAGATACCAATTATACCCGGCCTCTGTACTAACAAGTGTACATTGCAACCATGTGACTCATGTGAAATCCAAACAATAAAAAAACAAGTGTACATTGCATACTTGAGGTTCTCCCGTAGATTCTGAAGAAATTCCAGTCCGTATTCGGTCGGTGCTGGCGGCGACGACGCCCGTGGGTGTCGTTCCCCTCCTTGGAGGCGTCGCCAAGGTGTGTCGACATGTCCCTCGCTCGCTCTTGGGATTGGTAGAGGTCTTCGGGCGAAAGCCTAGATTTGGAGTTGAACCGGCGTGATGGCAGCGTCCTCATCATCGCTACTCTGTTGGAAGCATCACATTTGAAGACCGGGTCTTGAGGTTCCATGTTGTGCTACTTCCGATGCTCATCGTTGTCCAAGATGAGCTTCAGAGGCGCAATGTACGTCGTAGCCGGTGAGTTAAAGACGATGGCTTTAGTGGACCGACCAAGTTCCACCATCTACTTGCCATCTCCTTTAGGTATCAAGGATGGGTGGTGCATCGATGAAGGAAGTTCACTGGAGTTGGTGTTGTCTTCAGAGATGACCGCTGTTGTTCGAAACGCGGCGATATTGCTTAGTTTTGGACATGCTCTTTTTTGCTTTGCAGCTGTGTTGTCGGTGGAGACTGTAGTCGGACTAACCCTCCTGCGGGGTTTGTGTTGCGCTTGTTGTTCGCAACAAGTTGTAGTCGTCTTAATTAAAATTCCTCCTATAAAAAATATGGTATGCATTCGTGTACTCTAAAAAAAGTTTCTCGTGTGCATTGCACACTTGGTATGACTTGTAATTTTTCTTTTCAACCTAGTTTTTCTTTTCTTATATTATCTTATACCTAAAGAAGTTGATCCCCACTACCTTAGTTATCTCAACATGAGCCTTCCACCTCATCAAATGTGCCACCTCAGCACTCCCACTGCATATTTTCCTCAAAAACTTCAGTAGAAAATACCATTTAGTTTGATGACATAATCACCCCTATTGTTGTTGAGCAACTGTTAAGCCACATCATTGGGAAGGTCCTGTGAAAACACTTTGCCCCTTCCAATACCTTTCCTGGATTAAACTAGAGCGCATTCCATATGATCCATGAGACCAGCATGGTGAGGGTCGACATGGCCATACGGTGGGCAGTGTTGGGCTTTGACATGTTGGTCCACCAGTTTTTGACAATACGCTCATTCCTCCATTGGTCCATCAACAAGGCTTCTAATCCAAGCCATTCCTTCACCATCCTCCACACGCGCAAAGTGAATCGATATTTGTAGAAGAGATGTGGCGCTGTCTCATTGGCCCTCTTGTAGAGAGTGCAAAGATCACACTTAGGCCAACCCCACTGCCTGTTCTGTAGAGCCAACCAAGCGAAGAATTGACCTTGGGAGGGGACCAAACCTTCCACACAATCTTGTTCAAGATGGTTGACGTGGAGCCAAAGAATTGCACTTTGTATGTATAAGACATGGAATACTCTCTGTTGGCCGCAAGCTTACAAAAAAAATGTTATCGTCGACATCCACATGAAGTTGGAAGTGCTCAAGGCAAATCCAGAGATCAAAAAACTCGGTGATGTGACCCATAGAGAGCAACACGGAAGGGTGATCTTGCTAACCCAACCATGGAGTCTCCCACAAGGCGTATTTCCTTCCATTACCAATGATGAGTCAATTCATTTTTCCTTCTAAACTTTAGAGTAAATACTACAAGGTGGAGGAATATCCATGAATTCTAAACTATTAATGTGCATAATTATGTTCATTCTTTATTGTTGACATTATCCCTAAGTAAGTTAAATATTCCTATATGTCCGGTTGAAAACATATTTGTACTAAAAATTTGCTCCTGAGTGCTAGTTAATGATTGAAAGACCAAAGATGATTGAGCATGCGATATCTATTGATTAAACAACTCTGACATAAACCATTCTAGGAGAATAAGAGTAATTCATTTGTTTAATGACTAAGAACATGGTTTGCTATGATCAAGAAACTTTGTGGGTTAAGCTTTTGCATGTAAAGGTGCCATGACCTCCTCACAAGAAGTTTTGTAAAAAGATATTGTCATTTAGAATGTTTGATCATGAAAGTAAATAGTGATGTTGCCATTTTTGTATTCTTTATTATCGACTCCTCACTTCATAAACATGTGGTCATGTTTACCGAGCTCAGATTTTGCTTGGGGACAAGCAATATCTAAGCTTGGAGGAGCTGATACATCCCATTTTGCATCACTATTTCTTACTATAATTTACTCTTTGTCAATAATATTTTACACCTTAATGCTCAATTCTAATGCCTTTTCCCTTCAATTTGCTTGTAATACACGAAGAGGGAAATTATAATTTACTCTTTGTCAATGATATTTTGCACATTAATTCAATTTGCATGTACTCATGTGTTGTAGCAGTGGCCTAGTTGCAGGGTGAACAGGGTGGTCCATGGAACACCCTGTAAATCGATCCAGTACTTCAATATAGATGTAAAAAGCTATATTTCACTACACTTCTAAAAACACCAGCAACCCGCAACACATGCTCAAGGCTCAAGCCCAAAATGTGCGACTGCACTATGTGATTGCTAGCTTCCTTGTTTCCTTCATGCGTTCTATAGGATAGGTTTGTTTAACTATCTATGGATGTCCGGATGTGATGCTTATGTGCAATTATGCCATGTATACAATTTACTCGATACATGATGGCCCGATATTTTGCCACTTTCATAAGAGGGTTTTGATATGATTTTCACCGAGTTTCTAATATTTGTCGTGCCTTTCTAATGTTAACCCTTCGAGAAAGAAAAAAACTTGTGTTTCCTCTAATGTGTAGTGCAGCCGTGGACTTCTGATAACCAGAGAACCCAATCCTTCCCATGGCATCCTTCTTCAAGATGAAATAGTCATCAAAGGACCGGACGCCATGGTACAGACGATCAAAGCATTTTTGGGCATCCAAAATTGTCGGCGAAGAGGGCATCAGGGGCAAAGTAGTCTTCCATCAGCATCAAATGGTCACGCGCCCAGTTGCGGTTGACTACTCGATGACCCTTGATCGATCCCGTGAAACATGTTCTCGGCACGCTCCGCGTCTGCAAGCACCGCCCGCATCGTGACTGTCTCATCCGTGTAGTCCTCCTCGTTGGACGACTCAACATAGTGCTCGTAGATGTACTCCATATTCGAATCCATTTCTTCAAAGAAGAAGGGAACAAAATTTAGCTCAAGCAATTCACCGAACAGTTGCCAAGCATGGTAAGCATCGTAGGAGCGAATGGTACCCGAGGGGCGGTCTGAGGAGAGGTGTGCAACGGCGGTGGAGGAGAAGCGGCATGAGCCTGGGTGTACCGCTGGAGGTGGCGGCCTCGTCAAGTTTCGGCAGGTGTGCGGCGTGGCGGCCTGGGCGATGGAGTGGCGACGAGGGCAGGAGAGGAAAACTGAAGGAGAAAAAAATGAGAGCATGAAGTCGCGGGGTCCGGGAGGGGTTTTGGGTGGGCCGGGGTGTCAGAGTCCTACCCCGCCCCGCTCCCTCCTTCCGACACACACTTTGTCTCGTGTTTGCCGGAAAAGGTACGTTCGGACCGCTCGGCGGATCGATACATGTCCGTGTTGGATGGTTTTCGTGGTCCGGACCGCATTACGCGGACGGCTGCGGAAGGTTTAAGGGTGTGCTCTAGAGATGTTCCAAGGACTAGTATGTATAGAGTATAGATGGACCAACCCGATCTAAAATCGTATCCACGCCACTATGTTGTACCGAAACAATTTTTGGTCTCAACAAAGGGCCAAAAGAAAGCTCCGCTAGTGCTCTCAAGTCACCTCTTTCAATCTCCTATGCTTTCCTCAAAAGCCATGTCATTGTTGCCAACGTTTTCGCGCAAGCAAGATGATAGTAGTTTTTCTTTAGGCGTTCTTTAGGCACTATTTTTTTGTATTATTGATGAAATAAATGATATTATTTTTTTAAAATTATATCAATTATTGCTGAAATAAATGTATCTAGACGTATTTCAATGCTAGATACGCTTCTTCGAGCGATCACGGATCGAAAGGAAGGGAGTAACTCCCTCAATCAAGGAAAAACAGTTTCGCAACTCGTTGTCAAAGGAAAATAACAAAGGCTATCCTAGTGGTTTTGCAACCAACCACATGCTCGCATGTCACCTGGCACTCGTACCACAATCATCCGGCGGTTCTTTTTCCTACTCGGACAAGTTTTGTACTAACTTACCCCGCAAAAAAAAAGTTTTGTACTAAACCTTTTTCGCAAAAAAGAAGAGGTAGTATATAAGTTTTGTAATAACGGGACGGGGTGTTTGCGTTCTCTGTCAGAAACTCTGTTCCATGTAACGCAATACTCTTGGACCCGTATCAACGGAGGAGATTGATCCCAGAGGCGACCAGCTTGATCAGAATCAGAAGTTCGTTCGGCGGCAGAAACTCGGGCCGCAAGCCACACGGGGAGGAAGAGTTCGTGCTCCCAAAGATTCGCACTTGATCCCTTCTACTTCTCGTATTTATTATTATTTTCTATACCACTATTATTATACTACCTAGCTTTTCCACCTCTTCTGTCGTCTGGTTCTTCTCTCCTGCGTGCGACGGCCACAACCTAGAAGCCGCGGCCGGAGCTCCCCCTCCCGGCGCCGCCCTCTCGCGCGCCCGTGGTCGCCGGCGGCAACCTAGAGGTGAGAGCGTCTCTTTTCTTGCATATTGTTCCAAGTCTCTCTGTTTTTTCCCTGCTCTGGCAAGTGATCAGGTTCCCTGATTAGTTCGATAATGCGGCGATCGACGGGCGTCTGTTCGTGTTTCAGCTCGATTTTTCTTGCGATTATTTTCCTCGGCGCTGCTGTTTCTCTGTTAGTGTTGGCGTGCTGTGTTGATGAATCGGATCAACTGATTATGTTGAATACGTCGCTCCTTTTAGGGCCGCGTACTGGGGTTCTATTGGGAGTTTGGGAGGAGTTCACTTCAGGCCCTTGTGGTTCGATGGTTTCAGAGGCTGTAGGCAGCAAAATATATGAACGGCTCGGTGGTTTCAGAGTCTGTAGGCCACAAAATAAAAAATTGCTCCTCGAATCAACGTAAAACCACACATAATAAACCCCACAAATGTTCAGCAAAATAAAATATTGCTCCTCGAATTAACGTAAAACCACACATAATAAACCCCACAAATGTCACCCTGTGTAATTTGGTCGAGGGATTGTCAACAACTACTAGCAGGAACAAGAGCATGCCTATTTATTTTCAGTTAGTAGGTTATATGCGGAAAAATTGTTTGCTGTAAGGTACTTTCCTGCTAGTAGGTTATGTTTAAAAATTGTTGGTAAATACTCCAATTTAGAGAACTTCAGTGCCAAATACCACAAGTTGGTGATCGTCGTGCCAAGAGCTTTATTCATGGTTTATCACTTCAGTGCTTTAGTCAGGAGTCAACCCTCGACTATGTGGTATGCGAGAATGTACAATCATGTGGGGTAAATTTTATGTTTTTCTGCTTAATAGTGTTAAATTTTCTACCATTAAATGCAGAAACAGGATATTTATGCCTTTTTCTTGACACGGAAAGCCAATGGCGAGAGGACTGGATTCAGATTATATTGGTTCTATTTCGCTCATGGATGGATTTGATATGGGTATCACGTTTGATGGGTTTGGAGAAAATATGAAGAAGTTCATGGAGGTAGTGCCTTTCTTACCTTCACATTTAGCACAATTGTCTTGATTTTATTCCTACAGGCAGATATTTAGCATGATATATGATTTTTTGGCAATGCTTTGGTAGTGATTTGACTCACATTTGACAGTTACCGATCAAATATCTTGATTCTGCTCACGATAAAGCTGTTGAGCTAGTTGAGGATATCCATGCGCTGATTTACGCTCACTCTCCTGATGATAAATTTCCGGACAAAGACCATGGGACATTAACGGATCCATCTAATAACGGTGCCATAACCGGATCTCCCTCCACACGTGTTAAAATGCAGCAAGTTAACCCTAACGAAGGATTCTCTGGTTATCCTTCATCTCTCGTTACCGCGGAAGACCGTTCTCTCGGCTCAACTGCTACTGATGTTCATGAAACTGAGTCTGTTTCATCTACAACTCCAGGTTTGTCCTTGATCATACATAAGATTGCTTAGATTCCTGTTCCAGTTCCTTGTCATTTAGAGGCCGTTTGGATTGGTACCCCAACTTGCCCAGCCAATTTATTGGCGTTGACCACTCCCGTGGGCAAGTGCTTGGATGGAAGCCAATTATTTGGCGAGCCCCAACCAGCCCAGTCCTCTAGTTCAGCTTCACGTTGATCTTTATGCCGACGATTGGCGAGCTGGTGGCAGGTGAAGGCTTCGCCAATTTATTGGCGCGCCAATGCCTTGGTAGGGTCAGTGCAGGCAGAAACCAAACAGCCCCTTAGCTTTAGTATATTGTGTGCCCAGAAAATACTTTGTGTGAAGGGGATATTTTTTTCTGATGGGCACTGAAGTAACCTGATGACACCATTGTTCTAATAGATCATATGGTTTATTCTCTTGCCTGCAGCCATGTGTGCTTCTGAAGACTCCATTTCACTTGAGAGAACTGCTGACACCAAGGAGGAAGTTGCTTTTTGCAATTCAGAGGATCTCTCCAATAACTGCGCTCCTGAAAATCACAATTCACTAGGGGGATCTGTTAGCAGTGAGGAGGAAATTATATTATGGAATCAATGGAATTCTGTAACACCACGACAATCACCTGGTCTGGATTTATCTTTCCTTATCTTATTTACTCAGATCATAGGGGCCTTTCAATATGGACTTGCATGTAATTGACTGATTGTGATGTAGAAAGCATGATCAGCTGTCTCAAATAGAAAATAGCTGTACTGTAATTTCTTCAGAATTATGGAGCCAAACCATTGCCACGTTACTGACTATAACATTTGTTGTGCACTTCCTGCTACCATCAATATTATTACTGACTGATTTTATTGAATTGATATGTCCTAACAGAGCTAGCCACCGTAGTCCAAGATTATGTATCTGAAGAAGCGAACGGAAATAAAATCATCGAGCAAGTTGAACTCCCTGGTTCAGGACCTTCAGGTAAACAATCGAGAAATTATCATTTTGCTCATCTTTATCCATGAGGGGGTACGCTGAGGTGAAAATAATCAATTTCAACAAGCAGCATTACTTGATTTTAATCTTAGCAAATAATGTCCTCTAATCCCTCAATTTCTTTAATAGTATTTAACTGACATTTATGTTTTGGCAGCTGCTTTTGATGGAGCAATTCTGCTTGGAAAGGGAAATGATGAAGAGCAATCAGAATTATGCAGTGAGAACAGCCATGAAGAATCAACAAAGCACGGTTTGTAGCTTTTTTTCCTTCCAAATTTTGAAATGTGTGAACATGACTTTATGTTTTTCCACAACATTTGAATGTGCTTCCAGAGAATGGAAAATAACGAAAAAATATATTCCGAATATCTTAACTTTACAGACAATAATGTTGCTTCTGTCTGCTAAATAGGTTACATAAAGAATTTGTCTGTTGGGTCTGTTTCACATTACTTGAGTGCAGAGGTGTTCGCTGGTGCTGATGATCCAAATATGTCTACTGACGAGGCCACAGATTTTGTTAATGTAGACCTCCGGGATGGCCAGGAGCAGATGAAATATAACAAAGCAGAGGCATCCTCGGTTCCTCAACCAAAAAACACATCATTCAAGGTACCAAGTACTTGAAATATGGTGGTACTGTGGTAATAGTAAGAATTGGTCGTGGTAGTAGATTAATGCAATTACAGCATCATGTCCTTTTGTGTGAAATAACTAGGCTGTATTACTCTTTCTGAATTTATCTACTCCCTCCGTTCCTAAATAATTGTCTTTCTAGCCATCTCAAATGGACTACAACATACGGATGTATGTAGACATGTTTTAGAGTGTAGGTTCATTCATTTTGCTCCGTATGTAGTCACTTGTTGAAATCTCTAGAAAGACAATTATTTAGGAACGGAGGGAGTACTAAACATCCTTGGAGAAATTGCATTAGAAAGCAAATAAATATCTCATATATACTCATTTTGCTTGCTTTTATTGCCATTCTTGTTACTTTCTTTTTACTTTGTACCCAAAAGCATGGCAACCGATGTTTTTACTCCTTGCAGAAAGTGTTGATGAGGAGCTTGTCGAATAAACTCCGGTGGTCAAAGAAGGATATGAATGTGCATCAGGCCGTCCCCTTTAGACCACAGAAATCAGTAGATGTTTGCTATGAAGTAGTTTGTTCATCAGATGGTCTGGAGGATGATTGGGAACTCTTATAAACCTGCACGAAATTCCGCACCTCTGGTTACAGGAGAAAATCTTGTGTAAACCGAAGTTCCTTGACTACTATCTCAAAGAATGCAAATGTTGAGGGTTTGCATCTCTACGGCACCCTCTGTCGGTGTATCGGCATTACTGTAAATCTGAGCTGAGGTTATGTAATTATGTAAAGCTCTTCTAGTTTTCTCTTGATGACCTGAATTTTGTACTGATCTGAGCTGGTGCAGCCAAGGGTATCTGTAACTACAGTAGTTTTCAGCTTCTTATTCCCCCTATCTACTAGCATTTCTGTTTAAAAATATACAGATATTCGCATTTCCTCTTCTGTTAATAAAAGTGAGTTATCATTTGCACTTTTGCATCAATTACTTTTTTGTTTGTTTGTTTGGAGTAAACAGTTTCTTCCCATCTGAGCTGACGCTTAATGTTTCCGGTAGCAAGTTAAAAATGTTATTCCCTGAGTAGTTACTTTTGTGATCGGTTTGCGGCTGTTGAACATACACAAACCACACTAACAACCATTAATGGCTTTGCTGCATCCACAGCCCTCCACGTGACCTTAATTATTTGTAGCCGTCTGATTCAAAGCATGTGGTGCAGATTTGTCCTCTCCCCGTCACCTACGTTTCTCTTCACACTTTGTAACGGACGCCACTGGCCCACCACCAAATAAATTAAATCGCTGATCCTATGCACAACCCATGTCATGACCTTTCCTTCCCGCAGCGACTATATCTTGCTTCAACGCGAGACTTTCTTTTAACTCGCTGAAGCTCTGTCCTCTGCGATGTATCAATTGGGCTGGCCCAGTTTTGTGTTTTTTTTGTTCGCTTTTTTCGAGAGAGTTTGCTCACTCGCTGAGCTTCGTTCGCTGGTTTTGCTAGGTTTTTTCAGTTTTGCTTTTTTGTAGTTTTTTTGGTTTTTACTTGTTTTACTCAATACATCATCCGGTTTTTCTGTTTTTATTTGCTTTTAACCGTTTTTCTTTGCTTCTCACTCGGTTTCATTCATTTTTCTTTCCTTCCTTTTTTGTTTGCTTTTCGTATTCTTCTCAGTTTTCACTGGTTTTTTTTTATTCTCTTCCTTTTTTATTTTGTTTTTCTTTGGTTATCTTTGTTTCTTTCTTAGTTTTCATTGGCTTTTCTCTTTTCTTCCTTTTCTCTTCATTTTTCTTCGGGTTTGTTTGTTTGTTTCTAGTTTTTATCAGTTTTCTTTTGTTTTCTCTCAGGCATTCATTGTTTTTAATACACATTTTTAGTCTATATCTAATAAAATATTCTAATACATGTTTAACATATTTTCAATAAAAGTACAATATATTTTTAATACGTGGTCAATGTTTTTCTATACACATTTTAAACATTTTCCAAAAGATTGAATAGTTTTTTTCAAATGCTTGATTCACATTTTCAAACACATGGTCAATATTATTTCTATACATTTTAAACATTTTTTAGGATGCTTGATTAAAATTTCTTAATTACAATATTAATATTTTTTTATAGATGGTCAACATATCTTCTATACACATTTTAAACATGTTTCAAATGGTTGATTAACATTTTTCAAATACAGGATTAACATTTTTCAAATACAGGATTAACATTTTTCGAATACATGGTCAACACTTTTTCTATATATATGCTTAACATTTTAAAAATAAAATATATTACATGGTCAACATTTTATTATACACATTTAAATATATTTCAAATGCCCGATTAACATTTCGTAAATACAAGATTCAAATTTTTGAATACGTGGGTCAACTTTTTTCCTTTAAAATATTAATTTTTAATATGCTTGATTCACATTTTCTATTTACAAGATTAACATTTTTTAATACATTGCCAACATATTTTCTATACACATGTATCATTATTCAAATATAACATTAACATTTTCTGAGTACCTCGTCAAAAAAAAAATTCTATACATTTTATCTTTCCTTAAAATGCTTGATTAACATTTTGTTAATACATGGCCATCATATTTTCTATACAGATATAATATTTTTAAAATGCCTGATTAGCATTTTTTAAATACTTGTTCAACTTTTTTCAAATGCTTGATTGACATTTTAAATACATGATCAAAATTTTCATCATTTTTTCAATACACGGTCAACATATTTTCTATACACATTTAACATTTCTCATATGCTTGATTATATTTTGAAATACTTGTTATACGTTTTTTTAGATCCTTGATTAATATTTTTCAAATACACGATAAATAATTTCATCATTTTTTAATACATTGTTAACAATTTTTCTTTGCACATTTTTTTCAAATACTTGATTAGCATTTTCCAAATAATTTTTCAATATTTTGTCAAATGATTGATTAACATTTTCTAAATACATGAACAATGTTTTCATCATTTTTCAATACATGGACAACATTTTTCTATGCACATTTAACATTTTTCAAATATTTGTTTAATATTTTTATACAAATAATTGTTCAATATTTTTTTCAAATGCTTGATTAAGTATTTTTTTTAATACATATGTTTTGCTCACATTTAATTATATTTGAAAGTATAATCCAAAGTAAACAAAAAATAATGGAAAAAACGAAAACAGGAAACATGAAAAGAAAACAGAAAAATGTAAGGCTGTGCCCTCCTGTGCGTCTGGGCTGGCCCATCTGGGTCTCTCTTTCAAGCGAGGGTTCTTAGGTCTCGCTAGAAGCAAGACATAGAAGGGCAACTAGTTGACGACCGCTCCTTTGGGGCCTTAAAACGATCAACGCCACTTGACGCGCTCTCAGCCGCCACCACGTGTCACGCTCTGGACGCTCTATCCGGATTTTGTTTCTTTATTTTATTTTTCCGCACGCGTTTTGGCTTTTAAAATGTTTTTTCCTGTTTTTTGACATTTTGGTTTTCCACCGGTCCTCCTTAACTATTATTTTTGCACAAAAAACATGTTTTTTGTTTTTTTTTCTTCGGCGGTAGGTACGATTTTGCTACCGTGAGAGGCACGGTTTTGCTTTTCGCGAGAGGCATGCGCGTGCCTCCCGGAAACGAAAAAAAACGTGTTTTCCATTTTTTTTCCTTCCAGAGAGGCACTTTTTTGCTTTCATGAGAGACACAGTTGTGCTTTCGCGAGAGGCACAGCTGTACTCGTGCCTCTCAGAAACGAAAAAAAAATCCTTCCAGAGAGGCACGGTTTTGCTTTCGCGAGAGGCAGAGTTGTGATTCCGCATGAGGTACTGTCATGCCTCTTTCGAAGGGAAAAAACGTGTTCCCGGTTTGGTTTTTTCGTGAAAGAAAAGTTCATCAAAATTTATCAACATGGGATCTAAATTTGAAGATCTCGACGCGAGGAATCCAATGGTGAAAATGATTCAAGATTTAGACACAAGGTTCAAGACATAAAACATTTTAAATAAACGGATCTACGAAAAAAGAGAAAACTTCCAGGTTGCGACAAGTGGCGTACATGCAGTGACAACCTGGGAAGGTGAGAATGATCTTTGCGAGGAGTACTCTTTAACTAATGATTTCAAAGATCTATTGAGCTATGAACTTTGGGCTTTCTTGTAAAAAATAATGCTTTGGGCATCCTATGCCTGTACCAAGGGGTGAAGAGGCTCACGTTCTGGGTTGGGTGTCATGTGTGTGCCGTTCCTATTTCCCGCGTATGGCGTGAATAATGAGGAAACACGCACCTCCTGGATGCTAGCGACGCGGTATGGCTAGCCCATTTACGGACTTCGGCCATGTATTTCTTCCAACGGTTTTCAAAGGTTCTATAACCTTCCCTGAACCATTTATTTTCGTTTTCTTTCTGTTAGTTTTGTTCTATTTTTCCTTGTTATTATCGTTTCTATTTTCTAATAATTTTCTAATTTAATTTCAATTCGGCATTTTTTGAATCAGTGAATGTTTACAAAAATTTAGAAGATATTAAAAATTCGTGAATTTTAGTTGAACGGGCAAACTTTTCATATCCATGAAAATCACAAAAATAATAATTAAATACATGAACATGTTTCTAGTTCACAATTCTTTTTGAAATTCATGAATATTTTTTGGGTTCCAAGATCATTTTATTCAAATTCAAGAACATTTTTAAATTCCCAATCATTTTTTCAAGCCACGAAAAAATTATCAAACTTGTGAACATTTTTCAATCCACAAACAGTTCTTTATATCAAAAATATTTTTTAATTCATGGACATTTTTAAAATCATGATTTTTTTTTCTAAAATCGTGAACATTTTTTGTATTTTATGATCACTTTCTCAAAATTATGAAATTTTCTTGAATTCCTGAATATGTTCTTTCAAATTTTTACAAGATTTAAATTCAATTTTCGGGTATTCACGTTTTTTAAATTCATGTTCATTAAAAAACCAAAAAATTGAATTCGTGATCATTTTCTAATTTATGATATTTTTATAAAATTCATGAATATATTTCATATTTGCGAATATTTGTTTAAATTTCGAATAAAAAAATGGAACAAAAAATTGAAGAAAAGAAGGGACGCCTCGCACCCCTACTGGGTCGTCCCATAGTGCGCCCTCAAGGTGGGGGGGTGGGGGGGGGAATGTATCCGGTGCATCCGTACTTGTGGTGCTACCGGTGCACCGGATGCCTTAAATATTTTAAAAAATATAATAAAAATTCTAGCATGTTAACACAACATCAATGAATGATGTCACAAAGTTTCGTACAAATAAATTAAATATTTTTTGAGATACAAAAACGAAAAATTTGACATCAGTGTGATAACGGGCCGAATCTAAAGCCCAAGTTATGTTATATACTATTTAGTGCTGAATTTGTCATTTTTGTTTTTCATGTAATGCTTCGATTTTTTGACTTAAAATTTTGCGACAACCTACATTGATATTGTGTTATTGTGCTAATTTTTTTCAGAATTTTTTAAACATTTTAAAATTACAATGTGAGATCGGTGCACCGGTAGCACCACAAGCTCCGGTGCGCCAGATATTTTCCCGGGTACGTATTTGCTCCCTTTCCACGGCACTGGTCGCGGAATAGGATCTCCCGTGATGTGTCCTGGTCGTCCGTTTTGCTTGCTAATGGTTGCCACGGCTATTCATCCGTGTAGTTAGGTGAATATTTTGATATTTTTTTAATATTGATTTGTAGGTAGGTCTATGGATTAAATCTAAAAAAAGGTCCAGGGATTTAACATGGAGATCTTATAGTATTTATTTGAGCTCCAAGTTGTGCGCTTCACTCCCCTCAAAAAAAAAGTTGCGGACTTCACATGAAAGATGGAACTCAGTTTGTGTAGCATTGATTAAAAACAAGGTTTGTGTTAGAATAAATCCGAGGCCACTGTCGATCATCCGATGACCAAGCAATCACACGAGCACAACACCGAGATTTGTTAACGAGGTTCACCGATATGGCTACATCACCGGGGCCTGACTATGGGCACTCCTCCCCATGACACCGCTACAATACTGCACCCGGTCGCCCTGGACACCGGCACATGCCGCCGGCTTCCCCTGCGTTCCGGTGCTATTATGTTGGCATATGTTACATCATGTGTCTAGCCCCGCTATATATGAGAGGCCTAGGATACAAGTGTCCTACTAGGACACGACTCCATATCCTATCTAAACACACTATAACTACAAGTCCAACTGTAACCTAACTTGTACACTATATTCGACACAACTTCAACAAACTCCACCACCCTTTGTCCATGCGTCAAACTTTCATGTACATTGGACTTGAGCTTATCCCATGAGTACCGCTACTACTTCAAAGACTCCATGTGACTCCACCTGCAACTTGTAGTCCCTTCTTTTCTTGATCACAGTCAACACTCGAGCAAAATTAAGTTCCCCTTACTCTAGTTTGTGCTCCCAACTTCCAGAGTATCTGTCCAACGCCATCACACACTGACCGCTGACCTGCGTGAAAGTGAACAACTCACATATTGGGTGTCACACAAAATAGTTACCTGAACTCAACATCACCGCTCCTTTCTTGACCGCCTGTCTGAAACTTGAAGGAATTTCACCATTGCTTGTTTGTCATCCTGAGTCAAATTGGCAGTTGCCTCATCACATGTATGACCACCAGAGCCCTGGCCCGTCTCCATGTCCCGTGCGCGCCGCACGCCTCGCCGCTATTACCGCGTCGAGCCTCCGCTGTCCCGGTCGAGTCTCAAGGGCCGCGAACCCACACCACTCAAACCCCACTGCAGAGTACCACCGATCATCACCGACCGATGACGAGTTTCACGCTTTCATCAGACCCTTGGGCTCTAGTCCGAACTGCATGTCACTCGCTTTTCCCGCTGAAATAGGCTTCGACTCTCTGAGCTCTGATACCACTTGTTAGAATAAATCCGAGGCCACTGTCGATCATCCGAGGACCAAGCAATCACATGAGCACAACACCGAGATTTGTTAACGAGGTTCACCGATATGGCTACATTCCCGGGGCCTGACTATGGGACTCCTCCCCATGACACCGCTACAATACCGCACCCGGTCGCCCTGGACACCGGCACATGCCGCCGGCTTCCCCTGCGTTCCGGTGCTATTATGTTGGCATAGGTTACATCGTGTGTCTAGCCCCGCTATATATGAGAGGCCTAGGATACAAGTGTCCTACTAGGACACGACTCCATATCCTATCTAAACACAATACAACTACAAGTCCAACTGTAACCTAACTTGTACACTATATTCGATACAACTTCAACAGTTCGTGTAGCATTCATATGCAAATGTGCACTCAATTATCTGTTGATGTATGACATTTTTTCTTAAATTTAAATTTAGGCATCATTTGCTATTTATTTCCTAAAAATAGGTATGTTTTTTTCTTGGGTACATGCAAAGCATTTTTTATTTATTTTAATTTTAATTGATGAACTGTTATTTTTCTGACAAGTTATCTCTTTTATTCAAAGTCAAATGTGTTCTGGATTTCTTTTAGTATTACCGCAGCAAAGCGCGGGGCAGTCTTCTAGTAGTTGTTTAGGTGTGAAAATAGGCGAAAGGAGGTGAATCAGAGTCTAATAAATAAACAAAAACTGGAGAGTTGATGGGATTAACACAATCCACCGCAATGCCAAAAACAGCAGAAGCCAAATGATTCTGTACTTTATTAATATCTTATTGTGCATTATCACAGCTGAAAAAAACAATCAATACCACACATACATCAATCATTTTGTGCCGTATGTATGATCGGCGCACTAGTACTTCACATAAGCGATTGGCATCTCTCTCACAAAATAAAACAAAACAAGCAGTTGGCGAATGCAAAAGCTCCGCCGGCAAGCCGGAATGGGTCAAGCCGTTGGGTAGAAGGGCGAGGTGGCGAGGCCGCAGGTGCCCGTCCGCCATGACACGTCCTTGGCGAGGTAGATGTAGCCCTGGTCACCCCAGTCGTTGCTCCACGAGTTCTTGGCGATCCAGTACTTGTTGTTGTCGCCGGGGCCTTCGCAGTAGCCGACGATGGTGACGGCATGGTTCACCCTCGTCGCCTCGGAGGAGCAAGGCCCGCGGTAGATGCCACCGGTGTAGAACTGAAACTCCCAGGCGCTGGCGTCGATGTACACCGTCACGGGCTGCATCGCCACGGCAAGCGCCAGCTGATGCTCGTCGTTGGGCGGCACGGCCTTGATGCCCTTGACGGACGCCTGGTTGTCGAACAGCACCTTGTCCACGTCACAGCTGCCCTGGATGCCGCTGTACGGGTACTTCGCCTCCGACGTGAGGCCGCCGCGGGCTGCCGCGAGGCCGAGCGCCGTGTCGGAGCGCCCACCGCTGCAGCCGCTGCTCCCGGTGTCGCAGTCCACGAGCTGCTGCTCCGACAGCGACACCAGCTTGCCGGTCCTGATCTTGTTCATGCCCTCGATGGCCGCCACGGCCGCGAACGCCCAGCATGACACTGCCATAAACATGTCCATGCATGCACAACATAAGTAAACGTAGCAGAGCTGTAGGAGCGGTTCTATATACTGTACATTATATCTAGCTTGACTTACAGCAAGAGCCCTGAAACTTGACGCCGGTGACGGCGCCGCTGGAGCGCCAGTCGACGCAGCACGGCTTCCAGGAGTGGTAGGGGAGGGGCGAGGGCTTGGGGGTGCGGAAGGCGGTGTTGTTGAACCCGGTGAACTGCTCGACGACCTCGCTGGGGTTGAGGTCGCCGAACCTGTTCATGCCCACCCTGACCGTGGTGATGGTCTGCGGCCCGAACCCACCCACGACGGCGTTCACCGTGGTCTGGCTGGCGAATGCGCCGATGGAGTTGGTGTTCTGCTTGAAGATTCCGAACCGCTTCTCCTCCTCCTCATGGCATGAGTAGCGCTTGGAGTACTTGGTCATCCACTTGGAAAACCTGCTTCTCACCTCGGATTCCGGCAGCTCAAAACCCGCCGTCAGCGATGCCTGCAGGAGGCTCGCGAGGCACAAGAGCACGACAAGGTATGGCGTGGAAGAAACCATCTTGATTACTGTATCTTAAAGCCTTATTAGACTCTATATGCTTGTGTGGAATACATATGCACCGGAGCTCATGTTTATATAGGCGCCTTGTTCGACGCGTGGGTTAGCGTGTCGTCGTTGTGGCTGGTGGCTCATGAGCTGTTGAGCGTGTGCATGCATGATCCGTCGGAAGACCTTTTTTCACTTTGAGGAATTCCGTAGAAAGACCTCGGATCATAGCAGGTGAGCTTCTCGGTCAGTAGTCACTGGAGTAAACTTTAGGGCAGTTCTTTACATATATGTTGCCCGATCATAGGGCTTTTCTTACGACTCGTTCACGTTATAGGAAAAAATAGTTGATTTCATCACACAAGAAGAAGTCATTGCACGAGGTTGTGTGATGTATGAAAGTGGTGTTTACGTCGTGTATTTTTCTAACTTTTGTAATATAATTCCCCGGAAAAAACTTTTGTAGTATAATACTCCCCCGTCCCAAAATAAGTGTCTTGAGCTTAGTACAAATTTGTATTAGAGCTAGTACAAAGTTGAGACACTTATTTCGGGACGGAGGAAGTATTAAATGTTAAGTTCACACCTACTCCGCTACTAGTTCTTTCGTAGAGTTTATGCGGGCTATGGCTTTGTCAGATATATCTACAACCATTCTATTACATCCACATCTCATAGAGGTTGAGGCACTCCTTCGAAAGTTTCTAAAGGTAGAATATGAATGTAATCTAGATGTCGGATTTCCGGCTACTTTGTGTCTATTGTGGTCTGCAGGCTTCTTCTTTTTTTGCGGGGTGTCTGTGAGCTTAATTATTATGGCAATTTGCTATTTTTTTTGCTACCTCTCAACTAACTGCAATGTCCGGTAGTATAAACAAATAGCTAGGAGTCTGAAAAGCCTCCACAATACCAAAGTGAGACAAAGTCATATGTTAAGGCTAGGTCTTTCCTTGTGGTTTCGATTTGTTTGTAGTAAAATACTAGGGTGGTTACTTGCTGCGCATATGGTTGGTTTGACAATTTGGTGGCATAATTCCATTTGCCCCACCCACTTCTACATTTTTTTGGTGTTTGTCTGATTCATTTTTATCTGTTTTTATGACTAATTTTGAACAGCAGATTATAAATTAATTGCATCGTACCGACGCTGCAAACTGAGCCATATTACCATTAGTTTCACAGTTGGTGTTTATATTTATTTTTCAATTGAAGTACCGACACTGCCCCTCTCCACCATAGGGCAGGTGGATTTGGCAGAGAAAAACCGCACAAGATTAACTTGTCTAGACTATATAACACCCTGCGCACTGCTGCAGAAATTTATAGGAATCAAATTTATTGAAAGTAAAACTAGAATATTATTAAAATACTACCCCACTAAATTCTAGCCATATGAACGGTAGAAACATAGAGGTAAATGTAGGGTGAATGCATGTTATATTGTCTTGTGACATTCAAGTTTAATTATTTGTTGCTAAAAAAATAAAAATAGAAGTTACTAGTGGGGAAGGATTGCATGTGCTTGATGATGTAGATGGCGTGCATGTAGTGAAATATTTGAAGGTGGAAGGGTTGCATACACTTAATGGTGTTAATGACTTGCATGTGCATTTAAATGAAATCATTTACTTAGATATATAGGATATAAGAAAAGCATGACCCAGAAGAAATATTTTCCAAACTTCTTTGATGATATTCATATCCGTGAAATGAATCATCTCACGAAGGAATTCATCAAACATGTGACTTACACACCCTTTCACCATGAGCCCATCAACCTTCGTCTTGTCTCACCTTCTCTCATCAATTAAGGTGCATACCCATTCTAGCATAGTGGCCGCACCAACCTAGTTGGACTTAGAGTCTTGGTCTTTTGATGATCTTGTCGCCTACAAGAGGCTAAGGACGTCTGAGGGAGTCCTGGACTAGGGGGTGTCCGGACAACCGGACTATCATCGTCCGCCGGACTCCAAGACTACGAAGATACAAGATTGAAGACTCCGTCCCGTGTCCGGATGGGACTTTCCTTGGCGTGGAAGACAAGCTTGGCAATACGGATATGTAGATCTCCTACCATTGTAACCGACTCTGTGTAACCCTAGCCCCCTCCGGTGTCTATATAAACCGGAGGGCTTTAGTCCGTAGGACAACATACATTACAACAATCATACCATAGGCTAGCTTTAGGGTTTAGCCTCCTTAATCTCGTGGTAGATCCACTCTTGTACTACCCATATCATCAATATTAATCAAGCAGGACGTAGGGTTTTACCTCCATCGAGAGGGCCCGAACCTGGGTAAAACATCGTGTCCCTCGTCTCCTGTTACCATCCGCCTAGACGCACAGTTCGGGACCCCCTACCCGAGATCCGCCGGTTTTGACACCGACATTGGTGCTTTCATTGAGAGTTCCTCTGTGTCGTCACCGATAGGCCCGATGGCATCTTCAACCAACGACGCTGTCTAGGGTGAGACTTTTCTCCCCGGACAGATCTTCGTATTCGGCGGTTTCGCACTGCGGGCTAATTCGCTTGGCCATCTGGAGCAGATCGAAAGCTACGCCCCTGGCCGTCAGGTCAGATTCGGAAGCCTAAACTTCACGGCCGATGTCCACGGAGACTTGATCTTCGACGGACCCGAGCCACAGCCAAGCGCGCCGCACTGTTGCGATGGGCATGATCTAGCTCTGCCGCCGAACAGTGCCTTGGTGGCCGCACACGAATTCGCTCCGGCCATTAGTCCGGAGTCGATTGCCCGGATAGAGGATCGGTGGATAGACACCGCCTCGGGGGCTTCAACTTCCACGGCGATGGAGCCGAACACTGATCTTGTCCCTCGCCAAACTCGTGATTCCGAGGTGCCGGACTCCTTGCCGGACTCCGAACCTCCCATGCCCCTACCAACCAAATCGGATTGGGCGCCGGTTATGGAATTCACCGCTGCGGACATCTTCCAACACTCGCCCTTTGGCGACATTCTAAATTCACTAAAGCATCTCTCGTTATCGGGAGAGTCCTGGCCAGACTATGGCCAGGATGGTTGGGATACGGACGACGAAGAAATTCAGAGCCCACCCACCACCCACTTTGTAGCCACTGTCGACGATTTAACCGACATGCTAGACTACGACTCCAAAGACATCGACGGTATAGACGACGACGCAGGAGACGAACAAAAAACAGCGCCTATAGGGCACACGAGGACCACCTCGTCATACGACATATACATGGTGGATACCCCAAAAGAGAGCGATAACGAGGACCAACGGGCCGCGACAGAGGATAACCCCGCCGATGAACAACCAAAATGGCGGCGACGCCGCCCTAAGCCCCGCCTCGACAACAACAACGCTCCTAAGGACCCCGCATTACAGCAGGGCACAAAAGTGGACGACGAGCATGCAGATAAGCAACCGTCCGAACAGGACGAGCCAGATAATCAGTCCAGGCCCGGCGAAAACGACGGTTCGGACGATCTCACGCCGGACACGCCGCCGGAAGATAAAAACCTTCGGAAAAGACTCGTCAACACTGCAAGAAGCTTGAAGAAGGAAAAACGGAAGCTCAAAACAGCGGAAGACACACTCAGAATGAGGTGGAGCAAAGTACTTAAAACCGCGGATAAATACGGCAATGGCCACTAATCAAAGAGCTACCCGAAGCGCAAGCTGCTGCCAGAATTCGACGAGGAGGCCATAGAGCCCCCACCGCCAAAAAATAAAGAGGCTGCCTGGTTGGATAGACGGCCAGATGATAGGCCAAATTCTGAAAGCGGCGTCGCACATAAAACTGGAAAGACAGACGGCCCAGCCAGGTCCATTTACGGGCCAAAGAAGAAGGCCCCAGGAAACAAGGCAACACGTCAAGTGTCCGAAGATAGCGGCACACCCAAATACAGGGGTGCCGCACACCCACTATGTTTCACCGATGAGGTGCTGGACCATGAATTCCCAGCAGAATTTAAACCCATAAACATAGAGGCCTACGATGGAACAACAGACCCTGGAGTCTGGATAGAAGATTATATACTACATATACACATGGCCAGAGGAGACGATCTCCACGCCATAAAATACCTACCCCTCAAGCTCAAAGGGCCAGCCCGTCATTGGCTTAAAAGCCTCCCAGAAAACACTGTTGGAAGTTGGGAAGAGCTCGAGGACGCGTTTAGAGCAAATTTTCAAGGGACTTATGTCCGCCCTCCAGACGCAGATGACCTAAGTCATATAACTCAACAGCCCGGAGAGTCAGCGCGGAAATTTTGGAACAGGTTTCTCACCAAAAAGAACTAAATAGTCGACTGTCCGGACGCCGAAGCCTTAGCAGCTTTTAAACACAATGTCCGAGACGAATGGCTTGCCAGGCACCTCGGCCAAGAGAAACCGAGGACAATGTCCGCTCTAACAAGCCTCATGACCCGCTTCTGTGCGGGAGAGGATAGCTGGCTAAGCAAGATGCAGCACCAGCGACCCAAGTACATCCGAGATAAGAGATGGAAACGGAAAATCACGGCGCAGAAAAGAGCAGCGCCGGAATAAAGAGAAAAGCCCAAAGAGCACGACAGTCAACGCCGGATTCAAAAGCTCGCGGCCAAACAACAAAACACCGCCTCTTAAGGATGACAGCGATGAGTTGTCCAACTTAAAGAAGATTTTGGGTCGGATATGTCAAATCCACAGTACCCCCGGAAGGCCTGCAAACCACACCCACAGGGATTGTTGGGTTTTCAAACAGTCCGGCCGACTAAACGCCGAACACAAGGGGCTCGATGCGTCAAGCGAAGAAGATAAACCCCACCAGCAGAGCACCGGAAAACAAAAGACTTTCCCACAAGAGGTCAAAGCAGTAAACTCACTTCATGTGATAATACGGAAAAATAGTGCGGCACTTCCTAAAAAGAGCCTCGCACGGTCCAACCCAGCAGACCATAGAGATTGGATCTCAAAACCAATCACTTTCGACCACCTGGACTATTCCAGAAGCGTTCGAAACGCGGGACAGACTGCCCTGATATTGAATCCCATAATCGACGGATTACAATTTACTAAAGTCCTAACGGACGGAGGCAGCGACTTAAACCTGATGTATTCAAACACAATCCGCAAGATGGGGATAGACCCTACTAAAATTCGACACAGCCGCACTTCCTTTAAAAGAGTGACGCCAGGCCCTTATGCCAAGTGCACAGGCTCCCTATTACTAGAAGTCGTGTTCGGATCACCGAACAATTTTCAGCGTGAAAAACTAATTTTTCATATCGTCCCATTTAAAAGTGGATATCAAGCACTCTTGGGACGAAAGGCTTTTGTCCGTTTCAACGCCATACCGCATTACGCGTCTCTTACACTCAAGATGCCCGGTCCTCGAGGCATCATTTCAGTGCGAGGGTCACTTGAAGACCCCGGACATGGATAGACGAGTCCGGCATTGGTTGGCTAGGGGCTCCCTAGCCGCACAACCCTTGACAAGGGGTTGCGCGCACAAAGAATCGCGAGTTCATACGAACCCCGCTTTACTTATTTATGTTTCTTCTTTCACACATACCTTTTTTCTTCTCCTTTTTTCGCACGAATTGTTTCCAAACTAAGTGTTCCTCTCTTTTTATAGATGAACAACGTGCATACCCGTCCAGGATAACGGCACAACGGAGACACAGGCGCAGACGTGCAGTAGGGGCCCGTTGCGAGGATTCTTTTCAGATTAAGACCCTGCGTAAACCTTTTTTACTGTCTCTTGTTGTTATTCTCCCTTGGTTTCCTCCTATAACCAAAGCGGAGCCTGACGTTTTGGCATCGGCCGCGTCAGAAGACCATGCTCGTACCTGGACACTAGGGGCTTAGGGCGTTATTCCGCCCATTATCATAAAGACCGAACACCTTAGGGAGTGATCGGCGTCTCGAGTTAGGCATTATATGCATCAGCTCCGAATCATGTCTTTGGTCAAATGTTGGGTTTGCCCGGCTCCTGTGTTTTGCTGCCTTACGTTCCGTATCATCGGCTAACGCGGCACCAGGAGAACTACTGCGATTGTGCCCCAGTTCGGCTGGGCGAGCACCTCAGTAGAGAAAGCTGAAAACTGACTGTCATGATATAGCGAGAGACTGGTCAACCACTCGATCGACTACCGGAATGTTTAGAATTCCCCGCTTTGACGAAGGACCGTTTCCCGGTCAGGCACACACGCGCCCTGAAATCGGAGAAGTGCGGTGCCCCCAGGGGCTATATCATAGCCCCACCCTCGAACTCCACTGGCTAAGTGAAAGTGATAAAGCATTATAGTCCGGATTGCCTCGTTCGCTACGCTACCACCTCCTTAACAGGACCAAGACATCGGATTAAGTATGAAAATGCGCTGTTTTTGCGAACACCCCCGCACCTTGTGCGTGGGGGCTGAAGCCGAAGACTGCAATCTTTCAGGTTATACAAAAGTATACGCAAACGGCCGCATAGGAGAAGTTTTACTACTTGGGATGCACAAGTATAAAAAGCAGTTATAGCTTAATCATCGTTTTACAAGCTAAAACGTTCATTTGAACGTGACATTTTTTGAGCACTGCGACTCTATTACACGAGCACCACGCATAACTTCCCCGAAATAGTGCTCGGCGGGGAGACGGCTTTCATCCGAACCCTGGGCAGCAACAGCGGTGGCATCCATCTCTGTCCAATGCGCCTTCACGCGGGCAAGAGCCATCCGCGCGCCTTCGATACAGGCCGACCGCTTCATCTCCTTGATATGCGGCACCGCCCCAAGGAATTGCTGCAGTAAGCCGAAGTAGCTCTCGCCTTGGGCCTCTCTGGCCAGACATGAGCCACGATGTCAGTCATGGCAAGTCCGGATAATCTATTTAGCTCGGCCCACTCGGCTAACCGGTCGGTCAACGGAAGTGAGCGTTCTGGACTATGGAATTGAGACCAAAATAGCTCCTCCGTCTTGTAATCCTTCTGGCTCCGGAAGTGCTCAACGGCATCAGCCGCACTTGCCGCTAAGTCCATATACGGATCCTCCGAACTCCACAGCCGATCAAATTGAGCATACTTTTGATCCACAAACCGGCGACGCAGCAGAAAAGGCTTGCCAGCCACGATATCTCCGGCCTGGCGCAGCTCCTCCTTCATGGCCCGCATTGCAGAGCGGGCATCCTTGGCCTCGGCGGTGGCCTTCCTCAGGTCTTCCCGCTCCGATAAGCGCTCCTTTTCAAGAGCTTCAATGCGGTCGGCAGAATCTTTTACTTTTACAGCCAATTCGGCCACCTCTTCCCTGCTTAGGCAGTGCGCAGCCCTTTCGGCTTTCAACTCCTCGGCCGCCCTCGAGGCAGCCGCGTCACTCCTTCGGGCTTGCTCCTTAGCTTGAGCAAGTTCGGCCTGAAGGCTCTCCACAGCAGCAGCACCGTCTGGGTAACAGCATTTAATTTATCAGAGGAGGGCTTTGACCCCCTTAATAAAGTGACTGTGGAGAACTCATTTACCTTGCGACTCGTCAAGTCGCCGGTTGACAAGTGCGATGTCCGCATCCGCCGCGTCAAGTTGCCGCATTAACTCGGCAAACCCACTAGTCCGGCTAGCCCTCGGACTATCCGCCACCTGCATAGGAACAACGACATTCATTACTTGCGATTTCGATCCTCGGCACGCTGTCGTTTTCGACAACCTACCGAGTCTCAGGGGCTACTATCTATACAGGGCACACTTTTATGTACAAAACTGTCAAAACAATAGAAGGTGCGTCATTTTCGCGTACCTCAAATCCCGCCAGCAAACTCATAGCGGCATTACGCAATCCGCTCTTGGTGGACGAAATCCTTCCAATCATCATGAGCATCAACGCACGGTGATCTTCTGAGATGGACGCCCTCTCAAGCAGATTCTTCAGTTCTCCCGGCCAGATACCAGTGGGCGCCGAACTCTCCGGCCCCTCCGGACTCGGGGATACCCTCCGTGATGATACTTCAGGCTCGTCTGCCTTATCTGACGGCGCAGCAGACGGAGGCGTTTCGCTCTCCATCATCTCCGGAAGAAGGTCCCCCGAAGACGAACTCATCTGAGAAGGCTGCAAATCCGAACTGCGGGATAAAAATTTCGGTTACCCACAGAAGCACAAATGGAGGTATTTTCTTACTGATGAAATCCCCTTTTCATACTCACGGCTCGCTGGAGGGCTGATTCTTTGGCGATGATTGTGCGTCCGGATTCTCCCCGGACGCCGGACCCCCCGGGGAAGATCTCTTCCCCCGTTTGGGGGCTTTGGCCTCCGGATCTTCGGAGGCGGTCCTCTTCTCCCCCTGGGAGGAGGGGTTTTTGATTCCCCCCTCTTCAGACGCCCCTTTGGGCAAAATAATAGCTCCTCTATTTTCCCCATCGCTCCCTTCTATGGGTGCAACCTCCAACATTCTGACCAGCACGGGCTCCAGTGCGGTCTCTGGGAGGGGGGCCGGACACCTTATCAGCCTCGATCGCGCCACCCACTCCTGTGAAGAGTAATGGGTCAGGAGGCGAACTCTAGAAAAGCAGATAAACAGAAACGTCCGGGCTCTGAGCTATTTACCTGAGTATCCGGGCGATTGCGGCTTAGGCCTGCGTCCTCGGCCAATTCCGGACACGCCACCTGCGGTCCGAAGAACAACTTGTACATCTCCACGGGTGTCGCACCCATGAAGTGTTGGAGAATCCGAGGTCCCTCCGGGTTGAACTCCCATAGACGGAGAGGACGGCGTTTGCAGGGCAGAAGATGCCTGATTAGCATAACCTGCATCACCACGACCAGATTGATCTCCCTCGCCTGGAGGTCTCGAATCCGGCCCTGCAACAAGGGCACGTCTTCGGACGGCCCCCAATTGAGCCCCTGGTTGACCCACGACTTCAGCTGGCGTGGAGGTCCCGGGCGGAATGAAGGCGGCGGCTTTTGCTTGCTGCCCTTCGGAGCGGTGATATAGAACCACTCCTGCTGCCACAGTCCGAGTTCCTCCTGGAAGGAACCCTCGGGCCATGGGGCATTGGCCTTTCTACTTATGGCTGCACCGCCACACTCCGCTTGACGCCCCCCGATCATCTTCGGCTCCACCTTAAAGGTTTTCAGCCACAGGCCGAAGTGGGGAGTGACGCGGAGGAAGGCTTCGCAAACGATGATGAATGCGGAGATTTGGAGGATGGACTCCGGAGCCAAATCGTGAAAATCCAGCCCGTAGTAGAACATGAGCCCTCTCACGAAGGGGTCCGTCGGGAAGCCTAAACCCCGACGGAGGTGGGATACGAAGACAACGTATTCGCCGGGCTCGGGGGCGGGCACGGCCTGCCCTTGGACAGGCAACCTGTGCGAAATCTCGTAGGCCAGGTACTTGGCCTCATGTAACTTCAATATGTCCTCCTCCGTGACGGAGGAGGGCATCCACCGGCCCTGGAGGTCGGAGCCGGACATAGTTGAGAATCCGAAGCGCTCGAATCTGAGGCCCTAGGTGTTAGAACTGGGAGCAAGGAGGAGATTCGATGCGAGATTGAAGAAAAAGAACGAGCCTTGGTCCTCTTATAATGGGGAAAAATACCAAGGGCCGTCCCCGTGACCGTTTGGAATTCGCCTTCGGTAGAGGAGGCGTGGAGACGGGCACGGTTGGGTTACCCACACACGTATTGATGAGAATCCCGGAATAAGGGGAACACGATCTCTGCTTCGACAAGACGTGCCAAGGAAACCGCTTCGCTAAACGTGCTGAGGTGGTATAGTAAAAAACGATTTAAACAAAGGCTTGGTAGCGGTGTGATGTCACGCCGCATAATACGTCAGCAGATTGGACTGGTGTACATTTTATTCTCTCTACGGTGGAATGTGGAATTTATTTTGCAAAGCCGGACACTATCCTGGTGTTCATGATCTTCTCTGGATTATTCAAGGAAGGAACCCGCCTTGCAATGCCGAACATTATGCGCGCCGGACTTATCGTCATTGAAGCCTGGTTCAGGGGCTACTGAGGGAGTCCTGGACTAGGGGGTGTCCGGACAGCCGGACTATCATCGTCCGCCGGACTCCAAGACTAAGAAGATACAAGATTGAAGACTCCGTCCCGTGTCCGGATGGGACTTTTCTTGGCGTGGAAGGCAAGCTTGGCAATACGGATATGTAGATCTCCTACCATTGTAACCGACTCTGTGTAACCCTAGCCCCCTCCGGTGTCTATATAAACCGGAGGGCTTTAGTCCGTAGGACAACATACATTACAACAATCATACCATAGGCTAGCTTTAGGGTTTAGCCTCCTTGATCTCGTGGTAGATCCATTCTTGTACTACCCATATCATCAATATTAATCAAGCAGGACGTAGGGTTTTACCTCCATCGAGAGGGCCCGAACCTGGGTAAAACATCGTGTCCCTCGTCTCCTGTTACCATCCGCCTAGACGCACAGTTCGGGACCCCCTACCCGAGATCCGCCGGTTTTGACACCGACAACGTCTCTAACCAAATTTCCTAAAATTTAACTTCTCAAAAGGCCTCTTCAAATCTCAACTTTTCAACTTTAAGAAGTCAAAAAATGCAAACCTAGTCGAACTCTTAGGTTTAACTTCTCAAACGAACGAGATCCACATGGAAGTCTCTCTTCCTCTTCTTTTTCCCTCTTTCTTCTCCCTTCTTCCTTCCTCCTTCCAAGTGGCCAAAGACGCCTTCTTGCCACTAGATGATGTCTCTGAGTTAGCTAGGACCTAGGATATATGCATCGCAAAAGTAATTTGATGGAGGCTCGGTGTGTGCAATGTAAGTGTGCGACGAAATAGTCGAGAAAGTAGGTGAAATTCGTTCTACACGGGGCCATTACTTGAGTGCTTCTTTGCCGAATGGGTTATTTCCCTCATTCTTCTACTATTCATGCTCTGGCATGGTTCGAAACACGAGGACTCACCAGAATTGGCGATGGAGGCCGATGGCCACTTTTCCGTGAATCTTTTCTTCATGTAAGTGAGCTTTCTTATGTAGGTGTTCCTTCGCATGAGTAGTAGCTTTGCTCGTGGCTGGGGACGATAGGGAGGAGCATCGTCTGGGTAGGGACAACAATGAGGACCACAATTGTGGCCCGAGAGATTTGTAAAAGATGAAAAAGTGAAGAAAAAAGGTTCACCAGATTCTTGTCTAAATTTGATGATCGGGTGTTGACGGGGCTGCGAGGTGTCGGTTGGCTTGCAAGGTGGTCACTTGTGGCAAGGAATGCAGCAACGCTTGTGCCAACATGAAGGTGAACGAGCAAGAGAGGTGGCCACGCGCAAGAGTGAAAATATTTTTAAGAGACTATGTTTCAGCCGCTCAAATTTGAGGCCTGCAGACGGTTCTTCTAAAGAAATTGAACAGCTAAACCTTTTGGGTGCTCATCTAGGTGATTCTTTTAGAACCTAAGCCCTTTTATAAGTTTGTCTAGAGACGCTCGGATTGTACTACAACACTGGGTCACCACCAAGGTGACAATGACCTCAACGCCCACCTGGGCCCCTCACTCACAATCCATCCTTGACCTATGGTTCCAATATCCTACCCTCACCTCCACGGAAACTCACAAGGGCTCACACGTCTTGGGACAAGTATGCATGCGACCGTCCATATTTGCTTCAAGATTGGTGCATTAGTTTATGCCATTAACCCTTAATCAATGCACTAGGGTCCGTCCATACCCAGTTTTGGCAGAGTTGAATGCGCCACCCATCCCACCTCCTATGCTTTTTGATTTTGTCTTAAAATCTGAACCTACTGTACCTTTTGAACTGAAAGCCCGTGCAACGAGTACTTTTGAATAAGATCAATTTTGAATACATTTATACAATATTTTAAAATTTGACAGGATATAAATACTAAAACTTGATAGATATTAAGTTTTACCAAGTTTTACAAACTTATTATTCGCACTACCAAGTTTTAGTAGTTGAAACTTGTTGAACTTTTTAAAACTTGTCAAACCGTTGGAGCCCCCACATTGTTCTAAGTTTAAATTCTGAAAGTTAATGATTCTATAGCTTCTTTATATTAGGTTTCAGCGGTTGAAACTTCTTGAAATTTTAAAACAATGTCAAAACGTATTCAAAATTGGTCTTATTTCAAAGTTCTTGTCACAAGGAACAAGAGTATGAAACAAAATATAAATTGGGCTTACGATTCAAAAGATATAGCATATTCAAATTAACAAGTGAGAAGGAAAAATATGGGAGGTTAGGTGGGTGGGGCATGCACTCTCTATCAAAAGTTCTACCAAAAACTGCATACATGAAAAGAAAAGAGGAACCTTACTTCACGCGGCTGCCTCCTAACCTAGTTGTCGCCGCCACAACTACCACCACAGCTTCAGTCCTCCTCCTCTTCTTCATCCGGCGACCTTGTCGATAAAAGAGGAGTGGGGACCAATCCATCTTGTTTTTTGTTACGTTTTTACTTCTCCGACAACATTGACGAGGTGGTGGCGTCGATGGCGTGTTGGAATAAGCTCTCTCTCCAGACTTTCCCTACCTGGACGACGTCCGATCTGGCACCTATGAAGAGCCTATGGGGGTTTGTGTCCCCAGATCTGTTGGTTCCCTTCGGGTCTTGGCAGTTCTTGTGTCTTTTAAGGAGAGCTTATGGTTGGCTATTGGTGCGGCGACTCAAAGATCTTCTTCTGTGTTGTTCTGTGGCTAGGGCGAGGTTATCCAACCCTCTGTGCTGATGTTGATAGATTCAAGCCTATTCTACATGGGGTGATCCTCCAGCAGATACTACTTTAGCGATTTTTAGATCTCGTCTCAAGGGGCGAGTGGCTATTGCGGTCTTGAAAGCCTGGTGTGATGAGGGCATTCGCAGGTGTCGCCTTTTTGTTTTGTTGGTTCTTAGCAATTTTCAATCTTAGGCGGGCGGTGTACAATCAGAGGAAGAAGAAGACTAGTATGATGTTTAATGTAACTTTATTGTGTACTAGTCGTTCTATGTTGGGAAAGCACGAGTGGCATTTTTTGACGAATCCTAATTCCCTTTGTGCAACAGTATTGAAGGGCGTCATTTCCCTGACATAGACTTCATGCATGCTACTACGCCCAAGTCAGCCTCAGCCACTTGGAAGGTGATCATGGCAGGGAGGGAAGCCCTACGCAGTGGCTTGATCTCCCATGTAGGATATGGCAGCACCATCGATGTCTGGACCGATAAATCGATTCCAGGTACAATATCCATGTCACCTCTCTCTAGGCCACCAAACACTAGCTTTGAGCGGGTGGCGGATCTCATTGATACAACTAACTGGTCTTGGAGACAAGAGGTGGTCAGGGATACTTTCATTGCTCTGGATGCCAAGGCCATTCTTAATATTCCCATTCGGCAGGGAGGAGGTGATGATTTCCTTGCTTGGGCATTCAAAAAATCTGGCAACTACACTGTGAAGACGACGTACCATGCTCTTGTGACTCAGAAAGAGCGTTTGGCTCTAGAGGAAGGGACGGCTACCGGGACCTCAAATGATGATAAATAGATGTGGAAAGCCTTGTGGAAATTGAATGTCATTGCAAAAGTGGGAGTTTTTTGGTGGAGAGTTCTTCGCGGGATTCTTCCATATGAAGCCACTCTCAATCACCGACATATTGCAGAGATTCGTCGATACAAAGTATGTCTAGCTATGGATGAGGATCTGAAACATGTGTTAATTCATTGCTCACATGCTAAGCGCTTCTGGGAGGAGGCATGTGGATGGTTTGGAATTCGGCTTCCTCGTCTACATCCGGATTCATGGGCTCAAGATATCATATGTGACCCACGATTTACTGATGATGATCACGCTAAGATCACTACTATTATGTGGTCTATTTGGCATTCCAGGAATCATATTAAGCACGGTGAAGAAGGGAGAGATCCCACGGCGATGATAAGAGCTACGAAGGAGGCCATTGCGCTCCTTCACTTGCCGTGCAAGGATGCGCTTGTATTGCCGGGCTTCGGGTGGCGGACGCGTGATGATGGTTTTGTAAAAATCACCACCAATGGAGCCCTCAATCTGGCAGATGGCAGGGGGAGGTGTTGCTCGCTCTTCCTTGGCCCTTCTAGGTGCCTGGTGCAAGCCATACTTGGGGACCTCGAATCCCTTGATCATGGAGGTACTTTCTTTGCGAGATGGAGTTCGTTTTGCTTCTCTTCGAGGATTCTCGCATGTGATAATGGAAGTTGATTGCATGGAGTTGGTGACACTCTAGAGCACTCGCCATAATTCTCGTTCAATTGTGGCTCCTTTACTACTAGAGATAGGAGAGTTTAATGTTTATTTTACCTCTTTTGTAATACAGCATGTAAGCAGGTCAGCAAACCTTCCGGCGCATTTGTGTGCAAAGCATGCTTGCACACTGAATGTGACCAACAGCTAGCTTGACGAAACTCCTAGCTTCTTGGTGTCCAGCCTATTGGCTGATTGTCCAATGAATGCGTTCATTTAATAAAGCTCTCTGATTTTCCCCGCAAAAAATCCATTGTACTGGCCTTTGTATTTCTCAATATTAATCAGATCTAAGATGATCTTTGGGTGTCTTTATTCATAAAAAAACTGCATGCAAGCAGTAATTAAGCACTAGTCACATAACCACTTCCCGAATTTTGTCGCAATCATATGGCTGCATCTTTGCCCCCCACCCCCTGCGTGCCATAAATCGTCTCTCCTTACCTTCATGGATCAAGTGAGTTCTCTTTGCCCATTGTCACATGCTTTGCTTACTTAATTTTGATTAATCTTCTTGTGATGGTAATTTTAGGATATGAGGTGGCTCGTATTTGTCTTGTTCCCTCAAACCCATGGCCAAAATTTTCAGCTTACATGGTCGTTGTTTTTCATAAAGGATGTGTTGCCTGACTTTAATAATAAAGCATATAGGAGTTTCTGGGGACATTTTATAAAGACTAACATGTGGGCCCCACCCGCTATAGCGGTCAAAATAACTGTTCACTGTAACGGAATTGTCTTTTGTGCCACGTGATCTGGTAAGTGCCCCGCATCTATCATAACCGCGATCAATTTTAAGCCAGTCGATAATTAGTGCTTTTTTGAAAAAACTAGACAAAATCGATAGGTATCATGAAGAAAAAACAAAGTGGTAGTTCTATAGAATCCTAATGCGAATTGTAGATAGTTGTTTTTTTGCTATTTACTCTACTCGAAAAAGGTCATCTAAACGACTTCTCGCACCACTGACAACCTTTTAGCTAGTTGTCTAGATCTAGGTGGAAGTCTGAAGGACTCAATCCCAATACATCAAGGTTAGTGATGAGATGATTAAGATGTGATTAGTCCTTTTGCCCACTCAAGACATTCCAACAGCTGCAGGAAAATCACCAATTTATAATAGGCCATTAGTTGGGTTTCAATACTAAAAATACCATCAATGCATGATTTATTCCTAATTATACACAACGCCCTGGCTAAGGAGGCAAAGGAAAGCTGAGTGATATGCCAATATGGTCTCGAGTCCCCTTGACCAGCCGAAGGAAGGAGCAATGTTGGGGGGGGGGGGTTATTGGGAAGGTTTCGTAGGATTCATGTACAAAGCTCTTAGGTGTAGCATTTTTGCGAAGGAAGTCAGAAAAGCCAGCAGGTGCCCACCTACACCCGGTTGCCTCTCACATGGCGCTCCGTAGAAACAGCGTGAGAGAATGCACCTAGGACGTGTTTGGTTGCTCATCGAGTTTTCATGTTTCCGCCCAGCCAGGCTTTGTGGAGTCTGTCTCGATTGAGCCAAAACATGAACCATGTTCTGCAACCTGTTTGCCTACACGAACTGAGGTCGATGTTCTGGTGAAACTTATGGGTCACACACAAGTTACCAATATCAACGAGCCACCAGGTTATGTTCTTGTCTACCAACTGGAAACTGCCTTGGGCAGTGTTGCAGTGAATGGACCAGTGGGAGGCAATGATGGAGGGAAGCAAAAAAGTTAGACCAAGTCATTACGGGATTTAGGTCTCAACATGGGCGACGGTTTAGCAATAGGCTTGCTTTATATAGTGCTTTAATCCTTTGATGACCGGGGGGTAGTTTGATTGGGAAGGTATCGTAGCATTCCCGTGGCAAGACCGTAGGTGCAACAATTTTCTCGAAGGAAGTAAGAGAAACTAGCACGTGCCAACCTACACCTGGTTGCCTCTCGCATGGCGCTGCACTTAAAATGCGTGAGGATTCACTTAGGGCGTGTTTGGTTGCGCCTCGAGTTTGCACTGCCCAGCCTGGGTCGGTGGAGTATGTCTCGATTGGACCAAAATTTGAACCATGTTCTACAATCTATTTGGCTACACCAACTTCAGTTGCTAATTATGTTATGCAAAATGGTGAAACTTATGAGTCGCACGCAAGTTACATATCTCAGTGAGCCACTAGGTTATGCTATTGTCTACCAATTGGAAGCAGCTTCAGTCGATGTTGCAGGGAATGGACAGAGGGGCAACGATGGAGGGATGCAAAAAAAAAAAGTTAGAGCAAGTCATTGGAAGATTTTTTGTCTCAACAATAGGCTTGTTAAAACTGAGCTCTCAGTTTGTCATTGATATACTGCTTTTATCCTTTGATTCCTTTTTTTTGCGGGTGTCCTTTGATTACTTTGTGGCACTTGTCAATCCAAGACATTGTAATAATTGGTTATCTGCATTTTTTGATGCGGTGAGCGGATGACTTATTCTTTACCTGTCCAAAAAATGTGTTTCTTTTTCACTCAAACAAATAAGACAAATAAAATTACATAATTAGCTGGATCCGCAAGATGGCACGGTATAGGAAACCAGCATAAAACCAGTCTTTTAGTTGTCTACGGTGGAAATAATTTTGTGTTGTTCAAGTGTCCCTACGATTGCACCGTGGACTATTTCTTCTTCTGTATATAGCCAGATTCGGCTGGCACAACTGGCACTAAATGATGTAATAACAAGTGGATTCGGTTACCAATTTGTTGACCACTCAACATCAGGTTCTTGTCCAAGTCATTAATACGGGGTTAGATGTATAAGCAGATAGAAGAACTAATTTCATAGTGTCCCGGCAAATAAAGAACTATTTTCAGAGTGAGACACCAAGTCGTACCCTAGAGAAGAAACATGGTTGAATGCTTCGTGGACATGTAATACGTCCGTATTGTTGCGCACGTCGGTGTAGCTGTTCACGAGCCGCCTCATGCATTATTCAAAAATTTCCAGCCGTTCAAGGATTTCCAGTGCCGCATGTGCATTTGACATTGTGCGTAAACCGTATTTTCTTCTACATGTAACCCTGCACCTCCCACTTCTGACTGTTTTTTTTTTTTGAGAAAAACTTGTGACTGCTAATCTTTTGCCAGACGAGCTAACGACGTTCTTTGCTTAACAAACAAACCGCGGATAATAAAAACCAGCAGCCACGACAATTTTGAAAAATGCAATTTTTCGTGCTTGTTTCTCTGTCGGTTTTTGATTTTTAATTCTCTTTCCTATTTCATTTTTTCTAAGTCACAAATTTCAAAAATTGTTAGCATTTTAAGAAAATATTAAAAATATAAAATTAGTTTAGATTTTAAAAAATGTTTGTTTTTTATCAGACTGCCTGCAAATGTCAAAATTTGTCTGCATTTCCAAAAACAATGTTCGGAAAATTCAAAAATTGTTCAGATTTTCGAAAAAAAGTGTTAACATTTTTCAAAATGTTTGGAATTTCAAATTTTGTTCATGTCTTAAATAATGTTTTAAATTTTCAAAACAGTTGCCATTGTTCAAAAAATGTGCTTTCAAAAATAGTTTGTCGGTTCAAAAATTATTCGATTATGAGTTTGTGGAATATTTGTTGACATTCTGAATAGTTCTTGAAAATATGATTTTTTTACAAACCCAACCAAGTTTTGAAAAATTCGAATATTTTTGTAATTTATGAACCAAATTTTAAAAACCTTATAACTCCCGCTGCTGACTGCTCGTTGCTAGCCACATGAACTAATAAGCTTCAGTGTCTAACTAGGAAACGCGGATTACAAGAACTATCCCTCAGCAACTGGTTTACTATAGCAACCGGTCATTTTCTCATTATTTCCTTTTTCCCTTTAGTTTGTTTTTGTTTCTTTTTTGTTTTTTATGTTTCTTTTTCTTTTAAAAAATGCTCGTGCTTTTAAAAGTTGTTCAAAATTTCAAAAAATGTTCACCTTTTCAAATTTTGTTCAAAAGTACAAATATTCATATTTAAAAAAATTATACTAAAATTTCGAAAAAAACATGTCTTCAAAGATTGCTTAGAATGTCAAAACCATGTCCATTTTTCTCGACATCCTTGAAATGGCTTCAAAAACAATTTGTGGCCTTGTATGACCAATTCAAGGCACCATGCAAAGTTTCTTGGATTTTCGACAAGTTTTGCATTTCCTGCAGTTTTCCTGATGAAAAAGACCGATAAATAGTCGAATGTGTCGTAACGTGCAAACGGTGTCAGAATTCGTCAAACCTACCATGGTTGCATACCATGGGCATGCCCATCTACTTGCAGAAGTTGGGGTCATCCGAAGAATGTCCAAAATTAAACCTTGTTGAACGGAGGGTGTTCGGGTAGGCGAGAAGACTACGTCTAAGAGCACGTTGTTTCTAGACATTCTTTAAATGACCCCAACTTTTCCATGGCCTTGTATGACAAATTCAAGGCACCATGCCAAATTGTTTAGGTTTTTGACAAGTATCGCATTTCTTGAGTTTCCTCGGTGAAAAACGCTGATAAATGGCCAAACATGCCAAGTTTTGCATTTTCTGGAGTTCTCTCAGTGAAAAAGGTCGATAAATGGCCAGACATGTCGCAACATGCATATGGTGTCGGAACTTGTTCAACCAGACAAAAATGCCTAACATGGGCATGCCCAGCTGCTCGTAGAGTTGGGTTATTCATGAGATTGACTAAAAACCATATTGAACGGAAAGTGTTTGGGTAGGCTAGAAGGCTCCGTTTCGGCGCACATTATTTCTCTACATCCCTTATATGACTCTAATTTTTTGCATGGCCTTCTCTGACCAATTTAAGGCAACATGTTAAGTTGTTTTAGTTTTGACAGTTTTGCATTTTCTAAAAATTTCTCGATTAAAATAGGTCGATAAATGGTCGAAGGTGTCACAACTTGCATATGGTCTCAGAAGTCATCTGACCCGACATAGATGCCTAACATGGCATGCCCACCTGCTTACAAAAGTTGGGGTTAGTCATAAGATTATTTTAAAAATGCCATGTTCAATGGAGAGTGTTCGGGTAGGTTAGCATGATTTGTTTGGGAGCACCTCATCTCTTGACATCCCTTAAATGACCCCAATTTTTTTTATGACCTTTGTATGACCAATGCAATGCACCATTCCAAATTGTTTAGGTTTTTGACATGTTTTATGTCTTCTGGAGTTTTCTTCGTTACAAAGGACCGATAAATAGTCGGATGTGTCGCAACTTGCATAGAATTGCAAAGTTGTTCATACCAGGCGTTGATGCCTGCCATGAGCATGCACACCTGCTTGCAAAAATTGGATTCATTTGAGGGATGTCAAAAAATAGACATGTTCAAAAGAGGGTGTTCGAGTAGGCCGGAAGGGTTCGTTTGAAAGCGTGTTGTTTTTCAATGTCCGTCAAATGGCCTCAAAAAATTTGTCCACCATATTCTATGACCAATTCACGGCATCATGCCAAGTTATTTGGATTTTGATTTTTTTTGCATTTTTCAAAGTTTTCTCAGTGAAAAAGGGCCGGTAAATGGCCAAACGTGTCACAGCGTGCAAACGGTGTCGAAAGTTATTCAAACCTGGCATGGATGCCTCATATGACCGTGCCAGGCTACTTCAAGAAGTTGGCGTCATTTATCCATAGTCAAAAAAGGCACCAGTTTAGAGGAGTGTGCCACACTACACCAGAAGGGTGCATTAGTGAGCATGTGGTTTTTCCTATTTTGAATGCTTCTATTGTTTGCAATCAACATGAACATTTTCTTGTGTTCTAACCATTTTTTAAAATTTATCAAAAAATGGAATTTTAAATTGTGTATGAAAATTTTATAAACTTGAACACTTTTTCAAAAAAAACAAATTCCATGAAAAAATTGTATAGAAGTTGCAAACCGCATAATTTTATGTAATCTACTAAACAAACTGAAACACTAACATTTCTTAAATTTGTGAACTAAAGTTTGAAAACAGGAACATTTTTGAAATTCTGGAGCATTTTTGTAATAGTAAAGAATATTTAGAAACAACAACATTTTTTGGTATTCCAAAAATATGTCGAATTTTGAACAGGTTTTTAAAAGAATAATACTGTTTAAAAAGGATAAAATGAATTAACAAAAAATGAAAAATGAAAAATAGAAAAGAAAAAACACTTAGGCCTTGGCCCAACTCAAGGTGGGCATAAAACTGACGAACCGATATCGAAACCAAAAATACTAATTTTTTAGTCCTGAATATTAGCATAGGAAAATGCAGTTTATACCTCTACTAACCGAATGTAAATCGGTCAGTTTACTTTTTAGTATGGTTAACTGGAAAAAAAACGAGTGTATGTCTGGCCACACACACGAAGAAGCTTCCTCGAAACAGGCTTTCACCCCACTTTATAAATAAAGCAACCACCGAATAAAGTACATGGTCGAACGATACAAGACAATGAGGTAGCCCTCATACAATGCCGATCCCAAGATAACCGGATCACGCAGAACGCACGCGACTACGCTACCAAAAGGAAGCATTGGAAAAATTGAGTACAACACCACACAACGCCCTAAAGACCTAAGCTCCATGACAACGCCCCTAGGAGGGAAAACGGCGCAAAAGCATCGCCGCTGCCGAGTCCAAAGGGACAAGGGTCTTCACCCGGAGCCCCGACACGAAGAGGAGCACCACGATGATGTCTTCAGGAAGAAAGCGACTCTCGCGGGCATCACCGTCATCGGCAACAAAGCGCCGAGATTTCGCTCGGCAGCTCCTCCGTGCCACCACGAGGACTTCACGACAAGCGTGATGAGTGCAACTTCCCATGTCTGGATCGGAGCGACGCCACTGCCAAAGACAGGGGGCACCTGAGCCACCCGCCGCTACTCTCCTGCCTTCCACATGACCATGAGGGAAATCCACCATCACCGACATAGTGCCCGCCGGTGAGCCAGCCATGTGGACCACCATCCGAAGTGGCTGTCCCCAGCCAGTCCCGGTGGACCGGGAGGGTGATACGTCTCCAATTGTATCTATTATTCTTTTTATTGTTTCATGCTATTATAGTATCAAACTTGAATGCTTATATGAAATTGTATATCTTTTTTCGGGACTAACCTATTAACCTAGTGCCCAGTGACAGTTGTTATTTTTTTGCTTCTTTTTGGCTTTTCAGGAAATTGGAACCAAACAAAGTCCAAATGCTACGAAACTTTTTGATAATTTTTTCTGGACCAAGAGAGACCCTCGAAGGTTCTGAAGAAGACCAGACGAGTCATGAGGGAGCGACAAGCTCTAGGGGCGCGACCAGGGGGGTCAGGCATGCCCCCTGAGATTGTGGGCCCCTCTTGGCACATTTTGACCCAACTTCGCCTCTATAAATTCTCAAATATTCTCAATACACCAGAGAACCATCCGAAACACTTTTTCCGCCGTCGCAAGTCTCTGTTCTTCCGTGATCCCATCTGGAGGCCTTTTCTGGTACTCTGCCGGAGGGGGAATCGATCACAGAGGGTTTCTACATCATTCTTGCTCCCTACCGCATGAGTAGTTCACCATAGACCTACGGGTCCATAACTAGTAGCTAGATGGCTTCTTCTCTCTCTTTGATCTTCAATACCATGTTCTCCTCGGTCTTCTTGGAGTTCTATCCGATGTAATTCTTTTTGCGGTGTGTTTGTTGGGATACGATGAATTGTGGGTTTATGATCTGAATATTTATGAATATTAACTGAGTCTTCTCTGAACTCTTTTATGCATGATTGTTATAGCTTTATATTTCACTCTGGTCTATCCATTTGCTTTGGCCAACTAGATTGATTTATGTTGCAATGGAGAGGTGCTTTGTGATGGGTTCAATCTTGCAGTGCTCCATCCCAGTGACAACAAGGGAAATGACACATATTTGTATTGTTGTCATTAAGGATAAAAAGATGGGTTTATTCATATTGCTTGGATTTGCTTTGTCTACATCATGTCATCTTGCTTAAGCCGTTATTTTGTTTTATATTTAATACCCTGGATGCATGCTGGATAACGGTCGATGGGTGTAGTAATAGTAGTATATGCAGGCAGGAGTCGGTCTATTTGTCTCGGATGTGATGCATATATACATGATCATTGCCTTGAATATCGTCATAACTATGCACTTTTTTTATCAATTGCCCAACAATAGTTCGTTTACCCACTGTATGCTTTGTGTTCGAGAGAGAAACCTCTAGTGAAAACTATGACCCCTGGGTCTATTTTTATCATATATAAAATCCAAAAATAACTTACTGCACTTTTTATATTTTATTTTGTATTTTATTTTATATATCTAGCACTATGAGATTTGATCCTTGCTAATTACCGTCAAGGGGATTGACAACCCCTTTGATCGTGTTGGGTGCAAGTATTTGTTTTTGTGTGTGCATGTGCCGCTAATGAGGTTCTGTGTAATTCTCCTACTGGATTGATAACCTTGGTTCTTAACCGAGGGAAATACTTATATCTATTGTAGTGCTTTATCCTCTCCTTTTCGAAAAAATTCCAACGCATCTCACAAGTAGCAGGAAGAATTTCTGGCGGCAGTGCCGGGGAGACATCACCAAAACTATAGCCTCAGTTGATAAACTAAAGCTTAATCAAGCCAAGAAAATTGATTTCATGGATGAACTAAATCGGTTTTAAAGGGGGTAATAGCCAAGCTCTGAACAGTTCAATATTAATCCAAAATTTCCATTAAACAAATGTGAAAAGCAATTTACATATATGGACTAAATCTTTTTACTACATGAGGGGATAAACAATGCAAACCTTGTCTCATGGTCCTGAATATTCCCTAATTAATTTCTTGTAGTTTCTGCATATCAAATCTTGTAGTTCCAAAGGTATGGAATAGTTTAATATTGAAACAAAAGCCATGGATTAAGTAATGACTGTGAGAGATAAAAGTGACGTAACCATTTGTCCTTGCCTCATTACCTATCATCCTGGCTATGCGGCCAGCCGATCGGTCGTGCATTCGCGCAAGGTGTGGATCACCTCGCCCTCACCCTCTCTAGGAATTCAGAACTTTGATTTGAAGATGCAAGTAATGTATCAAGAACTGCACTAGACGCCCCCTCCCCAAGCGTTGATCGACAGCTAGCAGCCAATAAATAGAGCGACGACCTTATTGCGAGACATAGCTTTGGCTCGCCTCTTGCGCAGTGTTACTAGGCCAATCAAATCTTGTGCCTGCAACACGAGTTTTTTATGTGCCTTTCTTATCGGGATTTTCACTATTCTAGCGATTTTCTATAGTTTTCTTTGTTTCCTCTTTTATTTGTTTGGTTTTCTTTGTTTCGTTCTTCGTTTTCACCAGTTTTATTTCGGGGCTTTGTTCAACAAATCTCTATATTTTTATATACATCAGGAACATTTCATATACACTGTTAACATTTTGAAATACATGATTAAGATTTTGTCAAATATATGTTTAGATGTCTACTTTTCTCATACACATTACACTTTTTCGTATACCTCAAAATATATTTTTATACATGTTTAACATTTTTCACATACATATTTAAGATTTTAGTAAATACATGTTTTGAGCATTTATTTTGAACACGTGTTATACATTTTTAAATAGATGTTGAATTTGTTTGTGAATGATACGAAACAATTTCTTGATCTATGTGAATATTTTTGAATTGTATAAACATTTTTTAAAATTCCACAAACATATTTCTTTGAAAAATGTCAACATACTTAAATCTAAGGTACATTTTTAATGGTATGAAATATAATTTTGAATTACACAAACATTTTTTTACATTCCATAGAAATGTCATTTACATTTTCTTGAAAACTGTGCACATTTTTTAAATGTCGGGAACAGTTTTTTGAATGATATCATAATTTTAGAAATTAGACGATATTTTTTACATCGCTTCATTTTTTAACTTTTAGGTGATCATTTAAGAATTTAAAATACATTAAGTTTCTCTAAATATATGTATTTATAATATTTCTGCAATATAAACAAAAAAATAATGAAGAAAAGAAATTAAAAGTGGTGTACATGTTATGAGCCGCACCATTCATAGAATCCTTGAGGAGAGACATGCTTGTGTCTAGCTGCTGGCGAGGCTAGGCATGGTCGTGCCTCGCTGCGGGAGAAACATGACCTTTTCTTTTTGAAGGGTAAACCAAGTTCTTATTCATCAAAAACCATAGTCTGTGGGATACAGTTCAAGTTATGAGGGTGGCCAAGCCGGACATGACACCCCTGACCTAGAGAGGAGAGAGAACTTGGCTAAAATATGAGCATCCGAATTGGAAGCACGATCTTTGAAAGTAAAATTACATTGAAATAAAACTGCTAGAAGTCTAATCTCACTAATGATAGCTTCGTAGTTGCCTCAGCTGCCCTTGTTGATATCATTAATCACTTTCTTTGCGTCGCCAAAATGTTGGATGTGGAGATCTTCGGCTAGTGCAATTGCCTCTCGGCACGCACGCGCCTCTAGTGTTGGTGGATCATCAACTCCCGCTATTATGAGTACAGAAATGCCCAAGTATGCATCGGTATTGTCCCTACAAACTGCTGCACCTGATCCTCCCCTTCCCCTTTTGCCGCTGGCATTGATGTGTATTTTTGCAAAACCCGGTGGTGGAGCCCTTGGATACCTGTGCTGGTTCATGGTCATTGACTCATGCCTTTGTCTTTGATGGTTTTCGTTGATCGCATCTAGCTTGTCAATGAATCTACTTATGAAGGAATCTATTGTTTGCGGGCTTTGAAATATACCTTCATGGATAGCCTTGCGTCTCGCCGCCGAAATCGCTCATAGAGTGACCAAAAGCTTCACAAACACATCATGTGATAATAACTCCATTAGTGTAAAAAGTTACCGATTGGCATTTGGCTCGGTTGCGGTAATAAGAATTTAGGCCAGGTCATTGTCAACAAGTGCCCAGGTGCACCTTGACATAGTGCACTCCAATAATGAATGCCTCCAAGAGTTCGGAGACCCGCACATTCCGCATGAACTTGAGTCTGACATGTGTCTGTGGGCCTGTCGGTGTCAAAACCGGCGGATCTCGGGTAGGGGGTCTCGAACTGTGCGTCTAGGCGGATGGTAACAGGAGACAAGGGACACGATGTTTTTACCCAGGTTCGGGCCCTCTCGATGGAGGTAAAACCCTACTCCTGCTTGATTGATATTGATGATATGGGTAGTACAAGAGTGGATCTACCACGAGATCAAGGAGGCTAAACCCTAGAAGCTAGCCTATGGTATGATTTTTGTAATCATTGTGTGTCCTACGGACTAAAACCCTCCGGTTTATATAGACATCGGAGAGGGCTAGGGTTACACAGAGTCGGTTACAATGGTAGGAGATCTACGTATCCGTATCGCCAAGCTTGCCTTCCACGCCAAGGAAAGTCCCATCCGGACACGGGACGAAGTCTTCAATCTTGTATCTTTGTAGTCTTGGAGTCCGGCTGTCGATGATAGTCCGGCTGTCCGGACACCCCCTAGTCCAGGACTCCCTCAGTAGCCCCCGAACCAGGCTTCAATGACGACGAGTCCAGTGCATATATTGTCTTCGGCATTGCAAGGCGGGTTCTCCTTCAAATTCCATGTACCTGCCGAACAGTGTCCGGCTCCCTTACCAATGTTGCGCTTCTTCGCTTCTGTCGGTGTCAAAACCGGCGGATCTCGGGTAGGGGGTCCCGAACTGTGCGTCTAGGCGGATGGTAACAGGAGACAAGGGACACGATGTTTTTACCCAGGTTCGGGCCCTCTCGATGGAGGTAAAACCCTACTCCTGCTTGATTGATATTGATGATATGGGTAGTACAAGAGTGGATCTACCACGAGATCAAGGAGGCTAAACCCTAGAAGTTAGCCTATGGTATGATTGTTGTAATGGTTGTGTTGTCCTACGGACTAAAACCCTCCGGTTTATATAGACACCGGAGAGGGCTAGGGTTACACAGAGTCGGTTACAATGGTAGGAGATCTACATATCCGTATCGCCAAGCTTGCCTTCCACGCCAAGGAAAGTCCCATCCGGGCACGGGACGAAGTCTTCAATCTTGTATCTTCATAGTCTTGGAGTCCGGCTGACGATGATAGTCCGGCTGTCTGGACACCCCCTAGTCCAGGACTCCCTCAGTAGCCCCTGAACCAGGCTTCAATGACGATGAGTCCGGCGCGCATATTGTTCGGCATTGCAAGGCGGGTTCCTCCTCCGAATAATTCATAAAAGATTGTGAACACCAGGATAGTGTCCGACTCTGCAAAATAAATTCCACATTCCACCGTAGAGAGAATAATATGTACACAGGTTCAATCTGCTGACGTATTTTGTGGCATGATGTCACGCCACTACCAAGCTTTTACTTGAATCGTTTTTTATTATACCACCTCAGCGCGTTTAGCGAAGTGGTTTCCTTGGCACGTCTTGTCGAAGCAGAGATCGTGTTCCCCTTATTCCGGGATTCCCATCAATACGGACGTGGGTAACCCAACCGCGCCCTTGATGGTGGCGCTTGGGAGATAAGCGAGTTTTACCAGGCCGGTGGGGACGCATAGTCTTTGTCCGCCTATATATAAGGGGATAAGGATCCACCTTTTCACCTACGCCTTCTTCCTCCTTTGCTTATCCATCTCCGCGCACTCGAGCTCCAGCGCCCAAGTCCGCACATCTTGTCTCAACCTCCTCCAGTTATGTCCGGAGCGGGAGGCAAGTGGTTGGCCTCCTTCGTCAAGGAGGAGCACATCGCAAAGCTGCGCGGCGCTGGATACCTTTCCAGCGACATCGCGCACCGGCTGCCCGACGAGGGGCAGCTCATCCCCACCCCCAGGCCCCATGAGAGGGTCGTATTCCTTCCCCACTTCCTTCGCGGACTGGGCTTCCCACTTCATCCCTTCGTCCGGGGGCTCATGTTCTACTACGGCCTGGACTTCCATGATCTGGCGCCAAACTTCATCCTCAACATCTCGGCATTTATCGTCGTGTGCGAGGCCTTTCTCTGCATCCGGCCCCACTTCGACTTGTGGCTCAAGACCTTCAACGTCAAGCCGAAGGTAGTGAAGGGCGTCCAAGCGGAGTGCGGAGGCGCCATGGTGGGCAAGATGCCCAACATCCTCTGGCTCGAGAGCGCCTTTGTGGAAACCATCAAAGGGTGGCAATCGGGGTGGTTCTATATCACCGAGCCGCGGGACCCTAAATGGGCAGCGGCCCCCGAGTTCAGATCTGGTGCCCCTATGCAGCTCACCTCCTGGAAAAAGAAGGGCTTACTATGGGGCAGTTCGGAGGAGCTGACTGGACACCAGTCCTGTCTCCAGACCCTGGTGAACAAGAAGCTCAAGCTTGTTAACGTGATCCAGGTCATGCTCGTCCGCCGGATTCTCCCCTGCCAACAACGGGTCTTCAACCTGTGGGAGTTCAATCCGGCACAGCACCAGGCCTTGAGCGGGCTCTTCGACACGACGTACGAAGCTGCCTGGAGGGTGCTGTTCAAGGGCGAAGAAGCCCCCGCGTCCGCGACTGAAGATCGCGGATTCAGCACCAAGCGCCCGGCCGGCGAGGTAAGCTTTGTTATCCTCTATGGGACAATTATTTTCTTTCATAGTTTAATTCTATGTGGGATCTAAAACTCCCAATGCCTTTGACAGGACTGGCAGAGGATGTCCGGACAGGTAGACTGTCCGGCTCCCCTTCCCGAAGACCCAGCGGACGCCCGTTTAACGGGGCTGCTAGTCCCGGCACTCTATGTGGTGCCGGAGAAGAAGGCCAAGAAGAAAGCTATGGGAACTCGAAGAAGTTCCCGGCGCCAGGTGATATCGGACTCATCATCCGATGGCTCCGAGGCGGACTCCTCCCCCGAAGACGAGGAGGAGAAAGAGGATTCTCTCCCGGAGGAGGGAGAGAGGAAGAGGAAGGCTTCCCCAACGGGGGAGGCCGAAGGGTCCAAGAGGGGAAGGACCCTTCCTCCGGGCAGCTCCGCCAACGCCAACGTTGGCAACGAAGAGTGGCCCTCAAGGGCCAGGCCTCCGGCAAGATCGTAAGTATCCGGATTCCTGAATGGTGTATAATATCTCCTTTGTGTCACATAGTGTCCTTCTAATGCCGCACACTACCTGTAGTCCAGCCGATGATGATCTTCCCGCTTCGTTGAGCGGGTCCTTGGCTCCGTCGGACGTGGATTCCATTCCGACCGCCTCCACCCCTCGTGCTGACGATGCCGAGGTGGGATCCCAGGAGGGGACCCATCAGGAGGAGGCTCCGGAGGTGCCGCAAGGCAGCCTCCCGGACTTTGCGCCGGACTCCATACCGGAACCCGCAGTGGTTCCGGAGTCCGGCAGGCGGCCCCTTCGTAAGAACGGCAAGACCGTGACGCCGGCAGCCTCCGTCCAACCGGAGGCGCCGGACAATCTGTTGGAGGCGCTTAACGGCGCTTCCATCGAGGAAGAACACCGCACTATCATGAGTGCGGTGATTCAGAAGGTTCAGCTCGCCAAGAGCGGGCTGACCGAAGCCTGCAGTAGCCTTCTAACAGGCTTTGAGGTAAGAAGTTTAAAATATGTAATGTAACACCGCATAGACAGTAGCCCCTGATGCTCGGTTCGGTGTTCAGAAAGAAAAACCGGACTGAGGATCTAAAAAAGATATACGCAGGAGTACTAAAAATTATGTCAATATGGGTTTGCAGGCTGCGATGCTGACCTCTGCCGCACTGACGGCGGAGGTCGGTGCTTTGAAGCAGGACCTCGAGCGGTCCGAGCAAGAGCTCGGCCTTGCCAAGAAGCAGCTCGAGGATAAAGAAGGTGAGTAACACCACTTTAAAGATTGTACCTTACAGAAAAGGATTTTGGTTGCAATAGAAATAACAAGGATAACCTGGGTACTGCAGGGGCCACGAACGAGGTGGCGACCCTAAAGGAGGCCGTGTCCGCGGCCGAACGCAATGCGGCCGCGGAACAAGCGGAGCGAGAGAAGCAGGAGGCGCGGGTGGCGGAGGTGCGGCAAGAGCTCCAGGCTCTCATGGAAAAGCATGAGAGTTTGGAGCAAGACTCGAAGACTCGAGAGTCCGAGCTTGCCTCGGCTCTTGAAAGTGCCAAAGCCGCTAAGGCCGAGGCCCGTAAGGCCCTCCAGGAGGTTGAGGATGTGAAGAAAATAGCGGCGGGTAAGGCATTTTTCATGCAAAGCAAGCATGTTAATGTAAATTACCTGTTACTTACCCGAATTCGGAGCTCTCCAGGGGCGTTTGTAGATCTGCCTCGCAGTGTATCTGATGCCGTCGCATTCTACTGCGGTGAGGAGGGGAGATCAACGGAGAAGGTCTTCTGGTCTCAGTACTCTGAGGCCGGACATCCGGTGCCCCCTAGCGACCAGCTGAAGCAGCTGGTCGAGCTCCACAAGGTGGCCGAGCAGGCCATGAAGGGCCTCATAGTCCGGCTGTGGACTGGAGAGGCCATGCCTGGGAGCTACTTCGGCCTCGTGCGGCGGCTGGTGGATGCGTGCCCCTGGGTGGAAGTCATCAAGTGCTCCACCTGGATTGAAGGTGCCCGTCGGGCCCTTGCCCGCGCAAAGGTGCATTGGGGCAGGCTGGATGCGGAGAGGCTTATCACTGACGCGCCGCCAGCGGGCAAGGAGTACCGTACACCCGAGATGTACTATAAGACTGTCCTGAAGGGTGCCCGCAAGATTGCGGATGAGTGCCCCAGAGATGTAATTATTGAGTAAACTCGCAATGTGTTATCCTGTGCGCTGAAAACTTTGTTCATATGCGCTAAGCAACGCTTATTTATTTAAAATATTACCTTCTGTGCAACCGTTTATAAAATCTGAGAGATGGCAAGTCGTCGGCTTCAGCCCCCATGCCACGAGTGCTGGGGTGTTCGGGATAAACTTGAGCACTCTTGTTCCCATTTTTGGGTCCATCTAGGGAGGCGCTCAACACAACGAACAAGGCAACCGGACTTACAATGCTTGAACACTCTCACTTAGCCATAGAATTCTATAATTTTAAATTTCGGCGAAGCCCCTAGTATTCAGAAGACCGAGTTCGGGGCACTATCCACGCCTGGGCCGGACACAGCCGGTTCCTCGCTCGAAGCGGCATAAGTCTTTAAGGACTCGAAAAGACCTCTCGAACAGCGACCAGTCTCTCGCCTTATCATGACATTCAGTTTTAGCTTTCTCCACTGAGGCGCTCGCCCAGCTCAACCGGGGCGCAATCGCAGTGGTTCTCCCAGTGCTACCTTAGCCGACAGAACGGAATGTAAGGTACCAAAACATGGGAGCCGGGCAAACCCAACTATTGACCCAAGACATGATTCGGAGCCGATGCATATAATGCTATAAGTTCGGGGTGCCGCACTTGTGAAAGTGTCCGGACTTATCACACCATAATGCGGGGAACATAAGCCCCTGGTGTATTCGACCGTACCAAAATGTACGGGTGCGAGATGTCATGAACGAACATATATAAGAAAAGAAATGCAATTGTAAGCAAAAAGTGCTGCATTGTTTATTTAAGGGATTCTGCTATGAGTGCAGAACGATACAAATAGTGCGGTAAGCAAGGGATTTAACATGTCCCCCTCCAGGGGTGGTGCTGCGGACTGGTGTATTTAGCAAATTTAATGCTCATAATTGAGACCACCTGAGTGTTCGTCGTAGCCTTTGTCCCTCCCTGGCTATTGCATCGTGAGTTCGGCAGATCTACTGCCTGACAGGGCCTCTGGTGAACGGAGTCCTGTGGAAAAAATAAAATAATAATAATAAAAAGGAGTGACACACTTGGGAGCCCCTGGTGTGGTTAAGCCGCACTCTGGGTCTGTCGTGGTCGTGCCCCTCCCCCTATGCCCATGGTACCTCCAGAGCGTAGTGATGTACGTGAAGGGCTGGTCTTGCAATCATGCGAGGGCTGGGGTTGGGACCGCATTGCTACGCGTGCTCGGAACGTGCCAGGTGGTCTCGTTGACCGTGATGACTCCACGAGGGCCTGGCATCTTGAGCTTAAGGTATGCATAATGCGGCACCATGTTGAACTTTGCAAACGCGGTTCGTCCGAGCAGGGCGTGATAGCCACTGCGGAACGGGACTATGTCGAAGATTAATTCCTCGCTTCGAAAATTATCCGGGGATCCGAAGACCACTTCCAGTGTGACTGAGCCTGTACAATTGGCCTCAACACCTGGTATGACGCCTTTAAAGGTCGTCTTTGTAGGTTTAATTCTTGAGGGGTCTATGCCCATCTAGCGCACTGTATCCTGATAAAGCAGGTTCAGGCTGCTGCCGCCATCCATCAGGACTCTAGTGAGGTGAAATCCATCGACGATTGGGTCTAAGACCAATGCAGCGAACCCACCATGACGGATACTGGTAGGGTGGTCCCTTCGATCGAAAGTGATCGGGCAAGAGGACCATGGATTAAACTTCGGGGCGACTAGCTCCATCGCGTATACGTCCCTAAGTGCACGTTTCCGCTCCCTCTTGGGTATATGTGTTGCATATATCATGTTTACCGTTCGCACTTGTGGGGGGAAACCCTTCTGTCCTCTACTGTTCGGCGGCCGAGTCTCTTCCTCGTCGTCGCTGTGCAGCCCCTTGTCATTGTTTTCGGCAATTAACTTGCCTGCCTGCTTGAATACCCAACAATCTCTGTTGGTGTGATTAGCTGGCTTTTCGGGGCTGCCATGTATCTGGCAAGAGCGGTCGAGTATTCGGTCCAAATTGGACGGACCCAGAGTAGTTCTTTTGAATGGCTTCTTCCGCTGACCGGGTTTAGAGCCTCTGAATCCGGCGTTGACTGCCGTATCCTCATTGTTATCGCTGTTAACGCGGCGTTTGTTTTTGTTTCCATGCGACCTGCCATTGTGGTCCTTAGTATCCGGACTGTCAGCATTTTTGCTGAGGTTGTTGCTACGAGCTAGCCAGCTGTCCTCTCCCGCACAGAAGCGGGTCATGAGTGATGTGAGGGCTGCCATGGATTTTGGCTTTTCCTGTCCTAGGTGCCGGGCCAGCCACTCGTCGCGGATGTTATGTTTGAAGGCTGCGAGGGCCTCTGCATCCGGACAGTCGACGATTTGATTTTTCTTTGTTAAGAACCGTGTCCAGAACTGTCTGGCCGATTCGTCTGGCTGCTGAATTATGTGGCTTAGGTCATCGGCGTCTGGTGGTCGCACATATGTGCCCTGGAAGTTGTCGAGGAATGCGGCTTCCAGGTCCTCCCAACACCCAATTGACTCTGCGGGCAAGCTGTTAAGCCAATGCCGAGCTGGTCCTTTAAGCTTGAGTGGGAGATACTTGATGGCGTGGAGATCGTCGCCGCGGGCTATATGGATATGAAGGAGGTAATCTTCGATCCAAACCGCGGGGTCTGTTGTGCCGTCGTAGGATTCAATGTTCATGGGTTTAAACCCTTCAGAGATTTGATGATCCATTACTTCGTCAGTGAAGCATAGTGGGTGTGCGGCGCCTCTATATTGAGCAATATCATGACGTAGCTCAAGAGAGCGTTGTCTGTTGTGTTCGGCCTGGCCGGAGTTGCTGTATCCGGCGCGACGGTGGTCGTCGTGGGTCGTGGGGCGCCCACATGATCCGTAGATAGATCTGGATTGTCTTGCCTTGTCCTCCAATATGTCTCGCAAGTCCGGCGCATTCCCTCGTGGCTTCGTACTTTTCGAGCGATGCCGGGGTACGGTCCTGAAGGAGGGCCTAGATGCCTCTCTGTCGCGGCCACAGGGTGGTCGATCTGCCGTATTGTGCGCTGGTGATGAAGGTTTGTATGCTTCCTCCTCTAGTCGGGGGAGCAACTTGCATTTTGGATAACTTTTGGAGGGGCGTTCGAGTTCATACTCTTCGGCCACGAGGACCTCGGTCCATCTGTCGGCCAGCAGGTCTTGATCAGCTTGAAGCTGTTGTCGCTTTTTCTTTAGGCTATTTGCCGTGGCGATAAGCCTGCGTTTAAAATGCTCTTGTTCGACGGGATCCTCTGGCACGACGAATTCGTCGTCGTTGAGGCTTGCCTCGTCTCCGGAGGGAGGCATGTAGTTTTCATCCTCTTCGTCTGCCGCTCTCTCTCGAGGGCTGGCTTCTCCGTCCTCCTGTGCTGACTCTTGCTGGAGGGGGTTGTCTTCGGCACTCTCTGGGGTGTTATTATCTTCGGTGCCGGGATCTCCATTCTTACTGTGGCGGGATTTAGAGTGGCGCCGCTGACGTCGGTGTTTGGGTTGTTTCTTAGAAGAATCTGCCTCCGCTGCTTCTTCTCCATCCCCGTCCTTTGGGGTGTCCACCATGTATATGTCGTATGACGAGGTGGTCTTCCAGTGCCCTGTAGGCGCTGGTTCCTGATCGTCTCCGGCATCGTCGTTCATACCGTCGATGTCTTCGGAGTCGTAGTCTAGCATGTCGGTTAGATCGTCGACAGTGGCTACAAAGTGGGTGGTGGGTGGGCTTTGAATTTCTTCGTTGTCCGCATCCCAACCGTCCTGACCGCAGTCCAGCCAGGGCTCTCCTGATAGCGAAAGATGCTTTAGCGAATTTAGGATGTCGCCAAAGGGTGAGTGCTGAAAGATGTCCGCGGCGGTGAACTCCATGATCGGCGCCCAATCGGATTCGATTGGCAGGGGCGCAGGAGGTTCGGAGTCCGGCAAGGAGTCCGGCGCCTCGGAGTCACGAGATTTATGAGGGACAAGGTCGGTATTCGGCTCCATCGCCGTAGAAGTTGCAGCTACCGAGGCAGTGTCCAGCCACCTATCCTCGATCTGCGTGGTCTGCTCCAAACTATGAGTCAGGGCGGACTCGTGTGCGGCCTCCAGGGCACTGTCCGGCGGCAGAGCTAAATCATGCCCATCATGACAGCGCGGCACGCTCGGCTGTGGCTCGAATCTGTCGAAGATCAAGTCTCCGCGGACGTCGGCCGTGAAGTTTAGGCTTCCAAACCTGACGTAATGGCCAGGGGCGTAGCTTTCGATCTGCTCCAGATGGCCAAGCGAATTGGCCCGCAGTGCAAAGCCGCCGAACACGAAGATCTGTCCAAGGAGGAAAGTCTCACCCTGGACGGTGTCGTTATTGATTGAAGAAGCCACCAAGCCTATCGATGACGACACAGAGGAACTCTCAATGAAAGCACCAATGTCGGTGTCAAAACCGGCGGATCTCGGGTAGGGGGTCCCAAACTGTGCGTCTAGGCGGATGGTAACAGGAGACAAGGGACACGATGTTTTTACCCAGGTTCGGGCCCTCTCAATGGAGGTAAAACCCTACTCCTGCTTGATTGATATTGATGATATGGGTAGTACAAGAGTGGATCTACCATGAGATCAAGGAGGCTAAACCCTAGAAGCTAGCCTATGGTATGATTGTTGTAATGGTTGTGTTGTCCTACGGACTAAAACCCTCCGGTTTATATAGACACCGGAGAGGGCTAGGGTTACACAGAGTCGGTTACAATGGTAGGAGATCTACATATCCGTATCGCCAAGCTTGCCTTCCACGCCAAGGAAAGTCCCATCCGGACACGGGACGAAGTCTTCAATCTTGTATCTTCATAGTCTTGGAGTCCGGCTGACGATGATAGTCCGGCTGTCCGGACACCCCCTAGTCCAGGACTCCCTCAGCTTCCACGCCCAATAATGGTCTTCTTCCACGCGTCGCACGAATGCGAAAAGCCAGGGTATCTTTTATGTTTTACCCCCTAGCTGTGCAAATAATCTGCCTATAAGAGAGGCAAGAATCCAGATCCAAATCACACCATCTTCCTTCCGCGAGTACTCATCGGAGCACTTCTGACCAAAAATCCATTCCATCATGGACCGTCAACGCGGCTCCTCCTCTCGCGCTCCCATCCCTCTGCCAGGAGATTGGAGGAGATGTTCTGTCCCGCACAACGAGCTGGTGTCGCTCCAAGCGGAGGGATATCTTCCTCCGGCTTTTATGGTCCCGGTTCGAGCCGGGCTCGCCACCTACAAAGGTGGAAAGCAAGCGGAGGCCACCCCAAGTCCCAATAAAGGGGAGCGGGTATGCTTCGTCCCCTATCTGATAAGGGGGCTCGGATTTCCTGTACATCCGTTCCTCCGCGGGCTTCTGGAGTTCTACGGACTCCAGCTCCATCACCTCATGCCCGCCTCGATTCTGCTTATCGCGGGTTTCGTAGCCCTTTGCGAGCTATTCCTGGGCGTCGAGCCCCATTTCGCGCTGTGGAAGAGGCTATTCTGCCTCGTACCCGCTCTCACGAGGGGTCCATATATCAAGTGGGCGGTGCCGAAATATGGCGCATCGCTGGGATCGGATATCCATTCGGAACCCCTAAGAAGGCGTCCGAAGACTGGCCTTCAGAATGGTTCTATGTAGAAGATGCTCCGCTGCCGGACCCTGTTCGGATCGGCCTCCCGGAGTTCAGCAATGCTCCTTGAAGAAACGCCTGAGTTGGTGCCCGCGGAGCCCCCAGCTGGAGGAAGACAAGAGCGTCCATTATTTGATGGGCCGGATAAGGTTACTGGCCCATTCCGGATTGACCATGATTGGAGTCATGGCCACGTGCATTATGCGGGGGTGCAGCCGCTGTAATACAGGGGCCACCCCATGTGGGATTTCAACGGGGAGAATGATGCCACTCGCCATGGCTGCAAAGGGCCGGGGTCGACCGAAGATCTGGTGAAGATTTTATCCGGCCTGTATAAGGGGGAGAAGGAGGACTTCCTCCAGACGAGCCCATTGAACGGGTTCTCCATGAATAATCCTCGGCGCTGGGTAAGCGGACACTTTGTTTATCCGACCCATGCTTTCAAAGTTAAGTATCTTACTTTACGATTTTGATGCAGGAGCTGCGTCGGGATGTGGAGGGCATACGTAGTCCGGCTCCACAACCCGAGGATCCGGAAAGATCCCTTGATCCGGCATCCGAAGAGGATCCGGACATAAAGGTGGAGCTAATCGACGGGGTGTTCCACCAACTCAGCATGGACAATGCTCTAGTCGCCATTACGGCTGACTACCCCGGCCTATCTCCGGCTCCCCAGGTGATTGTGACCGAAGTCCTGACACCATTATTTCGTCCTTGCGCATTTCTGACCACCGTATACAATGGTGTCTCGTAGGAGGTGCCTTCAAGGCAGGAGGCCGAGCCCACGGTAGCTGGCCAACAAGGGTCAGTCCAGCCCAGCAGGCGGAAGAGGAGTGCGGCACGGATCGAAACATCACCGCAATGGTACAGCTCGCGGTTGCTATTTAGGATAAAGTTCCTAGGAAGTGTTTGAATGCTCATGACTTTTGCAGGAGAAAGAGTGCTCGCCGGACTGTGGGCGTAGAGATTGCCAACCAGGCCTCCGCCAGCCAGGCTCCAACGCCTGGTCTGGAGGGGGAGGCGAGCGCAAGGCGCGAGCCGGATACTCCTCCAACGGAGGATGCCGACAGACTGTCCGCCACCAGGTCAGAGGTGGAGAGCGCCATGAACCATAGGCGCCGCCGGACAGTTTTTCGTGACGCGTGCTTCTCCCCTGAGGCGTTGAATGCCTTTAACACGGGGGACGCGCACCTCCGTGCTGCTCAAGATGGTTTGACCAGAGCCGCGGAGCAGTATGTAAAAGACATACGGGTAAGAGATTTTAATAGTTGTATATGCCAGTAGCCCCCGAGACTTAAAGTAGTTGGAGTAACTGATTTAAGGATCATTTGATACGCAGGATCTTACAGAGAAGAATACCCAATTGTCCCAGGAGCTACAAGAGTGCAAGGCCCAACTTGAGGCCGCACTCGCTGCCGCAGGAGGAAACACAGAGACCCCTCCTGGTAACACATTATTTCAAAAAGATAATCGGTGTGCAGCGTACGTGTAAGTCTGACGATAATATTGCAGATGTTGCCGGACTAGATCCGGACAAGCAACAACTACTGCGCCAGCTGAAGGCCGGCGAGAGGGTGTTGACGAAGGTGCAGCAGGAAATGAACAAACTCCAGGATGCCCACGCCTAGCTTGGACAAGAGCTGAAAGGTGTTCGGGTCGAGCTATCTGGCTCCGTGAAGGAGAATCAGCGGCTTCGTCGCGGCATCTATAGTAAGTGCTTGAGCGAACTCTTTTGAAAAGAAGAGTTCGGCGAGGAAGTCAATTGACAGAAATATGTCTGTAGGTGTGCTCACAGGTCGCCCTGCGGAGGAGATGCCCGTATCAACGGGTGATCAACTTCCCGAGCTGGTGCAACTGCTCGAACGAGTTCGGCAGGCGATGAGCGGCGTCGTCCAGGCCTTATGGCCGTCCCTCTCCCTGCCCGAGGGCCTTGGAGAGCTTGCGGAGAAGCTTCAGGGAGCGCGGCAGCGCTTCCGTTTATGGAAGATATCGGCCTACCGCCAAGGTGCCAGGGAGGCCTGGGCCATGGTGAAGACGCAGTACAGAAGGCGGATCCCAACCACATGGCCGAGGTCGGACCTGTGGGGGCCGATGGGAAGGAGATCCCTGTGAGCTTAGTGTACGACCAAGTAGAGTTGGCCGCTAAATATTCCCAACGGGACTGTAAATTAGACATCCTGTTAGACGGGATTGAGGAGGAGTACAGTCAGTCGATTTGACAATGTATTAAAAATGACATGTAAAATGCCTTCTAGCCGGATTGTAGATCGTTTGTCTTTGCCGACCTTTTCGCTTCAACCTCGGGACCCTAGAGTCCGGAGTGTGTCCGAATACCTTCTCGGTTAAGAAACAACCGGGGCATGCATGGAGACCAGGCGTAGGGGTCATTAGTGCTTTATCAGACAAGTGCCCAACTAGTTATGTTATATTACATGGTTAGTAAGAAACATCTTCCAGGGAGAATAGTTCCGTTAAGGGTTCCTTTCCTGGGAGGCATGCCCTAAAGTGCATGTCTAGACTGCGAAAAGAGCAGGAAAACATCTGGGGGCAGATAAATAAATAGGTAAAAAATCATCTTTCAAGTCACCGACCGAATATTCCCTTAAGAACGCTAGCTTTCGGCTTCACCCAGTCTGAGGTACACATCCGGCTGACCCGGCAGTAACAATCGAAGAGGTGCTCCCTTTACCTCCTAGCCGAACAATCGGGAACGTAGGGGTAAGCACAGGAGCCAGGCAGCCCAGCTTAGCCAAAACTTAAGTCATATCGATGCATATAATGGTGAATAAAAGGTACATGTGGAAGTTTGACACATGTGCTGGGCATGAAGCCCTTATAAGTAAGCTTCCGGTAAAGAAGCCCCCGGGTATAATGAGTGCGGATAGCACATCAAGTGTGTGCGAACAATGCGCAAGTAGGCCTTTAAGGGCTTTTATGAAAAGGGTGAGAGAAAAAAGAGTAATGAAAGACAGCTGAAGTGTAAAAATTTGGACGGGGGAAGGAGACGAACTCTTAGTCCGGCGCTAGGCGTAGAATCTTCGGAGGCGGGCTGAGTTCCGTGGGTTCGGCTCGAGTCGGTTGTCCGACGCATTTCGCAGATGGTACGCTCCGCCGGTCAGGACTTGATCGATAATGAACGGGCCCTCCCATTTGGGCTTGAGCTTGTCCTTTTTCTTGTCCGGCAGGCGTAGAACTAGTTCGCCAACATTGTAAGTCTTAGCCCGTACTTCTCTGCTTTGATATCTTTGAGCCTGCTGCTGATAGAATGCGGAAGGAGCCTTGGCGACGTCGCGTTCTTCCTCCAATGCGTCCAAGCTGTCCTGCCGATCCAGCTCGGCTTCTCTTTCTTCGTACATGCGCACTCTAGGTGAGTCATGAATGATGTCGCAGGGCAAAACTGCCTCTGCGCCGTATACCATAAAAAATGGTGTGAATCCGGTAGTACGGTTGGGCATTGTCTGCAGCCCCCAGAGTACGGAGTCAAGCTCCTCTACCCAGTGCGTGTCAGATTCCGTAAGGGACCGCACTAGTCTGGGTTTGATGCCGCTCATTATTAGACCATTTGCTCGTTACACTTGACCGTTGGTTTGAGGATGATAGACTGAAGCGTAATCGAGCTTAATGCCCATATTTTTGCACCATAATTTAACCTCGTCGGCCGTGAAGTTCGTGCCGTTATCGGTAATGATGCTATGGGGGACACCATAACGGTGTACTACCCCGGATATGAAGTCCATCACTGGTCCGAACTCTGCCATTTTAACTGGCTTGGCCTCTATCCATTTGGTGAATTTGTCCACCATGACCAATAGGTACTTTTGCTTGTGGGTTCCCCCTTTAAGGGGTCCAACCATGTCAAGCCCCCAGACCGCGAATGGCCAGGTAATGGGTATAGTTTTGAGGGCGGTGGGTGGCATGTGGCTCTGATTAGCAAAGAGCTGACAACTGACGCATCTTTGGACTAAGTCCTGAGCATCTGCCCGGGCCGTCGGCCAATAAAATCCTGTACGGAATGTCTTGCCCACAAGGGCCCGAGCTGCAGCGTAGTGTCCGCCTAGTCCGGCATGAATTTCAGCCAAAAGGTTTCGCCCTTCCTCTTCGGAGATACACCTTTGAAGGACTCCGGTTGTGCTTTTCTTATAGAGTTCTCCCTCGTGGACCTTGTAGGCTTTAGATCGCCGGACTATGCAGCGGGCCTCATTTTGGTCTTCGGGAAGTTCCTGCCTAAGTAAGTAGGCTAGGAATGGATCTGTCCACGGGGCGATTACTGCCATTATTTCATGGGCTGAAGGAGTTATTTCAACGGCTGAGTCGCCGATTATGTCAGATTGTTCTGTGTTGAGTGGTGCGGCTGCTTTCGGGTTGTTATTTCCGGACTCCTCTTCCCATAGTACGGATGGCTTAAAGAGCCGTTCCAGGAAGATGTTTGGAGGAACCGCGTCGCGTTTCGCGCCGATGCGTGCCAACACATCGGCTGCTTGGTCATTATCTCGGGCTACGTGGTGGAATTCGAGTCCTTCGAACCGAGCTGGCATTTTTAGGATAGCGTTACGATAGGCTGCCATTTTTGGATCCTTGGCGTCAAAGTCCCCATTTACTTGGGATATTGCAAGGTTTGAATCCCCGCGCACCTCTAGGCGTTGAATGCCCATGGAGATTGCCATCCGGAGGCCATGTAGGAGGGCCTCGTATTCGGCTGCATTGTTGGAGTCCGTGTACATTATCTGAAGTACGTATTGGACTGTGTCCCCGGTTGGGGACGTCAATACGACGCCAGCCCCCAAGTCGGCCAACATTTTGGAGCCGTCGAAGTGCATAATCCAATTGGAGTATGCGCCGTACTCTTTAGGGAGTTCGGCTTCAGTCCATTCAGCGACAAAGTCAGCCAAGACTTGCGACTTTATAGCTCGCCTAGGTTTGTAAGTTATATCAAATGGTAAGAGCTCAATGGCCCATTTTGCAATCCTGCCCGTCGCGTCGCGGTTGTTTATAATGTCGTTGAGGGGCACTTTGGAGGCCACCATTATCGAACACTCTTGAAAGTAGTGTCGGAGCTTCCGGGATGCCATGAACACCGCATACGCTATCTTTTGATAGTGTGGGTTATAATTTACGGCGTTGGTTGAGGTGGCCTTCCAGTGCTTGGTAGGCGCTGGTTCTTGGTAGTCTCCGGCATCGTCGTCCATACCGTTGATGTCTTCGTAGTCGTAGTCTAGCATGTCTGTTAGATCGTCGACAGTGGCTACAAAGTGGGTGGTGGGTGGGCTTTGAATTTCTTCGTCGTCCGCATCCCAACCATCCTGACCGCAGTCCGGCCAGGGCTCTCCTGATAATGAGAGATGCTTTAGCGAATTCAGGATGTCGCCAAAGGGTGAGTGCTGAAAGATGTCCGCGGCGGTGAACTCCATGATCGGCGCCCAATTGGATTCGATCGGTAGGGGCGCAGGAGGTTCGGAGTCCGGCAAGGAGTCCGACACCTTGGAGTCATGAGCTTTATAAGGGACAAGGTCAGTATTCGGCTCCATCACCGTAGCAGTTGCAGCTCCTGAGGCGGTGTCCAGCCACCGGTCCTCGATCTGCGCGGTCGGCTCCGAGCTATGGGTCAGAGCGGATTCGTGTGCGGCCTCCAAGATACTGTCCGGCGGCAGAGCTAGATCGTGCCCATCGTGACAGTGCGGCACGCTCGGCTGTGGCTCGAATCCATCGAAGATCAAATCTCCGCGGATGTTAGCCGTGAAGTTTAGGCTTCCAAATCTGACCTGAAGGCCAGCGGTGTAGCTTTCGATATGCTCCAGATGGCCGAGTGAATTGGCCCGCAGTGTAAAGCCGCCGAACACGAAGATCTGTCCGGGGAGAAAAGTCTCACCCTGGACGGCGTTGTCGTTGATTGAAGAAGCCATCAAGCCTACTCTCAATGAAAGCACCAATGTCGGTGTCAAAACCGGCGGATCTCGGGTAGGGGGTCCCGAACTGTGCGTCTAGGCGGATGGTAACAGGAGACAAGGGACACGATGTTTTTACCCAGGTTCGGGCCCTCTCGATGGAGGTAAAACCCTACTCCTGCTTGATTGATATTGATGATATGGGTAGTACAAGAGTGGATCTACCACGAGATCAAGGAGGCTAAACCCTAGAAGCTAGCCTATGGTATGATTGTCGTAATCGTTGTGTGTCCTACGGACTAAAACCCTCCGGTTTATATAGACACCGGAGAGGGCTAGGGTTACACAGAGTCGGTTACAATGGTAGGAGATCTACGTATCCGTATCGCCAAGCTTGCCTTCCACGCCAAGGAAAGTCCCATCCGGACACGGGACGAAGTCTTCAATCTTGTATCTTCGTAGTCTTGGAGTCCGGCTGTCGATGATAGTCCGGCTGTTCGGACACCCCCTAGTCCAGGACTCCCTCAGGGCCCTTACATCATTTGTAGGAATTGAGTGGCTTAATAACGTCACAAGAACATACAGACCATTCCCGGAACTTGAGTTTTCCACAAGTTTTTCCATGCACTCTCATCAGCAGCCGAGCTAGAGGGGCCAGCCATGTTCTCCAACCACGCCTCGCTCCGCTGTCTTGTTGACACCAGCATCCTATAAGTCGATTTTCACAAAAAAATCCATTGTTTTCATAGCTCCAACTCCAAAAGTCTAAGATATTCCTTGTATACAAGGGTATCCCGTGTATGACAGGGGCATCCATTGGCATGAACACTTCTTCCGCCATATGCTTGTTCCATGACATTGAAGTAGGGTCAATTAGTTTCGAGACTAAAACAGGGGATCTTGGGTGACACACCTATAGGGTCTCATCATCTCTCCCCTAGGTAACCGTCATCCCATATTCGTGTGGTCACACCATTACTAATGCGCCTAATCAGGCCCAATCTCAGAGTATCACGACCCTCCATCAATGCCCTCCACGCCTGACTTGGGTGACCACCAAGAGTTGCACTCAAAATAGTATTGTTTGGATAATATATGCTTTTTAGAAGTTAAGCACAAAGTGACTCCGGTGATTGTAATAGGTGCCAAGCCTATCTCGCCAACATAGCCATATTGAACAGCTCAAAATCCTTGAAACCAAGTCCGCCCATGCATTTCGGTTGCGTCATTATTTTCCAGGAAGCCCAGTGCGGTTTGCGCTTGCCTTCTTTACTTCCCCACCAGAATTTTCTGATTAGCATGTTCAAATGCTCACATAAGCCTTGTGGAAGTTTAAAACAGGACATAGAATAAATAGAAACTGCATGTGCAACTGCTTTCACTAGGACTTCCTTCCCTGTTGTGGACATGGTGTTTGCAATCCATCCATGTATCTTACTCCATATGCGATCTTTAAGATATTTGAATGCTCTGTTCTTAGAACTTCCGATGTTGGATGGCATCCCCAAATATTTCTTGTTAAGCGTCTCATTTGGCACTTTCAGTATGGTCTTGATCTCATTGCGGGTATTCTCCGTAACCCCTTTGATGAAGAAGATTGATGATTTACTATAATTTATCCGTTGTCCTGTTGCACACTATGTATCTAGAACTAGGTTCACCTCATTAACACCCACACTATTTGCCTTGAAAAACAGTAGGCTGTCATCAGCAAAAAAAGATTCACTAGCGGCGCCGATGATGCCACTTGCAAACCATTCAAATTGGATGACTCCTTGATTTTAGGAGGCATGACGGGCCCTCTCCTACTAACACAAATAGGTATGGGGATATTAGGTCCCCTTGTCTGATTTCTCGTGGCGGTTTAAACTCGTCCAGCTTCTTGCCATTAAACTGGACAAAAAACTTTACATTAGTCACCAGACGCATGACAATGCTGACCCATCTCTCTGAAAATCCCACAACCGTTCCATGTGCACGTGTGGACCGCTACTATTTGGCGCATACCCCCCTACATCGTCTGCTTC